>NC_141152.1:13556880-13881880 GCF_053477565.2 Lygodium microphyllum
ATCGTGGATTCATACATTGCCTGCCGAGCCACTCCCATCATATCTTCATCATCTAGTAGGATGGCTGGCCTGATCTCTCTAAGTGTTTATTCCTTCAATTTGAGCTTTGGTAGATGAGTGGTTGGTTTTTACAAATAGGTGTATGCTTTCTACCAAAGCTACCATACAGGTTGTTTAACATGTTCCTCTCTTGACTGGGGACTACCTTGAGTTCAGATAGCTATTTTAGCACATTCAGAAGCTAGTCATCATGTGCCGTGCCCAAATGGTTGGCATATAGATTGGATTTTTGCTAATAAACATTATTGGCTACTTTGGAGGCTTATGTCTCCAGTTTCGGGAACTTTGTCCGAACTACTCCAGGGCTGGAGGTCTATGCAGGATCTCATGATGGCTTGAGTTTGTGCAGTCCTAATTTTAGTGACGGGTGTAACTTTGTAGAGGTTTCCACTTGGAGTTGGACAAAGTTAGCCAATGTATGCTACACAATGCGTGCCTTGTCTCCATTTGGGTTGTCATAAATGACAGATTAGGGTTTTTAATTCTAGTCGATTCTTATAAAAACATGCATAATGTTGCTAAATTGATGTGTGCTTAGATGAAATTCTCTTTCAATGTTTGATCATACACATGAGTAAATTGTGGAGGCCTAATTTGAGCTGATGCTTATGCACAGGCTGAAGCAACGAGGAGGAGGAGACAACAGGTAAGGTTCACAGAAGTGATTTTTAAAGCTTGTGCTGAATAATGCCCTTTTTGATACATATATATTTTTTAGTTTTAGCTTAGGAAGGCTATGCAGTACATTTTCTAGGATTTTGGGTTTGTAGGCTATGTATTTTAAAATGCAGTTTTTTAATATATCAAATGTTTTGTATGATTTCAAAGTCTTCGATTTGTAGGTCGAGCTTTGTCAAATAATCAAATGTGTGGAAATTTTGTTATTATACTATCATTGGTATGGTGTTCAACTGTTCTAGTCAAGAGAAAAAGAAAAAGAAAAAAAAGGATAAACTATTGTACTCTTCCTTTTTTCCTCCATTCCTTGAAAGTTTAAAAATATCATTCAAGGCCAACTTCAAAAATGAAAGATTAGAGCACATCAAAAACCTTTTCTTGAAGGGCTGTTTGCCCAAAGGATTTTTCAAAACTCTTCATGGTGAGCTCCAAAGACATACTATTTGTAGGATAAAGTAAAGTTGATGGTGCATGGACAAACTCTAAATTTGAGCTAGATCATGAATTACTGAGCATTTTGCCTGTATATTTTCAGCACCACATTTGACTAAATTGGATGTTGATCAGGTCCATGTGCAATTTTTGCCTGTTGTTACTCTGATATTGGATTTAATTGAAGCAATTGATTTGGAAAAGCCCTTTCATTGATATTGACTTAGATCATGCTTTGAAGGTTTTGAGCAAAGAGAAATCCTTGGGATGGGATGGTTCAACTGTGGGATTTTATTCCATCTTTTGGAATGATTGAAGACCTGCACTATTTATCCCTGATAAATAATGCTTGTTAAAATCAAAGTCTGCCTGCAGAGTGGAAACATGGGCTTTTCACCTGATTCCAAAGAAAGGCTTACATCAGAATTTTAATGGTTGAGGTCTGATAATGCTGATGGCAGTGGTGTATGAGCTTATTACAAAAATGATAGTGCATTGAATCAAAGGTATCCTGCATCAAGAATTGCATCCCAGACAGTATGGCTTTGTTCCTAGAAGATAGATAAATGACAACGTACTCAATATGCTTATTGGGATTGAATATACTATGTATACTCAACAGGATGTGCTGATAATGCAAATCAATGTTGCAAAAGCTTTTGCAATCAATGGGTTTCACCCAAGTTATACTTGGATTCTATTGCTTGATGAATTATTGGAAAAGACTTGTCTCAATCATGAACTTTGGGTGAATCTGTGGGACAGGATTGCCCACTAAGTGCTCTGTCCTATGCCATTGGTTTCACCCAAGTTATACTTTGATTCTATTGCTCAATGAATTATTGGAAATGACTTGTCTCAATCATGAACTCTGGGTAAATCTGTGAGACTGGAGTGCCCACTAAATGCTCTAGTCTATGCCATTGCTATCCACCCTTTCACAATTTTTAAAAGCCTAGAAATGATCCTAGAGATGTCCAACTGCTTATGGATACACTGTTTGCCTTCAAATTTGCTAAAACTTAAATATCACATGTCCCAAAAGTTTTTGAGCGTCCACATTAAGGCTCCCAAAAGTTTTTGGGCTCCACCCAGAGTGCCTATCTAGAGCACATGTGAGGGAGATTGTATGTATCCCTATTTTTGGGTGCTGCCCACAGTGCCTAGGCCCTATCTAGAGCACATGTGAGGGAGATTGCACGCATCCCTATTTTTTGGTGCCACCCAGAGTGAATTTTTGAAGCTTTGCTTAGCATTTGGCTTAGACATTAATTAAGTTGTGCACATGTGATGTGCAAGTCAATTATGTCACAATTATGGGCCCAAGACCTTGAGAAGATAGTGGGTGTCAAAGGCAAAAGTTATAATAAGTTATATTGGTCATGTATTAGAAGGTGCCTTGTGTCGGGGGGTAGATAATACTCATGACCACTTGGGAGTCAAAATGGCCCAGCCAATTTAATTGTGGATGGGCTCATTTAATTTTTTGGGTAGGGACAAGGGCTGAAAACTTTCCCATTCAAGTGAAGGGAAAGCTGTTGGAGGATGATGGAACAGGCTGAGGGGAGTAAAAGAGAAACTGTCCAGCAGTAGGTGCGTGCTATGGGAGCTGTTTCAGCCATTGGAGGGGGCATTTTCAGTAGGTGACAGCTGATCAGAGGTTCTGAGGGGCTGGCAGCAGCAATTTTGATCCTTCTAGGGGCAACTGCATTCTGGGCTATGTGTGAGTTGGGCTGCAGGTTGTTAGCTATTTTCAAGTAGGGAAACAATGAATTTCAGCCATTTTTGGTGACAGAAATCTGAATTCTCTCTCTCTCTTCAGTTCTCTCTCGCATTCTTCAGCCATTTCCCAAAGTTCTTGAGCAAATCTCAACCATTACAGCCATTGGATGTGTGGAATTCAAGGATTTGCTGCTGTAAACTCTAATTTACAGCAGAACTTATGGTTTATCAGCCACCTTGGGTCTTGTGTCAGGAAATTGAAGGCTTAGTACTTGAAATCAGCACCTGGAATGTGAGGAATTTCCAAATATTTGAACAAGCTTGCTCTCTTGATTGGATTTGGGGCTCATTTTGACCAGCCAAGGGGCAATGCCTTGTTGGATCAAGAGGCGAATTAGATCGAAGGGTTGTTGGTTATTTTTGACAACAAGAGACAGTGGATAGAGAAGGAGATTGGAGCCAAATCTCAATTTACTTCATCCTATTCTAATAGAAGTTAAAGAAATACTGCAAAGAGCCTTGGTTTTGGGGCCAATTGAGGGAGTTTACTATTCAATATTATTTGGTAACATTTGTATTCTTTAGTTTATGTGAATTTTTTTCTTGTTGTAATTAGTGGTTATTCAGGTCATTACCACCCTTTTGGAGAAAAAAGACTAGTTTTAGCGTTTGTTGTTTCCCACATCTCTAGGACTACTACCTCTTCATTTTCCGCTTCTGTAGCTGTAGTGACATCCTTTGATGTGCCAGCCTTAATGGTGTGCTGCTTCAGGATTATCTCAAGGCCATCTCTATCAGCTCCCTCTATGCAATCTATTCCTAGAGAGAGTGCGGTTTTGAGTTTTTCTTCGCTCTTTAGACGTGTATTATTTTGTTTAGCTGATTATGTTATTCCTTCACTCTACACTTTTGTGAATTTTTTCATGAGTTTCTCTTCGAGTTTAATTGTCTTAATTGAGTTTGTAGATGCTTTGTGTTATCCGTGTGAACCCTAAGGTATTCTCCTCACATTGGGATCCTTCTCCTTGATGACTCTACTAGGGAGGAATAAGCGAGTGTTTTGAGTGGGCAATTGCTTGGACTTACTGAGATGCACTATGTGAACAAAGGGTGTCCAACCAAGTGATGCACCCAACAAGACTTCAACTCACAACCTCATGATTACAAGTCTTAACACTTGGGCCATTACCTTTAGGACAACTTCATCTTTAATTTGAAAAGCATTAATCAACTAAGTGATTTAAGAGGCTTTGGATCGAGCTCCAAAAAGGGTCTTGCAGAAAATCCCAAGTTTCAAGTGTAGATTATAGTATTGCATCCACGTGGGTGATGGATATATTGGCTTGTGTGATTGCCAAGGCTTCTCATATCAAGCTTGCCAATTTATTGATGTAGCTCTTGTGGTTGCCTTCCTTTTTGTTCCATTGGTAAAATCAAACCAACCTCTTTTTGTTGTTGAGAGGTATGAAAGTAAGCATCATTAAAAAATTTATGTCTTATATTTTTGGAGCCATAATTAGAAATGTTTTACCAATGGGGATTGAGTTGCAAGGTGTTGAGCTAAAAATGTATTGCAAACTGTTTAGCTCTTTTAAATAGCCCCAAAACATGTTATTACCGAAAATTTCATAAAAAAGAAATTCATACTTAGAGAGTTTTTGTGTCCCATAAGCAAAAACCTAATTTGGGAGGGTCCACTCATCAGTAAATAGATTGGTTGCCCACCATTCAGTCCATCTGGTTTTGTAGGCTCTCAGCCATCAGCCCTTCTTCAGTGGCTGTCCAGCCCCAAGCGACTACTACCATGTCATTATCAGGCCCTTGGCATCTGTCCACTGTTGCTGGTGACTGTTCCAGCTGTTGGCGATTGCTCCTTCAGCCATAGCTGGCAGCTCTACTGATCAGCTTCCTTGTGGATATCAGACAGCTGGTATTTTGCTTAGTGCAGGCCCCACACAGCACCTAACTCATCTTTCTCAGCCATTGCCCTATTGTTCTCAGCCTCGATAATCAGTTTTCAGCTCTTTTTGGATAGTACATTGCTGTGTTCAGGTAGATTCAGCCTTTAAGACTGCTGCATTTTGATAAGCAGACTTCTGCCCTTCCCTTCTCAGCATTGTTTCAGCTCCAAGTAATGGTTACAGCATTGGGGATCCATGTCCAGTGGACGTCACTCTTTGACTACTCGCATTGTTTTACCCTTGAGCATCTTGTACACTCTTTCCATCATTTTCAAAATTGATTCATTCACTTCAGAGCTCTCTTTCTTCTCTACTTATGCTTGTGTTTTTGCGTTATTGTCTAAGTTATTGTGTTTTCATTATGTTCATACATTTTGTGTTTTCTCAGTGCAAATCCTAGTATATCTTCACATGGTATCAAAGCTAGTGCTCCTTTAAAGAGTATCTTATGGCTATCATGGAGAGTTTGGTTTATGGGAGATGTAGGAACGACACGTAACCAATTCACAATGTCATTGACTCCTCAGGATCCTACTATTTCTTATCAAGCTTCTCCATGATTGGAGGCCTTGAGGAGGCATTATGGACTTGATGAGGAAGATGATGCTTCACCTTCATCATCATCATCTTGGCTAGATACATGTTTCATGACAGACAAGGAGTTCCAAGAATACTTGCACATCAGGTATGATTGCAACTATTGCTCTCCAACTCTTGAAAACTTTGCTTTTAATACCTTAGGATCAGTTAGTGAGATTGGCCACCTCTCAGATTAGAGAGAACTTATAACATTCTAGAACAATTGGCATTTCATCTTTTTCATCACAATCTAGCTTGGTGTCAAGTTCATATAACCCTTTTGAGTGATTTGAATCGAAATCCTCCCTTGTGTTTCCTTTTGGTATGTAGGACCCAGATAATGATATGTTTGAGTATGTAAATGTAAATCAAGGAGGCTCTCGAAGTAGATGTACTTTCGCATATATATTTGACACTTCTGTTTCACTTACGCATGGTGTTGGTAGTCACTTTTTTCCAATTCCTCCTATTCCTCCATCTTCTAGTCAAAATGTAGATTTTCTTTCTTCTGCTTTCAATAACTTAGGATTGTACTCCATATCTGCATTCGATGCACTAGGATTTGAATCATTTGTTTTAGTTCCTAGTACTTTTTCTTTTTCTACACATGTCAACTACCCACAAGTGAATGTCACTCTGTACCCGCGTACATCATTAGCGGTAATGCCACCTTTTAACATTATGTCTTATACACACCCACAAGTGAGTACATTTGTCTATCCTTAGACAATTGTAATGTGTATCTCCCTCACTTCCCTCGGATACTCACCATCCCATCCATTGGTCTCTTAGTCGCAAGTATTTCCATCTTTTGCCTATGTTGTACCATTACTTACTCCATGGGTCAGTCCCATACAAGGATTTCTATTCTTTGCCTATTGTATCTCTATGCCTCTTCCTTGGACTACACATGTGGCTACCATGCCTATGCCCATACCCATGCCCATGCCCATACCCATGCCCATGCCCAGCTAACCCATATCCACTTTTGGATCCATTGTGCACACATCTCACATGCATGGTGGGGTACTCTAGAGTAAAAATCCAAGTATACTCGATTTTCCCACCCTATTCACTCTACCCATCCTATTCGTCATTTAGCACTACTACTATTGTTGCTCTGGCCAATAATGACTTTATAGATAAAACTTGCTTTAACACGTCTAATTTTACTAGGTCAATTTAATGCAATAAGTGCTTGAATCTTAGGTCTTTGGGACCTAGTAGTTCTTTTAGAGCCCGTGTTGATCCTTGATTAGCTCACCTTGACCACATTTGTCAATGGAGAGCTTGCAATGGTACAACAAATGTCGAGTTAATATAGGGGTTATTTCTTGAGTTCTATTCATAGTTACAATACTTTTCCGTAGCATTTGATTGTTGGAGTCATCTCCTTCACCACTATGTGGTGAGAGATTGAACCCGATCTATTAATCTTGATCATCAATTGTAGGAGTTTTCTATTAAGGAAGGAGATGATCTGAAAGTTAAGTTGGTCGAATACATGTGTTTACTCGCCAAGTTTGCCACTACTAGCTCATTAAAGTCAAATAATGATCATGTTACATTTTTCTTGAACAAGTTGCCTTCTAAATACCTCTACTTTATGCAGCACATCATTTTTTGATTTGATCGCCAACCTTCTATGATTTTTAGTGCCTATTCTTGCGTTACGTAAGGCTATATGACCAAGTCTACAAGAAGACCGCATTTTTCTATTCAAGGGGGCCTCTATCCACTTCTACAAAGGGAAATACTAGAGGTGGGAAAAATACGCAAGTTGGGGAGACAAATCAAAACAAGGGTGACACCTCTTCTGAGATAGAACCAAAGATACCAAAGAAAACAAACCCATTTGGAGGTTGCTCCCTAAAAAGAATAGGCTTTGTATATATTGCTAGAGATTAGGTCATGTAGGCGAGTGTCATACTAAGGCCTAAGGCCTTCCAACTAGGAAACCATAGGAGGTTGTGTTTGCCTTCACTCCCCTCGGATAGTTAAGTGGAGGTACGCCTTGTGCTGCTGCCCATTTGCTCCTCTTGGGACACATGACACTAGACATGTGGCACACGGACAACCTCATCCAAATTCACCTTATAGTACTCTTGAAAGTTTGGGTGATTGGATTGCTAACCACTCCATTCCAAGACTTGGGCATGTGCCACTAGACATGTGGCACATGGACAGCCTCATCCACCCCCACCTTATAGTTCTCTTGAAAGTTTGGGTGATTGGATTGCTAACCACTCCATTCACACTTTATGCATCCATTCCAGGGTCTCCGCTACTTAGGTTTTAGGATTTCCTTGTTTGTCTTCCGCTGCATTTACATACTCACTCATTCACACATTACATATATATTTTCTTCATTTTATCTTTACTTTTTGTTTTGTTTTCCTTTGGAGCATCTCTCTATGAAGCTCTTGTTATGTAGATTTGCATTGGTTCTTCCTGGGTTGGAAACATGGAAAGTTCATTGTTCCTTTGTGGTTTCATCTTCCTTAGAGATTTGCTCTTCTACCAGCATGGAGGCTTACCTTCCCTCAACAGATCTTGCGACACCTCTTGGTGCTATCACAATGGTAGCTTCTCCCTAGGTCCTCAAGTTGGGGTGCTTCATCCACCAATTGCTATCAAGATGACTGTTGGGCAGCCAATTCAGAGGAGAGAACACAGATTTGATAGTAGGTACAAGTCTCCAAGTAAAGGTGTCACCAGCTGAGAAAATGCCACTAGGCTTGTATAGTGTTGAGATGATGTTGGGGTTGTTAATGGAGACCAAAATGAAGTGGTAATGCACTACAATTAATTGTTAATGCATGTGATAATTTTGGTTGCTCAAGTGGGGGGCACTGTTTCTTGTGCAAAGAATGCGTCATATGCAGTAAAAGGAATTGGAAAGCCCATGTGGCATTACTACCAGTGATATTGATGTCCATTTTGTTGGGCCATGATGTACGGTGAGGGAGAATCATGATGCCGATGTCATTGTTATCAATGATCATTGGCACCTCATGCAGAGGATTATACAAAGTTGATGTCTATGAGCAATAGTCTCATTATGATGCATTGCAATGGATGCTTCTACCATCTCCCCTATTGAGTTGTAGCATGCACAGTTTGGCCGCCTGAATTTTGGGAGCCTAGTCCATCTGCATACTGATGATATAGTGCGAGATCTTCTGTAGATGCACATTCTACAAAAGCACATTTATGAGTGATGCGTTCTTTGAAAAATGCATAGATTTAATTACTTAAAGATGGGAGTAGGTGAAATATGCAGCTTGTGCATGATGTGTGTTGTCTTGTGCAAGGGCATGCTGTGCGCATCCCACTATCACTCTCTCAAGCTGCCCATACCTCCAATTTGTCTCTCAGCTGCTTTCCTCTTCTTTGAGTGCTGCCCTCTCCTCCTACATGTGCCTTGGTTGATGCAATCACAACAAAGTTGCAGCTGCTGCCCTATTCAATGCTCTTGGAGCTGCTGCCATCACAGTAACTCTGCAGCTGCTCGTGTTCTTTGACCTGCTGCCTACCTATATCTTCATCTACTGCTGCATTCTTGCTTCCTAGTGCATTTGCAGGTTGTCATCTGCTCCTAGCTGCCCTCTCCACTGGATTTCTGCAGTTGCCACCATCATTTAGTGGCTGCCACCTGTGTTTTGCTGATTCCACCCACCTAGAGACTAGCAGCCATCATCAGTTCTTGCTGTCTTCATCATACAGCTGTTGGCTATCAGCCACAGCAGGGATTCCTTTAGTGTAGGTTGTCGCCATTACCATCTCAGGGCCGCATCTGCATTTTCTGCTGTTCTTGCTGCTACAGTCAGGGGCTCATCTGCTATAGTAGCTGGCCTACCTTTTGGAGGCTCTATCCATTTTCAGAAACTTGTGTTTTTGCTGCTACAGGCCCTTCCGTGAGCAGGCATTTTCATTTTGCAACTACAGCCCTTGAAAGTCATCTTTGTCATCACCTATAGCTATGGAGGACTGCATTCTACTCCCTTCATTGCTCATCAGGTGCCTCTTTGACAATTTCCCTGTTCGGAGGTCTGTGCGTTACTCCCTCCACAGAGTATTCTCCTTCACAAATGTTGCTACCTGATCAACCATGATAGGGTAGTCATGTCAAGCCACTTTGTCAACTCGAGATTATGTGGTTCACGCCTCAGCCCTAATCCTAGAGACAAGGAAGCTAGGGGCACAAATTTTATCATCATTATGCATTATTTATCATTTCATTCTTTGATCTGTGAGTTCTTTCACTACTTGTGTTTGTTGTACATTTTGTTGTCTCCACTACAATCTCTATTGCTTTTTCATTGGCTCTTAAGAGTAGTCTCAGGGTTGCCTTGTTCTTTCTTCACATGGTATTAGAGTGGAGGTGCTCCAAGAGCTGAAGATTCTCATACTCCATGAGGAACATAGATTGTGGGGAGCAATAAGACCATTGGCAACTTAGATTACTTCATTTAGTGCCACTACAACATTGAGGATTGCAATTGGGTCTCTCCCACCCTCCCATTGTAGGTTTTGCTATATTGGTGCTATGGCTTCTTCCAGGTAGGATGGAACATGGATCAATGGGTGCACCTATTGTGGCAGGTTAGGGCACCCCGTCAAAACTCGTCATTATTGACCTTTGCACCCTACTCCACCGAAGTATAATGTGTATGTATATGTAGGCACTCCTACCACCACCTCACCATTCTAGGCAATAAATATCTTTCTACATTGGCTATCAAATTTCTCTGATTAAGGCAATAAGACATCACAATGCACATTAAGTTTTTTTGAGCACATCAATGCATCGAGGGAGATGGGACAAATACAAATTGTTGCTGACATTTTCTCTCCTACAACTTCATATGCTCAAGGCAATAAAATGCCTATGGCACATGGTAAGCCCTTTTGAGAATTGGGATGCCCTAGGACCTCACGAGTGTTAGAACTATAGCACGAGAACCCTATGTAAGCAAGGGTGCATGAGGGAAGGTGAGGTGTGAATGGACTAGAGGACAAGGGAAATACTAACCCTAGCTTACTCAGGGGCTATATAAACATGGCCAAAGGTCACTCTTAGAGACCTTTTTCAGCCATCTTGGGCATTCCCTCTTTAGTTTTGACCAGAGGATTGCGTTCATATTGATCATTCATCAAAGGATTGTGTTTCGCTCCCTCCATTCCACCATCATTCCTTGGAGATTTGTGTTGCCTTTCCTTCACATTGCCGTCTTCTGCATACAGTGGCAAGGGCTGTGGCTTTCATCCTTTTTCGACATCAACATCCACGATATATAGATTCTACCTACGTTTAGCCTTTGATTTTTCAGCCATGCCTTTGTGGCTATGCTCTTGAATCTTGTCCAGCATGGAGATAGAGATAGTCTCCTCTCTTGATGTCACGTGGACATGAAATTTTGAGATGCTCTAATCTTGTTGATAACATTTTATTAAGATATTAATTGAATGTGCAAGGTTGTTTACCACATGTGATGCATATACCAGTTATTTCGTGGTAACAGGTTGCCAAGGACTCGGAGGGTGCAATGAGTGTTAAAGGCAAAAGTTATGATAAAGGTCAACAGAGGTTGGGGACCGCTGGAGGTTGCAAATGGCTTAGCCAATTTAATTATGGATGGGCATATTTAATTTTGGGCAGGGTTAAAAGTGTTTAATTCATTTTTATGATTATTTAATTTTAAAAATTAATTGAATGGCTGCCACTTGGCAAACATGCCCATACAAATCAAGAAAACGTTTTTGGAGGCTAGGTCTCAACCATTCAGTTAGTTTTATAGCTTGAGAGAGAGAGAGAGAGAGAGAGGGGGGGGGAGATACTGGTCCATTTTTTGATCAGAGAGTAGCAATTTGTTGCAGAAGATAGTAATTTGGGAGCTTCAGCAGGCAGGGTACAGCAGGGAGACACCTGCTAGGGACTGGCACAACATTGTTGATCAGGTGACAGCATTTTGAAGGTGTGGTAGTAGGTAATTGTATTAAATGTAGACTGGAGCAGGCAGCAAGCAGTTTTTAGGGTTCTCTTGAGAAGAAAATCAGATTTCTCTCTCATCTTGGCTTTCTCTCACCTTCTCCAACCCCTTTCTCTCTCATCTTGGCTTTCTCTCACCTTCTCCAACCCCTTCTCACAAGATCTCAGCATTTCTCAGCCATTTTGAGCAAATCTCAGCCAAATTTGGTGAACAATAGAGAGATCTCTATTGTAAATCCTAAATTTTTGTAGAACTTGGAGTTTAGCAACCACCTTGGGACTTGCGCCAACTAGAGAAGGCATCATACACTGAAATCAAAACTTGAAATTCATGGAATTGATAGGGATTTCAGATGCGAGGCCATCCATTGTGAATTGGGGCAACATTTGGCCAGTTGCTGGTTCCATTTGTGCAACTCTTGGGTGAAAATCAATTAACAATTAAAGTTAAAGAAATAGTGAATGGAGACAGAGCTTGAGGCTCCTTTCCAAAGGTTGAGTTTCGAACACCTTCAACTATCACCTTGGCTATTGCTCTTCCTCACAGGTTTCCTCTCTAGTGCAATTCTTTCCCTTTTTGGATTACAAGTGCTTGTCTGTTAGTATTCCTTCCTTGGGTAGTTGGGGTGGAGTGTGTTTCATTCCCGTCTTATATACTAATGTTTTTCTATACTGACTTTGCTTTCCACATAACTATCCTTAATGGCGGTTCTTGCTTTGTATTTTTGCCTCATATTTTAAAGCTAATGAAAGGCTGGAGCCAAGGTAAAAGTACGAAATGTTTCATCCCTGAAATGTTGTGTTTCACCATGAAACATTTCATTCTTGGATAGATCTAAGTGAAATGCTGCATCAAATGGCAGAATGACATATTTAAAATACATATGTTTAGCATTTTTTCCATAGAAATTGGTTTTTCCCCTTGCAGAGAAATGGATAGGTGAAAGCTTGCATATTGAAACTTTTCAGTGGTGAAACGTGTTTTGCGTTTTGCGTGTTTCATGGTTAACATGGGTGGAGCATGATGCTCTCTCTTGGGCACCTTTTTGGGCTTGAGAGGGGTATCGAGCAACCAACATTGAGGCTAGCACTAACAATTAGTTTTACTCCTTAATTCATTCCCCAAAAGTTTTATTTACAATTTTAAAGTCTTTTATTTGCATAGTAGGAAAATGCCCAAAAATCCCCTATTAAAGGGCATTTTGTGGGCATTTCACTGTCTTCCTCCTTCCGAGTGCTGCTGCTGCCCCCTACAGGTGCTTGGTGGATGCAATCACAAGAGAGCTGTGGCTGCTGCCCTACTCTGTGCACCCTAGAGCTGTTGACATCATAGTTTGGTTGTGGCCTTGAAGCTGCCTGTGTTCGGTGGCCTGTGGCCCACTTGCGCTCTGTATGTGGGGGTCCAATCTTCATACACTGCTGCATTCTTGCTTGCTGGTGCATCTGCATCTGCAGCTCCTAGCTACCCTCTACCTGATTTCTGCAGTCACCATCATCATTCAGTAAGGTTTATCATTTGCATAAGGCTTTGTATGGGCTGAAGCAGGTTCCATGGGCTTGGTATGAGAAGATACACTGCTATTTGATCAGCCTTGTTCAATAGAGATCACCCTCTACATCAAACATGATGGACATGATCTTGTTATTCTCATATTGTATGTTGATGATATGTTGTTGACTGGAGGAAATGAGCAGAAAATTACAAGCTAATTTACAGCAAGTCTTTGCTATAACAGATGTTGGTCACTTGCTTTATTATTTTGGCCTTTCAATTTGCTGCTCTTGAGGGGGTATTTGTTATGCGATAGTCCCAAGTACATTAGACATTTACTCCAGCGCTTCTAGTTTGAGGACAGCAAACCTATTTCTGCACATGGATGACAATTTCACTTGTCTATTGAGGATGCTAGAGATCATTTGATGCTGCACTCTATTCGTAGGCAGTTGGATGTTTATTTAAACAGCACAAGGCCAGATCAACAACTTCTTTTGAAGCTTTTTGAAAGCTTCAATGGTGGCATAAAGCTTATAGAAGGCCGCTTGTGCTCATGTTTGTCTGTGCTCGCGTGCCTTTTTTCTCATTTTTCTTTTTGTTCTGTTTTTTGGTTGGATAGAGGAACAATGCATTGTGAGAAGCCTAAATAGGCTACCATGTATGTTTTGGATGGGAAGGAGATGGAGGTGCTGCTCTTCACATAGAAAGGAAGGTGTTTTTTGAAGAGGGCAGAGGTCTAGACTCTAGAGTGGAGGCAGCCTTACAAACAGCCTTTGACAGGGATTGACGTGTATTTAGATGGGCACACCCCTCTTTGTTCAAATAGAACAAAGAGAGAGTTAGTTGTAGCTCTGATCATCAGGAGGATCACAGTTTTTTATTGCTTACAAGTTTGTCACATTCGTTATTACCTTCCTGTTAAGTGATGTTATTGCACTTATCTGAAATATAATCTGACCCACCTCGCCCATAATTGTTGTTTTTTTGCAAATTCTAGATGATTTCTAAAATAGGTGTTGTTGGGGAAATGATGGTGGAAGAGGAGTTAACTCTCAGTCCTTGTATGAATGAAATCTAGGAAAGGACCTCTATGCATTAGTTTGTCAAGATTGATTGAGAGTTACGAATAACCTGTTCCTTGAGTCAGCTTATGTTTTTTTTTTTTGCAAGTAAAATGTGGTTGATTATGTTACTCAAAAGGCTGATTACAACGAAGTGTGCGTGCTCAACAGACTATCTAGAGCTGATGCAAATCACAAGTCCATCATGTATACAAGCCTCTCAAGGCGGTCTGGGGGGGTTGGGGGCAAGAAGCCATGGAGGGGGGGGGGGGGGGTGTATCGCCATCTGGGGCTGCTCGCTTGCATCGTGAAAAACAAGTCATGGCTGCCCCAAGTGAGTAGAAAGTGAAAACGAAGCTCTTGACGAGCATGAGACTCGCCCTGCACTTGGTCCCAATGGCCGCAGAGGGAGTGGATGATGGAGGTCCACAGCTCTGCCAAAGTCATATACTGAAAGGCACTCCCTGTCAAAAACCATGTGATAGGGTGCCTTCCAAATGTGCCATCCTGTAAGACTCCCTATGATCTTCCATACCTCTGAGCGCTCTGCTGTGGGCTCCAGTGAAGACATTATCTATGATGCTCCTATCTTGGACAAAACGTGTTTGGGTGTCATGAATGGTGTCTGGAAGCACAGGGCGGAGTCGACTCCCGATCATCTTGGTCAGGGCCGTATAGGCCATTGACAACAAGGTGATCGGTCTCCACTCGGATAGCTCCAACCGATCTCCCCCTTTGGGGAGAAGACTGACAAGACCTGCCATTAAACTCCCTAGCATCCATCCTGAGCTGAAAATCTCTTGAAAGGCCCGTAGTAAGGGGTTCTTCACCACCTCCTAGTGGGTAATGAAGGCCTTAGAAAGAGTATCCTCTCTCGGGCATTTCTGCCCATCCTATGCATTGAAGGCCTTAGCTTGCTCCTTCTCTGTGAAGGGTAGAGGAGGGAGTGTCCCATCTCCTTTGTGACAAGGGATGGAATGCAATCCCAGACCTGCTGTCTACATCGTTGTACTCTGGCTGAGACTGTCTCCTGCTGGAAAAGCTGTCTGTAGAAGTCAGTGGCAATCTCCATCACCTCATCTGGGCTAGAGCAAATCCTCCCGTACTGATCACGGAGGCTACGAATCTGATCTCCTGAGGTGCAAGGCTGATGCACCTGAAAAAACTCCCTGCACATCGTGTTCCCCTTCCGTGCCCAAATGGTTGTTGAGATACGGAAAGAGGACTCAAAGTGCCTATCCTCAAGGCCGGTGAGGGCTGCCCGTGCGCACACCTCCTGTGTATGGAGAGTGGGATCCCTTGGTGCCTCCTGGAATAGTCTCTGAGTGGCTGCTAGGTCTCACTGGAGTGCTCTCTCCTCCTCCCAACTCTATTGCCTGGCATGTAGGGTTGCCTCTTGGCAGATCCTGCTCGACACGGCTAAGGCCTTTGCAACCTCCTTTGCGATCCGTTCCACCCTGGCCCAGTCCCTAGTCCAGAGCTGCTCAATCTACCTCCTTACCTTCTCCCTCTTGTAGATCGTGTTTGGGATCCGATAGGATTGTGTGTCCATGGCTGAAGCAGGAGCTCAAGAGTGAAGAGAACCGGGCAGTGATCAGACAAAGTGGTACTAGCCAACTGCCCTACCTGGCCTCCGCGAGAGCACCCCCTCTCTCCCACATAGAGCCGATCCAGCCGCTCCAAAAGAGCTCCACCCAGCCACTTGTATCTCCAAGAGAAGTCCAATGACCTCTTCCTCATGTGGAAAGCTGGCTCCCGCCAAGCATCATGTGCTCCTATTGCGAGGAGGAAGACCTCCCATGCCTCTTGCTTCTCCCCTGCCATACCTTGGTAATCTCTGCCTCTGCCTTGCTGGTCCTCTAAGGCCTCTAGGTTGTTGAAGTCTCCTCCAACAATCCGAGAGTCCACCTTTGGATGTCCTGTTGCAATATCCACCCAGAACCTGCTGCGTGCCCTAACCTCAGTAGGAGCATAAACATTGAGGACTTCAAGGCACGAGTCCCCTATATCCAATTAGATCCATAGGACCCTCCTTGCCACAATCGTCCCGTGGTCTCGCACATAGGCGGTGAGACTTAGGCCAATAGAGGCGCATACGCCTCCACTCTTGCCGTGGGCATCGATGGAGTACTCCCAGTAGGTGTGTGAGCTGCTTGGAAGTAGTTTTACCACCCGATGGGCCTGGGAGGGGGTGAGCTTGTGCTCCTGAAGAAGTAAGATGTCGATCCGTCCGACAAGAGCAGGCTGCAGCTCCTACCGAACAATCAATTTCCTAGAACCACGTGCCCCACTATAGTGGAGGCTGTTCACGTTCCAAGATACTAGGTGTAGTTTCATGGGGAAACCTATGATTGATCCAATAAGCATCTGTTCGGCGTGGAAGTTGTTGATGAAGAAGAAGAGCTATGGGGCATGCAAACGTGCTTGGCCGCAGGCTTAGAGGGTGAACTTCATTCCCTCATGTGGCTCTCGGGCGGACCATGGGGTGATAGATGCTCCAAGCGGTACCACCAAGGCGTCTATCAGTTAGGCTAAGAGGCGTGACTCTGTGCACTAGTAGAAGTGAGTAGCCTGTGTGAGGGGCCACTCGATCACATCCATCGGTGAGATCCACTGGGAAGGGGCTCGAAAAATAATGCTCAGATGTGGGATCTGGGATCCAACCCACCAATTTATGTCCATCATGCATCCTGGCCACTACTGGGGAAAAAGTGATAGCCTCCTCACCATCCACTGGGAGATGTGGTTTGCAATTTGGCCCCTCACTTCCTCCTCTACCTATGTCATCGTCAAGTCTCTTGAATGAGAGGTTTGAAAGAAGAAAGTATAGTTTGGTCCATTCGATGGTGCTAGTAAATGGACCTTACCGCTCCTTGACTTGCGGACCACGATGATCCCCATCTCCAAAGGTAGTGGAAACTCTTCGCGCTCCGCAACTCTCAAATAAGACCATGGACCATTGTAGAAAAATCTTGGGGGAGCAATTGTGCCTGTTGAGGGAAAGTGTGATGGGCAACTAGGCCAGATGAGCTGGTGGCTGTGTGGGGAAGGGGGGGGGGGGATGGGCTGTTGGTGAGGAGAAGATATGGGCGTGTGAGGCTCGCCACCCCTTGTAGAAAGGGGGGGAATGGATTATTTTGGGGGGGGGGGGGGGGAAACACATGTACTGGGTGAAGATCGGGGGGGGGTGATCGGCGGGAGAGATAGTGGGGAAGAGGAGTGAGGGGTGTGGGGTGATTGGAAGTATAATGCGGATGTGAAGATCCCCTGACCCATGAGAACTGCCTCCGCAATCTACGTTGTTCCAATGCGTAGTGTGGAGTGAAGCCAATCTTGAAGCTGGGCCCTAGATGGAGTGTCCTACGACCTGTCCAAAGATTGCTGTTTCTTTCATTTCCAGCTTTGTGGCATGGATGGAAAGGAGCTGTTCCTTAGAAAGGACGATGCACAAGGTATTTGACTGGGGGCACACGCAGAATGCACCAGCGTCTGGCTAGAGGTTTCCATTGCGCGTCACTGCTGCTGAGAGTTACCAAGCTAGCTGCTGTGATACCAGGGGGAATGTTGCTGCAGATGCAAGGAGCAACGATTGCTAGTGTTATGAATGTGCAGCATAGGATGGAGGCACAAGAGCAGGTCGATTGGGGAGGTCTTTTTGTGCGTGAGGCAGAGGGCGGAACCGCCACAACAGGTCGATGATTGTTGACGCAGAGGGCGGAGCTTGATGGGATGCAGATACGATGGTGCAGGCACAGTCGGACGATCACGAGCAGGGCAGGCGCTGGTGGGGGAGGCAGAAGCTAAGCCGCGAGAGGGGTGGAGCACACACGGGGCAGTCGGGCGGGGCATGGGCGACGTGGGCAGCCAGTTGGGCCAGTCAGGCGTGACGCGAATGGGCCTGTCAGGCCAGAGTTACTTGGGAAGTATGATGGTAAAGTTTGAGAAGTCTACAGTTTTGGTAGAGTCAGCTTATGGTGAGTATGGGGGCCAGGCTTTGTTGCAAGCTTTTAGGCATAAAGGTATAGGTACTTGTAATACAGTTTGTGAGTGTATTCAGTTTTCACATTGAGTCTGCCTGTCCTGCTTAAAATGTAGAATGGTCGGGACACAAGGCCCATCAAGTTTTTTGTCGGTTTTTGGAGGCTATAACAAATACTTTTGGCAGTGCTATGCATATAAGGGTCTGAATTCGTAAAAAATCCATCCTAAGTCCTTATTTAAATCAAGGCAAAGTCATGAAGGTGCTATCCTCTAACATGGAGTTTCATAACCTACCACATCTACTTGTCTTCTCTTTAAGGAGGACCTAAAACTGAACTCTTTTCACCAGCTTTATCTAAGTCTCTTTTGTTCATGAGATTGGTCTCTTTGTGACCTACAAGGTAGTGTTGAAGAACTGGATTTCCCTCTCATTCTTAGTTGTAATGTAACTCATAAAATTCACTTTTACACTTGTTTTGAGAGTTGTCTTGAGTTTGTGACACCCTTGGTGGTTAGGGTACTTCCTACGCGAGTTGAGCTACTTATGAATTTGAGAGAAATCTCTATATTAGATGGTATGCTATTTGAATATTGTGTTGTAATGAAAATATAGCATATGGACTGATTGCATTGTCTTTGGTGGACTTGATACAATGGAGGTTTCTCATGCTAAGAAGGGTCAAAATACTTTTTAATTCAAAGAGGAGCTCTTCTTTTGTAGCAGGTATGGGATAGTTGGATTGTTGTCAACTACGCTTGGATGGGAACCCAAATTTCTTTGAAGGGATTCACCTATTTATAGCCAGATTTTCTACTCACAAAATGCATTCATCCATCTTGTATTTGTACTCAGCCTTTGTTTGTGCCTCGTGCAATAGGTTGTGCATTGTATTTTTAAGGCAATGTGCAATAATCCTTAGACATGTGCATTGTATTCTTGAGGGTGTGTGGAGTAGTTCTAAATTTAGATCTCTATTGTGTGCAATACTTCTCAAACATTGCACATTGTATTCTTGAGGCTAAGTGTCACAAGAACATGAATTTTTAACTTAATGCTCTTTGAAAACTTAAGTTTTGATACATAAGTTGTTCACATGCAAGATTATGCTAAATGTGTATCATGGTGATAGATTATCCTAGTTTTTGCAATGGGGGCAGTTGCAAAAGTTGTTGTGGATAGGTGCTAGTGGATGTTTGGTGTTGAATCTTGGTCAAGGACCAAAGTAACTATGAAACATTTCACTTCTAAAACTTTGCATCACACCCCGAAATGTTTCATCTTGGGCCGAGTCCGAAGTGAAATGGCAAGTAAGATAGTTGAATAATATATATGAGATATTTTTCTTTATAAACAATGAGTTGCAACTCACATATTTAACCATGGGAATCCTTTCATACCAACAAATGATGTTTAACCTATGTACAAAGTGTCTAAAAACTCTTGAAAAAGCAAGATAGACAATTGTTTTGCATTTAAGAATCATGTTTTAGTCAGCCGTTTCACTTAGGGTGTTTCACATTTCAGTGAAACTTTTCAAGCGTTTCAGGTGTTCTGCGTTTCAATGCCAGCGAAATGCGTTTCGCGGTTATCATGTCAAGGGCATTGAATTTCCCCTTGGAAATGACTTTTGGTGTTATGAGGGTTAGAGATTTCAATGATTTAATATCCTAGACCAAGGCTTGTGGAAAGTTTCCACATTTTCAAGTTTAAAGAGATTAGAAGTTTAAAAGTGAGGCTGGGCAGCATTAAATGTTATTAAAAACAAGGCTAGAGCCAAAAGGACTAGTCGCTTTTCCATATGGAGCCCTATTTGAAAATGGAAATTTGCCAAATGTCAAGTTTGGGACAGTTATGGGCTACATGCAAGTGTATTTTTCATGTTGGGCTCTCTCTCCCGTTTTGGGTTGTTTGGGGCAGATCTAAGGATGGAGAATTGAGAGAGCAAATGAGCTATTAGGGACAATAAACTTCAAAAAGACTTGATTTGATTTACAAGACTTCTAGGGCTGGAACAACAAGGTATTTGTTGTTCAAGCATTTCCTTGGGAGAAATTGAGAGAATTTTCTCTAATTTGTTGTTGATCTCTTCTTCCACAACAGATTTGATATTTCTCAACCTTGATTTGCTAGTACAACTTTGAATTTTTGCACAAATTAGGGTTTCTTAGTTGTCAAATCTCAGGCATGCAACAAGGGGAGCCACTAGAAATCTGAGAAATTATAGCAGATCTGAGAAGGATTGCTCATCCATAGCGAAGGTGACTCGCATACAAATATAGAAGACCCAAATTGTGTCCGCATGTGCTTCAAATCGAGGGGCAAATTTAGGGATTTTGCTAATGGTCATCACTGTTTGAGGGTTAGATTGCAGAATTTTCTCTCCTCAGCAAACATTCTATCCCCTCTGATGAAACCCTCAGCCATTCCCAACAGATTGAGGGAAATGTCAAAGTGCGAGCCCATTAAACAAAAGCCCAAAGATCAGAGCAGCTGCTGGAAATCAAGTATTTACAGCAAATTTGGTGAAGATTGGACATCCACATTGAAGTTGACCCGCATGCAAGTGTACTAGATTCAGTTTATGCCCAAATTGCGTCACAATCAAGGGGCGAATTGGACCTTGATCTTGATGCAGCTGGTCATCGGTGAAAACCAGATGTGTTGGAATTTGAATTTTGTAGAGAGATCAGTGCATATCTGAGTGTACTACAAATTCAAGCTATACGAGTTAAGAAATACTGCAAGGGACACCAGTTTTGGGGCCAATCAGGTGTGGGTTGTCCAAGATTAATGTGATAATGTATTTATTTCAGATTAGTGAATTTTATGGTTGCTGTAAGTTGTGTTGAATCAAATTATCTACCACCCTATCCAAGAAGGAAGGCTGGTTTCACTAAGCATGATTGCTTAATTATGTGCGAGCCCGAGGAAATTGAGCCATCCCAAAGATGATCCTTTCAAAGAGCAACAAGACAGCAACACATAAATGCAATGTTAAACAGTTAAAAGGAATTAGTCTTGGGTTCAAGCTCAAGCTTAATTGAGCTAGAAACTATTAACAGGTGAGAGTGCACTGAAGGGTCCAGTCAAAACAATCTATAAGGTATAGAGTTTAACATTGTATATTTTGCTGAAATATGATTCTGTAGTGTGCTGAAGAAAAAATGAAGGAAAGATCCCTTAAGAGTATGACAAAAGGTACAACTGATGGTTAAGAAAAATAGCAAAGTGTGTGGTAATAGCCTTCTGCACTAATTACTCTTGGTTTAACAAATTAGGGCCTTGTATTGACAAGTCTTTTACTTGTCCCCGCAAAAAGGTAGTCAGATTTTGTATTTTATTGAATGATTTAGATTTGATAGGTTGGGAAGATGCTTCAACATAGTTGTTGGGTAAGGTCAACATCAGATGTTCGATTTCTAATGCTAATTGCAAAAAGTGGGTTTATGCCTTTAAAGCATTTGTGGCACTTTATTTCAGCTCAGGGATCAGCACATATTTTCATGCATAATACTTCATGGTTAAACTTTCAAAAGCATCAAGGGACAATGTCTTACTGACTCTTTCTTTAGGGTCATCTTTCTATCTGTCTGGAGTCCATGTGCAAAAAGTTTTAAGTTATGTTTCTGACATGGGATGGATTGCAGCTTATGCAGGCACTTAGCCAGTCTGAAGGATCAGCACGAGCCCTTCGTAGAAGTCTAACAAGTCCCTGGTAAAATGGTGTTGGCTAATTTTTACCTGAAATTATTATGATTTTTGAGAAGATGACCAGTTAGAAGTTCATACACAGCTCCTTGTACAATGTGGCTGTCTGGATTAATGGGCAGATGCCTTCCTTCATTTTTGACTTCAGAGGACAAACTTTTCATGAGCTGAGTGGTGACAAGGCTCTTGCTGGTCTTAACAGTGTTTGTAGTGCACGCTCCAGCATTTCTTTGGACATTGCAAAAGAGGACTGAGAGCATGCACCCCAAGGTTGTTGAAATGTTGTATTGAGTTGGCACCACTAACATGAAAGTCTGCAAGTTGATACAAAGAATAGTGACAAGACAAGCTTACATTGTATTATTGTAACTTGTCAAGCTGGATATGAGCTCACTAAATGGCAAAATATGAATGATTTTTTCCTGCTCCAAAGACATTTGTGTAGAGTAAAACTCACATTGCAAATTTGCATTGTACAGTAATGAACTTTTATAAAGCGGTATTCAATCGTTTCATGTTGTTTTAGGTGGAGTTTATCACTTGTTGAAAATGGTAGACATGAGACTCAAAAATCTGCTCCTTAATGGGTTATTGGTTCAAGACATTTTACTTAGTGATATTTGATTGTTTAGTGAAGATCTAGGTGGAGTTTTTATTCCAGATAGAGAAGCATGGTATCTGCTAGGATGCATAAAACAATAATAGCAACAGATGTATCTGATAAAAGTGGAGAATGGAAGAGTAACTATACTATGCATAGAGCCTTCATCTGTTTAATGGATAAGTAATTAGATTCTTAGAGGTATTGTGGTTGGTTTCAACCGCCATTTAGGAGTCGGCCCTTGGTCCACAACATGTGTCTAAGTGAATTATTAAGGGCATTAAACCCGATCTTTCTACTAGCTTACACATCTATATCCATAAGCTACAAGCTTGCACATGCAAAGTTCTAGTGTAAAGATATGAAGATTAAAGTGCAAAAATAGGTGGATCTGTTTTATGTAATGTGATGTGTTGGTGTAAAGATCGAATAATAAATTCAAACTGTCTCTAAATGCTACACATTAGGCTTTGTTTATGGATTTGTGTAATGAGAATGTTTCAAAAGGATTTAATTGGCTGGAAGTTTTAAAGAATTTATTGTCAAGAAATGATGACCTCTAGTGGAGACGTCTGATATTTTTAATATAATGCTTCCCTTATCACTCGGCTTAATTGCCTACGTCTCTCTATTATGTTCATGGCATAGGCATTTCACGCCTAGGCCATACATTGCACAACATTGCAACAAATAAATGTGCCTCATATCCTAAGCCACACTTTGCATAGAAGAAAAGATGTTGGAACATGTGCTCCACATGTAGGCATCGCATTTCATTGTCGTGCGCACAATAAATCATGCTCGGAATTTAGACTTTGTGGAGAATATATAGAAAGTATTAGAATACGAAAACCATCCCTAGAGAACCCAAGGTTTGAACTCACACACGTATACACCCACACACTCAAGCCACTTCAATAGTGCATGAAAACAAATGACATTTCTATGTATGTGTTTTTGGAAGCATCATACTTCACACACCATGGTTTCTAATGCCTAGGCTAGTACTTCACATCGTTTCTTTTTTCCCTTTTTTTTTTCTTTTGGGGTGGGTGGATTTTGTGCATTACATGCGATAGTTTCTAGCATCTCCTAGTGCTTTCTAGTGGAGGTATATGCGTGTACATGTCTCCTTGTCTTCTCTTGTTGCTCTCTCACCCCGTTCCTATTTGTATAAGGTGAAAGGCCTTTGTTTATCAATAACATCAGTACTACTAATAGTGTACAATAATATCATGGATTAAGAATATGATATTTAATATTAATATTGGATACCATGCCAATATCATAAGAAGGAATCAATATTCACAGTCATAATAATATTTGATGGTAGTCCAGTAATACTATACTGTTAACGACTATTGATAATCTCAATCTCAATGTAGTATTACTATTAGGAAATCGGTAGGAGCAGTCACATTCACCGGGGGCCACGTGGCAGGTCCTGGGTGTGTGAGCGTTGGTTTCTTGTCTTTGTAAACGTGTGTCTGCCGAACAAACTCGGTCCTTTGTAGGGGGCATCGAGACGCCTTTTCTTCTCGACGGGCACCGAATCTGTAGACTTGTTGTATCGTGATACATGTTCTTCCCCGTCAGCCTCTCCACCCTCTATAGCCTGCGAGCACCATCTCTACCCGCTACCTCCGCTCACGCTCAGGCTTAACCATCTCGGCAGCCCGCGATAGAAAACAGCAGCCTGCCTTGAAAGGCTTTGTTGTTTCCTTTCAAAGCTGGTTGCCCTTCTGAGCCGAGCTTGTGCGATGTGGCAGAGGAGCCGATCGGGTCGACTGGCTGTTGTCCTGCCTCTTTACTGTAGTTTCCTTTCGGGATTCTTCTTGCCCCGTCCAGTCCTGCTGTAGATTGCCTCACAAAACTTCTGAACTCGGCTGAGACGGGCAGTGTCCAGTTGGCGGCGGCCTCTGTAAGCGAGAGAGAGAGAGAGAGAGAGAGAGAGAGAGAGAGAGAAGAAGAGGAAGAATTTGCAGGCCCCAACTCAGCACGTAGGAAAGAGGGCTTGAAAGCTTCATTTGGCTGCTAGAGCTCCTTTCCATGCTTCCGAACATACGCTTAAATCTAGAGCCTCACGAGTCACCTTCCATGTCTTCATTCTCACCACTTTCTTTCGTGTAATGTTTTGATCTTTTAAGGACCCAACTCCCAATTTAGTGACATTGAGTACATGTGCGTGTTGTAGACTAAAACACACGCGTTACATTTTGGAATACTAGTGCGGTATTTTTTGTTATATGCTTACCAATTGGTATGTACTATTTGAAGGGACTCGTAATTTTCTGTATGTGTTTGTGTAGAGATACAAATAATCGTGGATTCGGTTCAACCTTTTAGATGTGCACAATTAGTTAGAATTTATAGTCAAGCATGGACTTTTTTCACCCTTGTGCACTTACCATTTCTCATTTCCTTGGACTATTTCTAGGTAGAGCATACTAGTAGGTTTCAAAGATTTTTTGCTTTCTTATGAGATGGAATACACACAACAAAGCGAGACAATTATCTATACTACATCCTTGCTTTTCCCTTTGGTAGCATTGCAACTATTTGCCCTTAGCATTAAAATAGCAAAATAGATAATCAAAGGCTTGTGTAGCACCTAGATGGAGATAATTCTTCTTTAGTGAATTATTGTGAGGTTCCAAAAAGGAGAGGGTACGGACAAAAAGTTTATCAAACATTAGGAGTCTCAAAGTTTGTACAACATACTAGAAATTGCATGTAGCAATGTCATAGGAGGTGATGAGAAAGAACTCATAGATTGAACACCAATCTTCCTTGCACTTGTGAACTTAAAGATGGGCCCTTCTTACCAGAAGTCTAGATAACTTGCACCTTCCTCTATTTTGGGAGCCATCTTATCATTGGCCTCGATAACCTAAATTTTAATCAAACTTGAAAGAGTATGGATGCTTGTGTGAGATATCCTTGCCTCACACACACACACACACACACACACACACACACACACACACACACACACACACACACACACACACACACACACACACACACACACACACACACACACATGTATGTATGCATATGCCTACATGCACACACGTGTGCACAGACCCATCCACACACAAGAAGAAAATGTAGAGATGTGGTTGTGATTTTCTACAATAGCCAAGCCCAACATGTGCACACACTAGACCTTGAGCCCTAAGTGACAACCCTGTTTTGGATCAATGCTAGTTTGCATAGTCTAAGGAATGGCACACATGACAAACATAAGATGCCTGTGACATCATAGGAACTATAAATAAGGTTATTATTAAAAAGTGGGAGCCACATCTAGATTTGAGTGGAGAGACATTTGCCATGGTTATTTGTCAAGCTCTCATGCAACTACTTATGGAGGAATGGAGCCCATAACCCATTTTTGTATTAGAGATGGGTAACACAATCTAGCTACTAACTTGTTTTTTGAGCATCCATGTGTGTCATGTTCATTGTGTCCTTTTCATGATTGACTTGTCTAAGATGGTCAATGATCAAAAATAAATTTGCAATTTATGCATAATTTCATGAAAAATGAGTTACATTAACTTAGGTATTTTGCAACACTTTTTGTAGTTGAGCTCTCAAAGTACCTCAAATTATGGATGTGCCTTTTAAAATACAATGTCTAGTGTTAGGGCCATTTAATGCATTGACTCTAGCATGGACGATCAATTTAGATCCAAGAAGACAATACCATGTCCAAACATATACATATATTTATTGGGACAGGGTGACTGATTTCATTTTTGGAGAGAATATTTTGGAAAGCACACCCACAAACTTCAAGAGACAAATTTCTCGAAGGTGGAAACAAGGAAGCTGAGCACGACCCACTGAATTTTCATGGCTAGAGCAAATATGGCATGTATTATCTTTAAGAAAATTACATTGTTCTAGAGGCATAATTGTTTGTGTGTACAAAGTGATTATTATAGCTCCCATTTACTTATATCTAGTTTTTGGTGTGCTTTTGGACCAAAAGACTTGCGTAACAAACCAGAAGTAATCCCTCATGAAAAAAAACCAAACATTAAAGGTGGAAAATATTTAGTGAGTTGTAGATGCCATTTCTTTGTGTATAGACTCTATTTATGGCCAACTATAGCTCGAAATAAATTATGTGGAGCACAATCATGTGGATTCAGAAGGCCATGTTTGCCATGGGTTACATTGTGATGGTTTGTCAGATTCAAGGTCACTTGTTGCACCTTGGTTATCTAAACAGAAGAGAACTTGGGTCAAAAACCTACTTCACAATGGGTTTACTCCACCACAAGTATTGCATTGGTGAAGAGCCATGCAATGCAAAACCTAAATACAAGATTAGGTAGGGATGCATTTATGACAATGTGAGATATTTTGAATATTGCATCAAGGATGGAATCAATTCTTACCTTCAAGTATGATAAGGATGATGCATGCAGTGTGCATAATTGGGTACTAGAGAACAATTGTAGAACTTTCATCTGCCAACATTATAATGATTCTATTGGTCAACCTTTCACCTAGGGTATCCAAAAAATTTGGCAGCTACACATACCTAATAAGTATGTAAATGATGGATTACTTGCCATGGATGTTGCCTTTGGTAAAACAAGTACAAGGTAAGATATTTATATATTTTTAACTTTTATATTTTATTGGAACTCTGCTTTTCTTGAAGGATGTGATTAATCGTTGGTTCAAGGCTTGTTCTCGAGAGATTTCAATGGCAATCATCTCTTTTGCAATCATGGGAGTTTTTGTAAATATAAATTTAAATTCCTCCCAAGAACAAGGCAAAGAGCATAGGTCATTTTCCATTTATTTGTCAAATATGCTTAAATCCAAGCATTCATAGCTTCTAGCAAATAACATGAAAGTTTAGTTCAATTATCTGATACATGTTATAAGTCATCTCCCATATTCATGGCCATATCGGATGATGCCAATCTGAGAATAGATCAGCATTGGTAATGTAGCGTGCCTGTCCAGGCACGTTTTTAGTGGTCCATCAATCTAAGTGATGCTGCCCGGCACTCCCATGGAATGTTGCAGGGTTTGTCACCTAGAGTTTCTCGAGTCCACCTCGCAACGGAACGAACCCACTAGGATCAATCTGAAATTTGGGTTCCTAGTGGTCAAGATCTCCTAACGGCATTCTAGCATCGGGTCTTGGATATCCTATTTTACATAGAGATACCCAACCCGAAGTAGATCCATGCTACACTTGGTTCAAAGAGAATGGGAAACGAGAGGGATGCATCACTCAACCCCTCTACACGTAGGGCATAGTCCCATTTCGATCCCCTAAAATGGCATGAATCAGGATTCTAACATAACAATTTCTAAGGGTGGTAAAACCTTGTGAGAAACCTCCTAGTTCTTTGGGACCACCTTACCATAAGGCAAACCCGTCAAGGGTTTCGCCCACCTTTCTTCCCTCAATAGGTGTTCTTTAGTTATTTAATTAGGTCCTAGCACAATTATGTATGACATTTAAATAATCAGCTTCCTTAATTAAGCCTTTTAGGAAACAGGGTTCATTCGTGTAATTTATAGCACATACACAAATACAGAGCAAGCAATCCTTTTGACAAGCAAGTTCCTTAACTTATCTTCAAGTTAATCTTTGTCTCCTGCCCATACAGGAGGAATTATATGTCCCTTCTGCTTACAGAAGTAACTGGTCGAAATCTCATGGCCCCACAAGTTCCATCCTTTATCTAGAATAGGATCTTCAAATGCTAAAGATGCTGGGGCCATGGAGGTCTTCAACTCCATTCCGAACTTGGCAAGGGGGTGTCCAGAGCTCCCTTGACCCACAAGTTGCCTAGGAGTGAAATTCCTGTGGTTGGCCTTTTCACCACTTGATCTTTGGCCCGTGAATCGAGTAGTGTCCTTTTCGGATTGATCCGTAGTGCGATCATGGAGGTGATCAACTTGTGCAAAATATCCTTCCTTAATTAATCCAATTAAGAATCAAGAACAATCAAGGCATTCATCCCTAATATCATCTTTCAAAAAAGGCATCCTTTTATCCCCATGGAAATTTTGTCATCATAGACCCCACCATGAAATTATATAACTAATCAAGCACTTAAAAAATTGTCCAAAACCACAACCAATAATTAGTTTGGAAGTACAACTATTATGGAAGATGTTTGATCAACCATCAAAACCATTGCATTTCTTCAAAAGATGTGCAAATGAGTACAATATCACTTTTAAAGTACAAGCTTAATTTGATGCATGTTTGAATTCAATACTCTTTGCTCTATACTTGTATTTGATGGATATCGAAATGGGGTGCCCATAGCATGGATCATTGGCTCCCCAATGGACACCACTTGTGTGATCACTTGGCTGCTAAAAGCATTTCGAAATCGCATATTCGATTTTAATTCTTCTTGGGAGGCAAGTGTGTGGATGGTAGACATGCACAAGCAAAAATTAATGCTATATAGTATACATCTTTCTTATTTTTTAACTACAATTCATTTGATTATTTTTAATGAATTTTTTATAAGTTAGAGTCGAATCTCACTCAGTGAGTCATTGGTTAGATTGTCTGGCTATCTTTGGATCTCCTATATGTCTTTGTATATGGCATGTTAGAAGATGTTGGCTAAAGTATCTAATAAAGAAAGTTTCAGATTCTCAAGTATGAGCTAATTTGTTTCAAAACCTTGGATACATTATGAACATGAAGTGTAGAGGTTTGTAATGGGGCTAAAAGAAAGGAGGATGCTACGTCTCTCATTGATCAATTCTTTCAAACTTATACCATTGAGAAAAACTTTCTCATATACTTGGGTTCCCAAACTAGGTAAGTCTTTCTAATTTCAAGATTCTTTTACTCTTGAATTTGTAGCATTGCTTGTAATGTAAGTTATTTTGGATTATAGAAATGTGGGTTAGAGCCACATGAATACTTCCACATGCCAAGTAGGATACCAATGGCTCTATCGAATCTTACCATGGACCACTCAAGTCTCGATTCTTGATTGGAAGGAGTACAAATCATGGCTGGAGAGCGGATTGGCTAATCCACAAGCTCTTGACACTTTGCCATCCATATTATTGGTATATTGAGGCCATGAAAGAGGCGAGTTTTAGAAAAAACTTCATTGTCCAAAGGATTGTGTGATCATCTCTTCTATGCACAAGAGACATACCAAATCTATTTGTCAAATTTATTGGAGATGATCATAGTCTTGCAAAGATCAAGAGCATGAATAATGCAAAACTCTGGTATACAATGCACAATGCACATTGTGAGTGGGCATGCTACAATTGTGATTGAGCCATGTGAAGAAATATCTTCAAACATCAAATAAAGGTCTTGATATTGTTAAATTTTGTTAGTTTGATTATCAAGTGTGGAGTTGGCTATTTGTAACTCGATTGTCTTAGCATTGATCAAGGCTTGAAGTTATTGTACTTTTCTAGAAAGGCTATCCTGCTCCTTAGTGATAGTTGTCAACTGAGTCATACTACCAGTAAGTTGTGTCTTCAAAGAGGATATCTCAGCTTTTTGAGCTTTCAATAACTTAGTAGCTTGCTCCATCTGTTTAAAAAGATAAGCCAAAGTCTCTTTTGTAGAGCATAATTTAGTTATGGCTTTATGTGACTCATCCTTGATCCTTTGCAATTCCTCATAAAAGGGAGAATACAACTGCTATACATAGGTTGTGACTATTAATTCATTATAGCTCTAAATATCTTTGCATAAAAAGGGAATGGCATCACCTGCAACGAGGCAATGGAGGGAAGATCTTGAATATCATTATTACTTTTTGTTTGTGCCAAAAGTAAATTTGGGCAAGTAAGGACTACAACAAGGGAACCCCCCTAATGTGGCAAGAATAGTAACTAAAGGGACTGATTCTTATATGGTTTCCACAACTTGCTTCAAACGCATATTGGATCACCAAAAGGGGGTGAAGACTCATGGGCTTCCTCTTCAATAGTATTGATATTCACAATAGGAGTAGCAAGATTTATAGGGGGATTTTCAAGAAGTAGAAGCAGATTCTTAGGAGAGATAGAATAGGTAATGAAAATATGCAAATAAGAGCCATAAGTCACATTGGTTACAAGACCTCATGTGACTTTCACAAAATGTTGATCCATCTTTGCAAGGAGATAAGAATTCCAATCACTAGTCACACCTTTAAGGACCATTCTAGAAGCACTCAATAACTCCTAAGGCAAATAATTTGTAGGAGTCTTGGCCGGCATGACTCTGTCCTAAAGGGACTAGCAAACTTGCTTTCAAAAAGGATCTGAAATCATGAAAACACTGATACCTGAAGTATTGATAATCCATTTAGAGTCCAATGTGTCATGGGTTTGTTTTGTAGCACCTTCATAATTTCCTCATTGGCTAAGAGCTGATAGGCTACTGGAAAGGAGTCCCCAGGGTTGTCTCTTCCCCTCTCAGGTCATCATGACAAAAGTATCCTCAACAAAACCTGCATGCTTGCTATATGAGGAGAGAAAGGCATCACCTAAAGCAAGATCAAGAGGAACAAGTAGCAAGGTACGACCCACGAAAGAGAATAAACTAGCCTTCTAAATAAGATCACAGCAATTGAGAGTAATCCCTAGAAACCAAGGGAACTTGCTAGATAGACTATGGTTGAGAAGACTGGGGTGCCGTTCAGATGATCACAAAACACACACACCATAGACACAAATGATGCTTGCAAAAGAGCGAACAAGATATAGATAAGTTTGTCACCAAGGAATTACTCATACACAATATCACATACCACTCCCAGGGAAACCACATCGACATAACCAACACAAATATGTGACCAAAAGCTTCATGATATGTATACAATCAAGCACTATGATCCCCATGTCAGGTAGTAAAAACAAAAGAAGCTACGAATCCTACCCCTGACAACCTAATCGTGGCCATCAACAAAAGAAGCTTCAAATCGTATCCCCGACAAGCTAATTGTGACTATCAAAAAACCAAATAACAATTAGACCATAACACCTTGACAACACAGGAACATGATGACAAAGACTCACTAAAAGATGACATCACCCACAATTCTCCGTAGTGCGTTTATAAATTAGGTGATAATTGTGCATTGTGGATGGATTAAAGTTAATAATTATCAAGGAGTGAATTCTTTTATTAGGTGGTAAACCTTGAAAAAATAAATGGAGGTTCTTTGATTATCCATAAAAAATTATTAAGTTCAGTACGATGCATTAAACATACCCTAGACTTCAAACCCAAGTGGTCTCTAAATGCAAAAATGATTTTGTCAACTTAGGATGTGTGGAGCACTTTTTTGCCAGTGCATGTATGAGTGACATCTGGCTGATTTGATTAAAAAATTAAAAAGGTGTATATAGTGCACAAAGCATGTGCAAAGTGCAAAGTGCATGGCTAGCTCCTTTTAATTTATTTTAAAGGTGTATTGAGCATGAATGCGTGTGGAAAAGGTGATTAGCAATGTTCATTTTAAGAATCAGATATGTGTTTGGATATCTAGAAAAAAAAAGTGATAATAATTAAAACTTGGAGGGTGTGTGAATGCATCCTAATTTGAAAGGCACAGTAGAAAATATTGATGGACAATCACATTAGCAACAAGACCATAAGATCAACAAAAAAAAATCGGTGAAATAAGAGTGTAAGCAAAAATTTGTGATTTTTTTTTTTGGCTTAATTGGTTAAAGAGATGTGTATATGTATTTTTGTGGTTTTTTGTTTATTTTTTCTATTTTTGGTTTCGTTTTTATTTGTTTGTTTGTTTTTTTTAAAGTTGTCCTTCTTTGTTTTTCCTTGTTTCAATTTTAAAAAAAGGATTTAAGTTGTCCTTCTTTGGTTTTTCAATTTTAAAAAAGGATTTATTGGTGTTGGATATTTGCGGTGGTTTTTCTCTCTTTTTCTTTCTTGGAAAGATGCTGTTATGTTTATGTTGATTGGATTGGTTCTTGGTTTTTTTGTTCTTTTAGAATTTCTATTGTTGTTTTTTTTGTTTTTAAATAAATCGGGTTTTTAGTTTTTTTTTTAATTCTACTTTTATTTTCTTTTCTAAATTTTTATTTTCAAAATTCATAGTTTTTTTAAGGCTTATGTATTTAATAAAATTTTAAAAATGGATATGTGAATTATGGGATTTAATGGCAACCACCCAAGCTGACCAATCGTGAACACGGTCATCACAGCACAGATAAAACGACATGCATGTCCTTACGCATGAATGGCACAGCAACAAACCATGCACACAAACCACAAAATGGTGAATCCCGTATGTGAAGGGGTAGCAATTCCACAAGCCAAAACTGCGAACAAGTACATGCTATGCTAGCATAGGAACATGGTCATCTAGCACGTCTAAGAGGGATGCAAGCATTTACAATATGTTTCTGCAAGAAAGGGAGCTTGTCAAAGGAATATGGGAGCAAAGGGGGGTGGGAAAGGGGGCTTAGGAGGGGATGTAGGAAAGGGGAGGTGGGAGGTGGCTACCGAGTGGGTGGAGGAGAAGGGGGGGCGGGGAGAGAAAGAGGAGAAGGAGTGAGAAGAGGAGCACGCGGTGGAGGAGAGCTAGAGGATGTGGAGGGGGCGGCCAAAGGGAGCGGTAATGAGGAGTGGGCAAAGGAAGGTGGGGAGACAGTAAAGTGGTGGCAAAGGAAGGTGTGGGGGCAGAACGGCTCCAGGACTGGCAACTAGGCGCCGTAGCAAGCAATCGGGCCGGCACGGAGGAAGGGGAGGGAGGAGGAAAAGAAAGGAGGAAGAAGGGGGCTTAGGAGGGGGTGTTGAAAAGGGGGGTGGGAGGTGTAACTGAGCGGGTGGAGGAGGGAGGGGGTGGGGAGGGAGAGTAGGAACAAGCAGTGGAGGGCTAGAGCTCCTGGAGGGGATGATCGAAGGGAGTGGGCAAAGAAAGGCAGGGAGGCGGTGAAGTGGCATCGAAGGGAGCAGCGAGGGTGGAAAGGTGCTGGGGCTAGCGGCCAAGCACCCTAATAGGCAATGGGCAGGGTGGCACAAAGGAAGGGAGGGAGGAGGAAAAGGAAGGAGGAAGAAGAGGGAAACCACAAGGAAGGGGAAGAGAGAGAGAGAGAGAGAGAGAGAGAGAGAGAGAGAGAGAGAGAGAGAGAATTGGATTGAATGTATAAAAAGTATTTTTTAAGAAAAAAAGAATAAGAATAAGAAAAGACAGGAGAGAAGAAGATGGGGGAGGAGAGAGAGAGAAAGGGGGGATCCTTTTTGCTTTGCTTAATTAAAGAAATGTGTTTTTTCTTTCTCCATCCCCTCGTGTCGCAAACACACATGTGAGGCGGGGTGATTTTTTTTACATTGATGGAATTGAAAGATCGCACAGGAGCATAAACAAGTGGATGCAATGCGTTGTGGACATGATGACACGGGGCACGAAGTGAAAGTGAGCAATCATGTTAGCATAGGGGGTTCGAAACAAGCCAAATCACAAAAAATTAATTTTGAAAATTTTGTCTATTAGATGACGATGAAAAAAAAGAAAAAGTGGGCAAGACAAAAGGGAGAACAGATTAGATAACTCAAACGAGCATAAAAAAGTGACATTTATATGAAAAAATGACAAAAATCATATATGAAAGCATAATTAGACATTAATAATAAAAAATTTGTTTGCCAAAAATAGAGTGCAAGAACAAAAAAAGTGCAATCTAAAAACTACATAGGGCTATCAAGTCAAAAAATAGTTTTGAATTGGGCACGTTCATGTGGAAAAAACATAAAAAACGTGTAGGAAAAATACCTGAGACCTGTCAAAACTTAATAAACGATCAATTTGTGCACTAGAATGACAAGCTGTAAAAAGAGAAAATATGTGGTCTGATGGGATGATCAGGGATGTAAGGTCAAATAACAATTCCAATGTGAAAAAGATACATTCACATGAAAACACATCTGATTTACATTAAACTTTTCAAAAATTCATAGTAGTCAAATTGTAAGTCAGAACAGAAGGGTGTAAAAGAAAAAAGTATCTAGTTCAAAGGGAAAAATAGGGCTATGATATGATATTGCAACTTTGGTAAACTTTAGATGTGTATACAAAAATCTACAAAAAAAAGAACGTTACAAAAAGGAAAGTAGAAAACCACCGATTAAGGGGTGTGATATGATGGATGGATGGGGAAGGGATGCTATAGAAAAGGAATTTTTGTGTTTGAGATTGGATAGGAGTGTTGTCATGATAATATACAAAACAAATGTGCAAGGATGTGTCCCCGTACTTAAAACCTTAACAGACCAATTTAGAACGACCAACAAGACCTAGGCACTAAGAACTGATCAAACCTTTGCATCCCCGCACTTAAAACATGATAAACACACATAAACACAAGAGACAAGGTTATAAACACTTGGCCCATTCAATAGTTGGCCGTGCTTGAAAGTCCTTGGTATGTGAGCATGCTTGTCATCACTCAAGGGGTCGATGTCAACTACAAAAGGCATCATAGCTCATCACAACATTGAACAACATGGTAGGGACCATGCAGTAGCATCCAAGAGCTACTAGTATGAATGAAGATCTCAAGTGTGTTGCCAATGAAGCACAGAGCTCTCAAGCTCACCAATCACTTAGATCGAGGATAATAGAGCAGTCAATTACTCCATATACTCAAATCACTCGAAGAGGGGTGATAGGAACCCATATCTTACATCCACTTGAGAAATTGACAAGTGGAAGTGCAAAGAGGGATTATGCCAACGTGCACAATTGATAGTGCATCAATGTATTTCATGCTATGTGGCATAGGTGCGAGAAAGAAGGCCAAGGAGCCTTGTAGTGCCATGTGCAAAATAGAGTGACTTGTCCTATTGTGGGTGTAGAGGCTCATCCCATATGTAGAGGGAGACAAGAACATACATCATCACCAGTTATCATAATGTCCCTTAAATCTCACCTCCCTGTTAGTGAAAACAAAAGGTTTGTTACATTCTACCTCTCTCTATCTTATACTCTATTGATAGATGTAAAAGGGCAACCTAATCCCTCATGCCCTATTGATGTATGCCTTGTGTGCAACTAATGGTGTAATCATGTATCTTACCCTATGCCATGCACATAACAAATTGTTATTTGTGTATTGAGAGGCCCAACCCATGCATACAACACTCCATTCACAGAGCTTAACTATCATTGGTTGAAGGAAAAAAATACTTATCACTCACCCCACCCTCTATCTCATGCTTTGTTGATAGATACATGAAGGAAATGCTGACTCACATCCCCATCTTGTTACGATGAAATCTTACATCACTTTCAATAAAGACGAGCTTCAACTTGGCGATGATGTCGAGCATCTGATGATGAAGAAGCGTACCCAAGGAGGTAGTTGATGAAGTAGAAACCTAGATTGGATGAAGATCTTATGTCTGCTCTGGGAGTTGAATCAATGGGACATAATGTGTCAAAGGAGATGCCTTTGGAGCTGTACCCTCTGGAAGGATCATCAAGAGGTTCAATTGATCTAGACTGTAGGATGTCACCACCTTTTCCACAGCTAGCTTCCTGCCCAAGGGTGCTTGTTACCTTTTCTTGGAGTGAGACTTGTTATGACAATGAATTCCTTTCTTTTTTCTCTCATAACAATTTATTATTTCTTCTTCTTCTTCTTCTTCTTCTTCTTCTGAGGGTGTTTCCACTTGTTCTCGAAGAGAAGGTTGGCATGGCAGGGAGACTAAAGTTTTTTTTTATAATAGAATTTTTTGTGTGCTTTTTTTTTCATAGATAATAATACCAGTGTTTAGATCCATCCACACCACATCTGTTGGATTGGAAGGAAAGGGAGCAATACAAGGACAAGAGATGGAATAAAGGGGATAGAAGAAATCATCCACTTTGTCAATAGAGTATAAATAATGATGGCTATTAGAAGCAACACGAGAAGACTTAAGGAGAGATCCCAAAGGGGAATAGAAGTGATCTATTGTGATTGTTAAGATCCTTAGGGAGGGAAAAACTTCCTCAAGCAATAGCTATTTGTCAAGGAGACATCATTAGAGGCATATCCAACTTGTATCTATATAGAGCCGTTAGGATTGATTGCAAGTACCTTATAAGAGCCCATCCAACATTGTTGGAGCTCTCTAGGAACTTGTCAAAGTGCAAATTCTATGCTAGTACACACCTTCCTTGAATGCTTTGTGCTCGATGAAGCTATCATGGTAGGAGCCTATGTAACTTCCATACACTACAAGGCCATTTGTCAGATCTCGTCCAAATATTCCAAGTGTAGGAGACGATGCAACAAGGACTCTACATCTTCTAATTATTTTGTGTTAGCCACTAAAAAAGAAATCAGTTCCAAATCAATAGGAAAAATAGCTTTTGTGCCATGGATCAGATGAAAAGGTGTCTGCCTTACTTGTTGTGGCATTATGAGAGGTTTTGTATACCTAAAGGGCTTCTGTAAGTCGATCATCCCAATCATGGAAATGCATGGTAATTGTCCTTGCTAAAATCAAATAAAGGATGTAATTGGTGACTTTGACTTAGACGCTGGCTCTCTAGGATACTAGGGTGTGGATTTGCGATGGTGGATCTTGTAGATCTTTGTCAGCTCTTCCATGATCTTGCTTAGAAAGTAAGTGCCACAATCACTTACCAGCTCCAAGGGACTACCAAAGTGGGTGATAATATTCTCATATGGGGATAGAGTCACATTATTGCTATCATCTCACTTGAGAGCTTTGGCTTCACACCACTTCGTCACATGGTCTATACAGACCGATATATATTTGTTCTACTTTCTTCTCGTTGGAGAGTTGATTGGGCCCACAAAATCAATGCCCCATTTCTCAAATGGCTTCAAGAAAAGAATTGGCTACAATGGCATTGCATTGGTTTTGGTGGGCTTCCCTATTCATTGATAAGCATCACAATGCTTATAATAATCATAGACATCTTTATGGAGGGTTAGCTCTATCACCAATATCCCATGAGTAAAAATTTCCTAGCTATTGTTGTTCTCACAAAGTTTCCACCACATGGCTCATCATGGCATGCCTTCAGGAAGGATGATTCCAATCTCATCTCTTGCTATACATATTTTCAATACTTTATCTTTGTCTTTCTTTTAAAGAGCATTGCCTAGCAAGGTATCAGGGGCTAATTCTAATAGAAGCTCTTTTTCCCTTGACTAGATATGCGAAGGGGATATTGCTATGTAGAGGTTGGAAATGCTTGCATACCATAGGGTCACAGTCTCTACTAAAAATAGAGCTGCATTAGAAAGGTTTGGAGCATCTAGTGCATCTTCTTCACTCTAAGTGATTTGCAAGACATGATCTACCAGGACATGGAAATGACCAAATTTAGTGACCACTTCAAAACCAAAAACCTGGAGTAGAAGGAGACATCTCATCATTCAACCTTTCACATCGACCTTGTTCATTGTGATGCACATAACACTTGAAATGCATTGATAGAAGGTAATGATGAAACTTATCCAAGAACAAAAGCTCTATCACTATATAGTTCCTCTCTCTATTAGTGACTTTTTGGCTCGCATAATAAATGGTTTAGTCTAAGTTCAAGGAGACTTTCAAACATAGAACAAGACCTAGCCCTTTAATTGATGCATTAGTATGCACAGGAAATTCCTTTGTCTAGTTAGGAGGTTGCAAGATAGATATTTGATTAAGCACTACTTCAGGGTGTCAAAAGCTTCTTTGTAATCATATGTTCAAACAAACTCTGTATCTTTCATGAGGAGATTATGCCAGGGGGTTGCCTTAGTTGGAAAGTGGGCAATGAATCACCTATAGGAGCCCCTCAATTACTTAGTTGGTGTGGTTAGGGCTACAATATTTTTAATCTTTGCAAGATATGTTGCTATTCCTTATGCAAAAAGGATGTTTTCTAATTACCAAGGAGACTCCAAAGATACATTTGTTAAGGTTGAGGGAGATTCCATACTCTTGGCATTACTCAAAGAATTAGTCCAAGTGTCCCCAATGCTGGAAAAGTACATTGAAGATATAGAAACCATTTAGATATACCTCAATAAAATCATGTAGATGGTTTTGAAATGTCACTATCATGAATTATTGAAAAGTAACATGGGTGTTATAGAGTCTAAACGGCACCACCTTGTAGACATAGGTACCCATTCTATTGTGAAGGTTGTTTTGGACTGGTCTTCTTCTATGATTCACGCCTGATTGTATCCACTAAAACCATCCAGCAAGGTACATAGCTTATATCTTACCACTATGTCTAATAGTTGGTCATAGTGAAGGGGATAGGAAAATGGTATTTCTTCGTTTTGAAATTCAACTTATGGAAATACATACAAATTTGGAGCATTGCATTCGTCTTGGATACAACCACAATGGGCAAAACCCATTCACTATTGGCCACTCAGTGGATGGATTCAGCCTCTAAGAGCTTCAATAACTTTGTCTTAGCTAGGTCCAAATAGTTGGGATTCATGTATCTCTAACCCTATCATACATTCTTGGCATTAGGCTCTAGATCAATGCGATGCTAACTGTCACTAAATTGATTGCTTATTATGCATTCTCTATTTAATAAATTTATGTCAATAAATTAATGACTCACTTTTCTTTAAGTGTTGATGATGATCTAGCATGGCCATGAGACCATTTAGAGACCAATATTCCTAGTGCATCACTTAATGGGGTGATCAGAGCACTATGACAGGGATATCTGGTACAGGCAGTACAAGTTATAAAGGGGGAAAGAAGTGTCTAGCAAGTGTAAGAGTGTATACAAGAATCAATGAGTTACACATAAATGAAGATGGATTAAGTTCTAAGAAGAGGAAGTGCATTAGCATCGTGTATATGTATTTATGTGTGCATCCAAGGACGCTTGGGAACGTTTAGTTGTGTGTAATGAGAATTGCATTCATTTGGGGTCATCCTCTCCCTTACAAGTCAAGGTTTAAGGTTTTTTCTTTCATTAAGAAAGACGAGAGAGATGATTCTCTCACTAAGAAAGACAAGAGACGTGATCATCTGGAAGTGAGGAGAGAAGTGATTTTCTCTTTCTAAGGTCTAAAATGACACAAGCTTTTGTGTGGAAGTCAATCTTAAGGTTGAGGCCCAAGGCAATTCAATGAACTCTCCTTAAGGTGGTTGCATGGACCACAAGTTAAGAGTACAGTTTGAGAAGCTGTTCTTTTTAAAAAAGACATAGTGAATCCATTTTTAAAATATCTCGTGATAGAAAGACGATATCTAAAAATGGGCCATGAGGGTTATTAGAAACAACGAGATCTATAACTTTCGTGTTGGATGTTTTTTCATCTGAGCAACACACAGAGAGATATCTCGAAATTGGTGCTGTAGAGTAGGTCCTAGAAAAACCATATCTTGCATGAAGATCAACTCAAGTCTCTCTTCAACAAAAGAAGCTCTTGAAAGCCTATAAAAGAGGAGGCTCTCCTTGGGTGTGAGGGAGGTGGAAGGAAGCATCACTTTGCATGCATCCAAGAGAAGAAGAGAAGGTGCAACTACTGCGGAAGCTCTACTGAAATCAAGTTCTAGGAGGAGAAGGGAAGGTGGAAGTGCTACGGAAGCTCTGCTAAAATCAAGTGCTACTAAAGCTCTGCTGAAATCAAGTGCTATGGAAGCTCTGATGAAATCAAGTTCCAAGAGGAGCAGAGAAGGTGCAAGTGCTGCAGAAGCTCTGCGCTGAAACCAAGTTCCAAGAGGAGAAGCGAAGGTACAAGTGCTGTGGAAGCTTTATTGAAATCAAGCGCCAAGAGGAGAGCCCTACACATATTGTGTAGGAGAGAAGGAGACTCAAGAAGGATCAAAAGGTGCAAAATTCCAAGTTGTGCAAGTGTTAGCTGGTTGTATACCGTGCAAGGAACCGTGATCTTGTTTCCAAGATCTACAAGTAAGAACTGGTTTATGTGTAATGGAGGAGCTTGCTCCTTGTCAATAATATAACTCCACAAGGGGGGGACTAGCCCATCTTCCAGTCCCTAGTGTGTTGTCAATTTCTCTATATATATGTCTCTCTCTACATCTTTCTTTTATCTCATCAGTTCTCTCTCTGCGCCAGCATAATATTCACCATATATATTTTTAAGTATATAAGAAAGTTGAGCATGTATCTCAGATCTTATAACACTAACACACTGTGGGATCAATCCCCTCTAAGTCTTTGTAAGGCCAAGCAAACACATCCAAATTCTCTTTCAACAGGTTATGAAGGGCCAATGGCTCCTCTTCTAAAAGACCATTGCCCACTTTGAGATATATTTTTGTACCATCTACATCAATAAAAGTCAACTACTTTTCACCTTCTACCTCTTTGATGAAGGTTCCATGGATTGCTTCTGGATAGAGGCATGACTCCTTCAAGGGAGTAGCTCCTCCCTCTGCGGCTCCGCCTGAACCATCTTTCTCTGTATTTGATTACAAGTCTTCTAATCCTTGTGGATGCTGAAATGGTATGAGAGTTGTCTTTGATTTAGGTTGTGGAATACTCACTTCTTAACTTGAGGACCCATCTTTTGAGGATGCATCTAGGAATGTAACTTGTAGGTTAGGTTTTTTAGGTTTTTTGTTGTGGCTGTTGAGGGGTTAGTGTCTGTTGGCATGGTTCATCATCATTATCCCTTTTGAAAACTAATGGTAAAGGGTGACAATAACCATTGGTAAAGAAGATTCTTGTTTGTCCACTTTATGTACATCCTCTACAAATGTCACAGACCAATGACGACTCTGAAAGGGACCATTGTCATTCTCTCTAATAATAGAGGCTCTTTATCATCTAAAACCTCAGTAATGTCCTCTTGGATATCCTCTTTGAATGGAAGGGATTCTTGCTCTTCATTGCTTTCATTATCTTCATCTTTGCTTTCATTATATTCCTCTTCAGGCTCTATCACTACTTTTGTACAGCTCTATAAGAGAAGAACATGCTATCTATGTCAACTTCTCCTTCTATCTTTGGCTCTGCTACTGTGGCCATGTAATAGGGAGAACAATACATCTGTGCTTTTATCTCATTGTTAGAGGTGATTTTAAAAATCATTCCTAGTTGAGATAGAAGCTATTCACCCAACCATCAACAATGACTTTGCCTCTTTTAGGAGATGGTTACAATGCCCACTACTAGGGAATGTGCTTCATGTTTCTTTGGAAAAATCTGCTTTCACAACATCTTTTTCTACTGATGTTCCATCTGTTGCTTTGTTGGAAGAGTCAAATGAGACTTATATGGAGGTGGGTCCATGTCCTATATGCAAACCATAGAGCTTGACCACCACTTTGTCAGGTTCCCTATCTAAGGTTAGGGTTCCTTTGAACTAGTTTACATCCTTGGTTGTGCTTCAAAAAGCCATGGTTTTCCTAGCAATAGCGAGTAAGAGGTTTCATAATAATTTGGCTTTACCACTATGTAAGTCAACCAATGAATTTCTTCCTGAAAAACCATGATCTTGATGTAAGGAAGGAATCATCAAGGCTTGATTCTACTTTGATTCACCAATCTGATAAGCCACTATGTTGGTTGCATGCCTTACACACTGTGTTTAGTGAAGAGCCTCCATTTATCAATGCACCTGCAATGAAGCACCCTTCTATTGAGATGATAGTCTCTAAAGGGCTAAGGCCTAGAAAGGTACTGACCGGGTCTACTTCTTTCATAAGCTCTAGGGCCTTATTGGTTTTGGTAGTAGCTACAGAGTTGGTAATCCTTAGGTCACATCTTCGTGTGAGAATGCTTTTGAACCTCTTTTTGCAACTAGAAGATAATATCAATAGTTGTTGAAATATCAAATTGGGACAAAAAGTTTCTACATCTTTGACCAAGTCATACTCTTTGATGGGGTTTACTAGCTTCTCCAACCAACTAGGGAATGGGACAATGCCCACTTTGATTTTTCCTCTTTCTTCAATCAATGGTTGCATCATGACAACTTTTATTATTGGAGATACATCCACCTCTTCCATCACTTGGATCTCTAGTCCATCATCCTCCTGAATTATCCCTATAGACTTCTATAGCACTTCAGTGCTTTGTATTGTACTATCATGTATAATGTTGCTTTATGGCTCTATTGAGAGCTTGAACTTGACATATTTTGTAGGTGGAACATTTTCTTTTGGAACCACAGGTTCTATTTTCTTGGCTTGTGTTATTGTGGCTACTTCTAATTCTACCAAGTTGAAGGTACATTCTTGATTCTTATGTTGGTTGTCTATGGTATTAGCCTCCTTGACAAAGGCTAGAGAATTGGGATAGTCTTTAGCAATGTGGCATTCACCTTTGCATCGACTACTATAGAGGGGCTTGTAATCCATGGATCTTCTAGGGTTTGGGCAATTTGGGGAGATATGACATTTCTCTTTGCATCGATAGCATTCCACTTCCAAACTCTAATTTTCTTCCTTTATAACTTTGGGAGGAAAATTTCCTTGGACCAAAATTAGGACCAAACTCTCTAGGATTTGGACAAATGTCTTGGATTTTCATCCTTCATTCTAATATATTGAACCTTGCTTCTTCATCTTTCTTCCTTCTATCATACATCTCCTTTAGAGAGTAGATGTCCTTTGTGTCATTCTTTGTTAGCCGATAAGAACAAAAAGTTCTAAGGATGGTGGGATTTCGACTACATTCAGTGGCTGAATGTTCAGCTTTGTGACACTTTCCACACCAAGTGTTTGACCACATGACAACTCTTATTGCTCCTATAATTATATTGTAATCGCATCCATCATTGCCTTAATGTTTGCAACTGATTTGGACAAGTAATCCTTCAAATTTTCTCATCTTAGAGCACTTGCAGTAGGGTGTTGGAGAGTCTGTGTAATCATCACATAAACTAGTTGGGTTGATGAAGAGGGTCCTCTATTCTAATTCTAGTTCTCATAGCTCCTGTTAGGACATTTAGCTGTTGATTCCAATTGGTAGGGTTCCATTGTTGTTGTTGATTTGTCATTGGGGGAACTATTCCATGCCATTGCTATTGTGGTTGAACCATCATTTAAGGCACTATTTGTGGCCATTGTGGATTTACTGCATTGTACTAAGGCAATGTATGCATCTAAAGGTAGGGGTAGGGAATAGTCCTTGGGACTGCATTTGGTAGATACACCATTCCTAGCATTGGAAAAGATAAGATTCTGCTTCTAGAGGTCATAGACAATCTTGCTTCAAATTCATCGTATAGTCTTGCACCTTTCACTACAATTTGTAGATTAGCTAGTCTTCTCAATTCTACAAACTTTTGAGCCTTTAGTTGTAGGCCTATAAGAAAAAATCCCTTCTGGATGACTTTATCCAAGTTATGGTTGATCAATATGCTCAATATGGATTCCATTTCAAATACATATGCTTCCATCCATTCTCTAGAGGACTAACTTAAATTCATGAACTCCTCCTGCATCCACTCTTCAAAGCCTTCATGCTTGAATTTGGTAAGAAATGACATCTTCAATTTGTTCCATGTATTGAAAGTTCTTGTTGCTTGTCTCTCATAGCACTATAACACCATGCCTTTGAAAGTGGTGGGAATATTACCAACCAATGCTCTAGGGTTCTGGCATTGCTAGCCACATGGGCTACCATTAACTCGGCTACATGAAGATCAGGGTCTTCATTGTACTCTCGACACAACTATATTCATTGGCATGTCATCAACATTTCCAAGATGAATCTAGCTAGAAAGGGAACTTTGATTCACCATTAGGACTTCTGTAAAGAGTGCCATACAAGCATCAAAGGAGGCTTTTGCTAATAACTTGTTCTCAGCTTTGATGTTTTCATTCTCTCTTCTCACATACCTGTAGATTCATTCTATTTCTTGCCCTTTATCGCATCATTCATCAGGGAGTTGGCTCCACCCAGTTTGGTTGTGCTCATAAAAGGGAAACAAAAGGGCTTTAGTCTTTGGAAGACTCTCTTGCCAATATTTATTCTACTTCATTTTTTTTACAATGTCCGAATTTAGCTTTCATACCATTGCAAAGGGCTATATTCTATTATGAAGGTATCAAAGTTCATTATTCTGAAGATTTCCATAGTGCCATTGTTTTGGTAGTACCAAATTCTAAGGGTTTCAATTGCATTGATTGTGAAGGACATTGTGTCCACTAGCTTCTAGTGGGTTGCCGATTGGACAAACACAAGCTTGTCAATACACTTAGTGTCCCACATGTCTTGTTGTTGTGTGTCCATGAACAAGTCCTAGCTCTTTTCCTTCTTATTTCTATGTATCTCCACTAACTATGACTCTCCTAAAGCTTCTTCATGATCTCTCACTTAATAATGTTTGGAAACTTCTCAACGCAAGCTAAATATTCCATTGACGTTCATTCTCTTTGTTTCAACTTCTTCAATTGTAGGGAGATAGTTGGCTAGAATGATACAACTCTTTGTAGCTTCGGAAGGTAGTGGATTTAGTTTGTGTCATGTAGATAGATTACATTAAGATGGTGATATGTTTCAACCACACTGCAGAATGAATGTCTTGTAAAAAGTGGCTTTCATAACAAAATTTTCCAACTCTTCAAGGGTAGCAAGAATCCTACACTCTTTCATTGCTTTTCTTTCTCTTCAACAATGCCACTGGTTCCATTTTCAGCCTCTGTTGGGTGCTTGTTTTGATGGTAGTTTTCCCTAGCTCTATGTACCAAAACATGGAACTCTCTAGAAAACACCATAAAAACATGGAAAATACTATAAGAAAATCTAGCTTGTCACACCAACAAGCTTGTTCTTCATGCTTCAAGAAACCACGAGAAGAAAAAGAACACCAAAAGCTTGAATTTTCTACATAGAATGAATCTCCCATGGATTTATCACAATAAATCTTCAATGTAGCTTTATTATTATATAACCATGACCAAGAAAACATAAAAATCTACTCCATATTGAATGAAATTGATCATATAAACTTCATTATTCATTATCTATAGTCTTCTTCCTATCAATCTCTCACAATCTCTCATAGATACAATGTTTTCCATAAAACATGACTATCTTTTCTCAATCTCTCTCTCTCAGACATGCTCTCAATCGCTCGTACATCATAATCCTCATCTAGTACAATAGAATAATACACAATGACCCTCTCTTCATTGTCAATACACCTCTAAGAGGTATGCATGATATGAAGAGGCACCAAAGACACTATGGTGCCCCTTCAAAGCTCACCAATGTCATTCTCACTTCAGTCTTCCCTTCAAGTCTTTGACAACTATATCTTCCTTCAAGATATCTATTTTTGAGCTTATCTTCATCCCTTTTTAAGGATAGAAAATATCCCCAAGCTAAACATCCATACACTAAATTCTTTGTGATTGATTGTATATGTAATACATCTGACATACTCTTTGTCTAGCCATCATGCAAGGATAAGGAAACCTAGATTTTATAAGTCTTACATCTCTCCAAACCATTCAACATGACTGGTCATATGATTAGATGCACCTAAATCGACATACCATATATCAGCATGTATCCTCTTTCTTATAACATTCATTATATGCTACATAACAAATATATGCTCATTTTTTTTGTTTGTCATGAAGATGATGCATATTTTTCTTGTTGCAATTTAACACTTCGGATATCATCCTTCTTAGCATAGCAATGGGTTGCAATATGACCTATTTTGTCACAATAATGGTAAATGTCATCCACCTCTTCCTCTAGATCTTCCCTTGTCTCTAAAGTTTCCATGGCCTCCTAAAACCTACATTTCATCAAATTGCTAATTTAACATGTTTTGCTAGTTATCACCAGCACATCCCATACCATAGCCTCTTGAAGAGGATCTACCACATCCCCTTCCTGAACTTGAGTAAAATGCTTGGATCTATTCATCATTTCTTTTAGATGACTCACCCTGCATATTGATCTCTTCGGTAATCATAAGAGAGACCAACTCATCAAAATCTGAAAATGACTTATGTTTACACACACACACACATACACACACACACACACACACACACACACACACACAAGAGTGACAGAGGATTTTCAAGCCTTCTCAATATTAAGACTACCCAAAGTAAATGAAACCAAATCATCATCATCAAGCATTACATCAATCACTAGTAAATCATCTACAATACTCCTCACCTTCAAAACATACTCATTGACAAATATTTTCCCTTTCTTCAAAGTATTCAACTCTTGCTTGAGTTGAATCTTTCGTGTCTTTGCATTTATTGAAAACATATTCTGAAATTTTGTCCAAGCTGCATGTGAAGTTTTTGCATTCTTGATATGTCCCAACATAGTATTATTAATGACTGCAGATAACCAATACGTCATCTATTTGTCTTTTTATTTCATTCTTTTCATGCATTTAATTCATATGCAGTCTCACAGGGATACTCTGCTCCTTTTCTTCACCTAAAACGAACTCATAAAGACCCTTTTCAATGAGGAAGTTCATCACATGGAACTACCATGAAGGGTGGTTGTTCTTGTACAACTTCTCAATGATGGGATTTTCTTTGTTCTCTGCCATTATTACAAAAATGGTACAAAATAAAAAGCAAGTCTTCTGCAATCTTTGACAACAAGTGTACAGTAATACACTAAGCAACCTTTTTCACTGATTACTCAATAGTATATATAATCTACAACATGTTTGTAGATAAAACTTATGTTTTCTTCCTAGCAAACACCTCAAAAATTATAGATTCGAAATGTGCAATATATGCATCTACTTTCAATCGATACAACCAAAATCACAGTATATCTTGAAACTATTATTTGCAACCTTATGGCTCTAAAATAGGGCACGAAACGATGTCAAATACCCAAAAAAGTAGTGGCAAGCCCTAAAGGGCTTATCTATAGAATATAGAATGCTTTGCTTGTACACCAAATTTCATAATAATTTGAGATTTTCACTCTGCCCTACTTCTAGTGCCTCGAAAGGCACTATCCAAGAGAAAGAGTGAAAGAATGGGAGAGCTTCTTACCCATTGCTTACTTGCTCAAATTTTTACTTCTTCTCCTTCACTTCAGCCTTCAAAACCAGCCTCTATGAATGGCAATGCTCTAATACCATGTCAAGAATCATGTGGTGAGGGGACTTACTTGGTTTGAGGTCCAACAACACATGTAAATATTCAATACATAATCATGATCACAAATCACAATGTGAGACACATACACATGTTTGCATGCATGCATACACAGGTTTAGTCTATATTTATTCACTTATGGGGTAGTCTCAATAAAGAAGAAAGTATAAAGTGTGTGCTTTATTAACCTTAATGCACTACTCATCAACTTGAGTGATATAGATTTTCTTATAGAAGTTCACTTTAGCTTGGATTTTTAACAATGATTCTTACCTCAACATGGGTGAACTAATTTATCACATAAATACACAATTCAGAATACACCTATAGGTAAATAAGGGAGCCCTATCGCATGCAAGAGCTTGCTATTTTTTTGCGAGAGAGAGAGAGAGAGAGAGAGAGAGAGAGAGAGAGAGAGAGAGAGAGAGAGAGAGAGAGAGAGAGCCCTATCGCATGCAAGAGCTTGCCCCTTTTGAGAGAGGGAGGGAGGCATAGAGAGAGAGAGAGAGAGAGAGAGAGAGAGAGAGAGAAACACACACACACAGCCCTATCGCATGCAAGAGCTTGCCCCTTTTGAGAGAGGGAGGGAGGCACAAAGAGAGAGAGAGAACAACCTTTTTCTTTAAATTTCTTTTAAAAATCCCATATTTCTCAAAAAGAGAGACATCCACACAATAGGTGACAATCAAGGAGTGGAGATAGCCGGGAGATGACAACCTCTTGGTTATAGGTGATAGCTCCAAGGGTTGTTCTAGGTGGATAGCAGTAGAGATTAGTGTATTTATTATGGCATACATCTAAAATTTCCATGTCCTCAATATTCTCTCTCATTCTCCAACTATCTCTCAAATTATCTTAGCCATTTCAACCATTAGAGGTGAAGAATTCAAAGATTCACTATTATAAACCCTAATTTATAGCAAAATTTAGGATTTGATAGCCACTTGGGAATCATGCTTAGAATTCAAGGCCTAGTACTTGAAATTCAACATCGAAAATTTGGGAATTTCAAAAGATTTCAAGAGGTCAGCCAACCCAGATTAAGTTTGGGGCAAAATTTGTCATCCAAGGAGCAAATTGAAGGTTAATCCCCAAGCAAACCAAGGGTTAAATTGGTTTGAAGTCTTACTGGTTGATATGCACAACAAGATGTATTGATGATTGAAGGAGATCAAGTTGGATCCCAGTGCACTTCAACCTTTAGCAATACAAGTTAAAGAAATATCTCAAGAGGCACTAGTTTTGGGGCCAATAGGGTGTTCATTGTCCAAGAATATTATCCTTGCCAAGAAGGAAGATTGGTTTCATGGTTCCATTAGAAACATAACTTCTTTGAGTAGGCGGGCCCAAGGCACTTGTGCGCAAGTTAGAGAAGTTGGACTCTTGCTGAAATTGTGATCAACTTAACGCATTACAACAAGCATATCTTCATAGTATGAGATATGATCAAGCATTGATGATACATCTCAAAAAATGCTCATAATCAAGGGAGAAATGCAATGCTTGATCTTGGACAAGTCATATAGCTTGGGCAACAAGCTCAAAATGTGGGTATTGAGCAAGAAGCAGATCCCTCTAGCCACAAGATGCTCATGATGACTAGCAATGAGATGAACAATATGCTTATCAATTTAAGGCTCAATTGAGGACAATAACAAAGGTCTTTGCCCAGTTGGCCAAGTATATAGTTCACTAGATTTTTGAACTCTCCAAAGAAGTACAACAAGGGGAAGAAGAAGATATCATCCTCTAAAGATGTGGGACATCAAGAAGCTCCCAAAAAGTAGCTAATGCAACCTCAACATGCACCAAATGTTAGTGATGAGCCAAAGTAACTAGTGTCGGTGGGGCAAGGTATGCAAATGCAAGGCCACCTTCGTAGTGCCAATCCAATGGGTTTTGGATAGCACGTCATGCATGCAAATATAGAGCACTCAGTGATATGATATTTCATGTATGGTTGGTCAAGGACTGCATATTTCATTCTATGATTGGTTAAGGATTGTATATGGGAATGTGTGGTACAAATGCTTATGGTATGCAACACTCAATGCACGGAATGCAAGAGCCAATGTATCCGAATATGGCTAATGATATTCAAAATCCCATATAAAGAAGCATTGACATAATGCTTGGGGAAAAAAGTAGCATGTATGGTAATGTATCTGCAATCCTTAGTATGAATGATTTTTATGATGGACACATAACAGGAGATGAGACAAAGAATAGCCAGTAAAGATACTAACCAATGCCCATCAACAAATTGTAGTGTGCAAAGTTCTTAGAAGGTAAACTCTTTGTAAATAGATTTTTAGGGTTATCATGTATATGAATCTTGACAAGCTAAATACTCTTGTCCTCAAACACTTCCCTAATCATCATGCAAAATGGGCATCTCTCCCACAATGGCCATATCTATCACTAGATGAGTAAGCCATTTAGCTCCTTGCATGTCTCATTCACAACAACCTATTCAGCCTTAGTTGTATGTAAGGTCATCATGGTTGCAAAATCAAGAGACCGATGAAATTGCATCTTATATGAATATGCAAACAAATCTTGTTATAGACTTCCTAGACTCTAGATTTCATGTAAATTCTACATCTACATAACATATATATCCTTCCAAAGTAAATGCACACATAGCGCTTGTCCCATTCAAGTATGTCACGATACTATTCGCTACTTCCCATGATGCTTATTTCTAGGGTTTTTTGTAAACTTTGTTCCCACTTCGTTTGCATAAGCAATGTCTAGATGTGTAGCTACCATAAGATATCTTTTCTATGTGTAAGGTATCTTTTCTATTTCAACCTTCTAGTCATTTGATTATTTCTTGGTTGATTTTCAAAGATGGAGACTTCTCAACACTTTTAGTACCTTCCCCTTCTCCATAATGAGATGCTCAAATAATTTCTAATGTACTCCTCTTGAGATAGATAGAGAACTTTCTTGTGTTTATCCCTCATAATGATCATGCTAGGAACATAGCTTGCATTCCCCAAAAACTCATGTCAAATGTTTCATACAATATTTTCTTCAATACAATCACGCCCAATAAAGACTTCATATCATCCACATAAAGAATCAAGATCATAAGGCTACCATCCATAACCTTCCTTGTGTAGAGAAAATAATCCATGTGACTTTGTGTATACCCCCTCCCCCCCCCCCCCCCCACCCCGGTTGAGACCTCACAAAAGCATCATAACTTATGATACCATACCCTCAAAGCTTGCTTTAGTCCATACAAACATTTATGAATCTTACACACCAAATTTTCATTGCGCTACACAACAAATCCCTCTAGTTATTGCATGTAGATATTACCATGCAAGTCCCAATGCAAGAAAGCTATCTTTGTATCCATTTAGAAAAGCTCCATGTCTTCCTTGGCAACCAATGCAAGCACTATACAAGAAATGTTCATGATTTCTAATGAGAAGACCTCATCAAAACATATCCCCTTCTCTACTTAAAGCCCTTGGCTACTACCAATCTTGCCTTTTACTTAGGCAATGTATTCATTGGTGACCTATTTACCTTATTAATCCATTTGCATGATAATACATGCTTACTTTGAGGTCACAAAACCAACTCCTAGGTTGCACTCTTAAGCAAAGAGTCCATCTTTGATTCATAGCCCTCTTTCACTTATGACTGTCATCCCTATACATAGCACCCTCATAACATAAAGATTACATAGACTCTATAAATGTATTCCTTGCAATAGGAGAAGTTAGTTCCATCCAAATTCTCAATGTTAAAATGTGCATTTTTGGAAGTAGATGATGAATCCATAACCACAGCAATAGTTGTAAACCAATAATAATGTTAATTGCACCACCAATAATAATAATGAAGCGTTATCATAGTAGCCTGCCACCAATGGCAAACACAATCCCAAATAGGCAAATTTTTATGCCCAAAAAATGATTCAAGCACTCATGCAATTTTTCCAAGCAAAAATAGGCCTAAAAAGTTGCATTAAAATAGTTTTTTATGTCTTCCAAACGACTAGTCTTCCATTCTACAATGTGACTTGAAACCAATTGAACCAATTCTTAGAAATAACCAGTTCAGATCCCTTCCAGTGTGAAAATAGTTTATTGCAACTAGTTTGAGAAATAATCGATTCAATGCTTTGTAGTGTGAACACAACTTCTTACGCAAGTGATTCATTCTGAACTAGTTCAAATGCTTTGGAGAGGGAAGGAACCTTGGACTGATCCCATTCAGACCCTAAGCATTGGAAATATCTTCAAAATATCCAATTCAAAATAGTGGCCAATAATGTGAAACGGGTTTCAATTGAACCAATTTACTTTGAGCCAGTTCAACCAATCTTGGTGTGAAAGGAGGTAAAGTAGGCTAAGGTTTAAGCCTTAAGGCTTTAAATAATCCTTATGAAATACAAACATGCCATGGATAACTTCACAGCAGTGTTAAATTTCAAGGAACAAAAATTTACACTAACAAGATTTCAAAGTACAAAAATATGCTTTCACTGGATTTGCAAGAATAGACTTGTTTACTAGTCAATGAGATCTTGAATGCCCAAGGCTTACAACCAAGTCACACATACCAAGATTTCAATCCTCCTCCTCTCTATTGAACATACATGAGTAGGCCCCGTACTTCAATGCTCAAGCAAGCCTCGTGCTTTTCTAGCAAGCTAAGCCCCTACTTCTTCAAATAAGCTAACCCCCTACTTCTAAAAAAGAAACAACCCCTACACTTAATCAACCCCCTTACTTGCATACATCAATACATGAACCAAATTCTCTTCTCAAGAACCCAAATGATTTGCCTTGTTTCCAACCACTACCCAAATGATTTGCCTTGTTTCCAACCACTATTGTCTATCAAAACACTTGAAAATCAAGATATAATAGCCCCCAAACTAAGCCTCAATGGATCCCTTAATCTATGCACATGTTTGACTTAAAGGATTTGTACCTATGTTAGATCCAAACAACAACATCAAAGTATAAACATGGTAGACATGGGTTATTGCTAGTCTAGATTCATGATTAACTAGTCCTTTCATTTGTATAGTACTATAGACTTCTTAGAAGTAATATTCTTGGTGTAACTTCTTGTTTGACCTTTGGCCTTGCCAACTACTTTCTTTTCTAATAGTTTTGGTCTTAATCTTTTCCTTGATAGTATCTTGTGCCTTAAATAGCATTTTGGGCATCCATCTTGGCAAGGAATGCTACTATTTGTGGTTCTTTTGTTGCCTAATATGCAATCATTGCTTAGGATTCAATGTCTGTGAAGGCCAAATGTTGGTTTTGATTACTATCTTTGAATTTTTCTTGGGTTTCCACCAGTACTTGGTAAACTTTTTGTTTCATTTTCATGGTTAGGACTTTCTTAATAGTTGCAATTTCTTTTCTTATGCATTTAAGAGTTTCCTTAGTCCTTTCTCCCCCCTCTTTTTGGATTTTGAGCAATGCACTAGTATTGTTCCTCTCTTTTTTCCCTCTACAAGGTTTCCTAAACTAAAAGTAGAGATAACTCAAACTCTTTGAAAGCTCAAGTGTATGTAGTCATTAACATAGTCAACCTTGCACTTTACTTGTACTTAAATGAATATCCCAAGAGGGCCTCCTTACCAACATCCTCTCTATTTGGTAGAATGTAGAAGAGTACAATGATGTTTTTTTTTTTGCACTCACCATCACGTTGGATTTGCCAAGCAAGAGTATGATGCGACATTGCAATGATACAACTCAGTGCTTGTAGGTAGGAGCATGATATGGCATCATATGGATTCAACTTCGTGGATGTAAGTAGTAGTTTGGGTCTTCCAACTTGATCCTTGAAAGAATATGGCAATTTCTCAGAGCTAGACATTTCATCTATGAGAGTGTTAGAGTTGATTTCTCTCTTTGTAATCGATATGACCAGGTAGGTAGATGGTATAGTCAGTTTTTTCTCATATACAAGGTATATGACCATTACTACCCTAACATGGAGGTTAGAGGCTTCTTTCCAAGGCACATGAATAAATTTGCTTAGATGAGCATATCAATTGACTTCCTCTTATTTATTCTAATTGCTCATACCAAGACTACTATGCAACTTTAACAACTCTACCTAGGAAATCAACTAATGCCAGGAAGCATATTCCACGGTAAATTCCATGAGGTTTTTGCAGTGGATTTCGTGAGATTTTTCAGTGGATTTCGTAAAACTATATGTATTTGCTGAGGCTCGTACAAAAGGTGGATTTCATGTGCGAGAAGTTGACGAGGACGCATGTCCTTTTTGGGCGTCAGATTAATTTAATGTGCACGTGGGTGATTCCACAGCGGGTGAATTCGCAAAATACATATTTAAATTAATGGACGTTTATGTGTTTAGAGTGCACTCATATTAAATTAAGGTTAGGACATAGTTCCAACCTATTTAATTATTTTGTAGTTGAAGATTGCTAGGTATTCACTTTTGTGGGTTTTATCTTATTATTTTCTAACAAATGTGAATGCTTTAGTTGATGTGTAGAGCAGGTAGCGGTGGCTTTGGGTAGCACTGGGCCTCAGCGTAAGTCCAAATATAAATTTTATAATTATGATTAGTTATCTTAAGCATAATATATATTATTATGTATTTATATGATATTGTATTATTAAAATTATTACTCTATTTGTAAGTTATAAGTTTAAACTTCTTTCGTAATAATTAGATCATTGTCCTTAGTACTATTAATTTATTTATTTTTAATATAGATTATTTTAGAATATGAGATTTAAGACATAATTTTATTGAAATAAGCTTTCTTTATGGAATACCTTGCTAATTTCTTAATGTGGTTTAGTTTGGAAGGCTTTTTTAGCTTTCTTTATAAAAGCAACAGAATCGCGTGCAAAACAGGGGAAGAGAGTAGTGAAAACTGAGTTTTTTTGTTTCTTCCTCATCTAGAATTGGAATTCAAAGCTTCAAGAGTCGTGTTAGGGGTTTTGGCACTCTCCGGACGCAATGGTGATATCAAAGCATCAAGATTCAGAGCACAGAATTTTCTACATCAACTGCATCATATTACAGGATACCTCTTAACTCTTAAAACTCTGTATTATTTCAATCAATATTTGTACTTTCTTTACAAGTATACATAAGATATGAATACAAATATCCATGTAAAACTATATATATAATTAAGGATGGCAAACCATGGCTTTTGCCATGGGAGAGATTGGGGGTCCAATCGTGTATTTTTCTCTTATCTTTCTCAATCTATTGAGTTGTTCAAATCCTCTTATGTATTATAATATTGTTTGTATTTAATAGTTGAGATTATGTTTGATTTGTTAGATTTTTCCACTAAGTTCTATTATGTGTGTCATAAAGTTGTTTATGATTGAGATTTGATTTGCTAGATTTACCGTGTGCTCCACTTCGCACCATTTTGATGCCATGAGACATATTCCACGTTGGATTCCGTGAGATTTTTGCGATAAATTCTCTGTGCAAGAAGTCGACGGGGACGCTTGTCCTTTTCGGGCGTCATATTAATTTAATGTGCACGTGGGCGATTCCACAGCGGGGTGATTCCACGAAATACATATTTAAATTAATGGATGTTTATGTGTTTAGAGTGCGCTCGTATTAAATTAAGGTGTAAAACTATAATATATCATTAAGGATAGCAAACCATGTCTTTTGCCATAGGGGAGGTTGGGGGCCCAATCGTCTGTTTTTCTCTTGTCTTTCTCAATCTATTGAGTTGTTCAAATCCTCTTATGTATTATAATGTTGTTTGTATTTAATAGTTGAGATATGTTTGATTTATTAGATTTTTTCACTCAGTTCTATTATATGTGTCATAAAGTTGTTTATGATTGAGATTTGATTTGCTCCGTGTGCTCCACTTCGCACCATTGGTATCAGAGCTTGGTTACGCTCCGAGATTTCAATTGTATGATATCAGTGTATAAAGGCGAACATCGTGAAACAATCACAATCTACAAGACAAATCACTACATATGAATATTCCAGATGTACTTCTCGTGTTTTAGACAGCCTTATATCTATCGTTGATTGATCCGAATTGATCAAATTTGTTCTTCTCTGAATTTGGATTATAACATGGACTTGGCTATGCAAACATGATATTATAGCCAAAAAGCTTTTGAAGTTTATTTCATAGTAAATCATAGATTTATTTCATTTTATAAAAGTTTCAAGTTTAAGCATATTAAGTCTTTATTTATGTAACAGGCTATATAAAAGAGGCACTTGGAAATAGTCTAGCTATTGCATATGTTTTACCATAAAAATCCTCTCGAACAACTATTATTCAGGTAATGTAACTTTTTACTAGTTCATATTTTGAGGACGGTATAAAAATAAAAGTTGTAGCCCTTAGAAATATCTATTATTGTTATTAGATACATATTTTACAAATTCTAAATATTTAGCGAGTTATTTGATTCCTAAAGTAACCTTGAATATAAATTTCACATTAGTATGCAGAAAACTATGTAGTAGCCAACTTTAAGCCCTATTTTTTATGGCCTTACCTTCAGATTTGGTAATCCATCATAGCGACATGAATTGTAGACCTTTTTATTGTCTACAACTCTCTAATCATCATCATAACCTGATTCTATCTACAAAGAAAGTTATTTATCTTGAAAGTAAGTCTCACAATTAACCCACACTCCGTGAAATTTGTAAATTTCAACCTATACAGACATCTAATTTCCTAGTAGGATAGCTTTTAATCCATTTGGAATTTGAGTATACTCCCAAAAGAAAAAGTTTTGGCTTGAACAAAGATCTAAAACTTATATTAGACATGGTTTTATCTAAATATGCATATATTAAAAGATAATCATATCTAAATATCCCATAGAACTTGAATATTACTATCTTTTACCAAGAGACTAGTAATTTATCCAACTTTAGTCTTATCTTTCATATGTTTCTTTTTAAATTTTAGTCTTAGCCATAAGTAAATGTTTTGTAAAATTCATTATAAGCTCCAACTCTCTAGTTATAAACTAACTTGATTCACAAGAAGATATAAGTTGTTTTTATTCAAAGTAGGCCTTCAATATGATTTTCACTCTAATTTTTGACGATTATAGTATGCCTTTAATGTTGTTATCTTTTGATTTGATAAACATTGAGACTAACAAATTTTTCTTAAAGGTACTTTGAAAAATTCTTCAACTTCCTAATTCTGTTGCGAATTCACGCTTTCTAATAAAGATAGAGATCTCTAATCAAGATAAGATAGGTAAGTCTTTTACTATTTTTTTCTAGAATTCATAGTTAAATTTTTACTTACTACTAAACTAGAATAACAATTTTATTTATTATTGTCGATACTTTGAGTGTATGAGACCTAGCATTCATAATATTTATATCTTATCTTTTGACTCTCTTACTCCCATGAAAAACATCTATAGCACTAACACTAGTTTTTAATCTTATTAGAATCAATTGTTTGCTAATAATTAGACTCCGATTGATTCATTGTCCTATATTAGATACTTGGTAAAATTCCCAAAAAAAAAACTCATTCAATTGAAGACCTGCAACGGATGACTGCCCGCGCCCTTAGTGCTTACCCTACATTGCTAGCTTCACATTGATCAGCTAATAGCAATTGTGGACAATTGCTATCCCACCCCGGGGGTATAATGCTATGAGGCATATTCCACGATGGATTGCGTTAGGTTTATCGGTGGATTTCGTAAAACTATATGTATTTGCTGGGGCTCGTACACAAGGTGGATTCCTTGTGCAAGAAGTTGGCAGGGATGCCTGTCCTTTTAGGGCATCATATTAATTTAATGTGCATGTGGGTGATTCTGCAAAATACATATTTAAATTAGTGGATGTTTATGTGTTTAGAGTGTACTCGTATTAAATTAAGGTTAGGACAAAGTTCCAACCTATTTAATTGTTTTGTAGTTGAAGACTGCTAGGTATTCACTTTTGTGGGTTTTATCTTATTATTTTCTAATAAATGTGAATGCTTCAATTGATGTGTAGAGCAGGTAACAGTGGCTTTGGGTAGCACTGGGCCTCAGCGTAAGTTCAAACAGAAATTTCATAATTATGATTAGTTATCTTAAGCATAATATATAATATCATGTATTTGTATGATATTGTATTATTAAAATTATTACTTTATTTGTAAGTTATAAGTTTAAACTTCTTTAGTAATAATTAGATCATTGTCCTTAGTGCTATTAATTTATTTATTTTTAATATAGATCATTTTAGAATATGAGATTTAAGATATGCTTTTATTGAAATAAGCTTTCTTTATGGAATACCTTGCTATTTTCTTAATGTGGTTTAGTTTCGAAGGCTTTTCTAGCTTTCTTTATAAAAGCAAGAGGATCGTGGGCAAAACAGGGAAAGAGGGTGAAAAATGAGTTTTTTCATTTCTCCCTCATCCGGGGGATTTAGAGCTTCAAGAGTCATTTTGGGGGTTTTGGCACGCTTCGGACGCAATGGTGATGTCAAAACGTCAAGATTCAGAGCACAGAATTTTCTACAGCAACTGCAACATATTACAGGATACCTCTTGACTCTTAAAACTCTGTATTTCAATTGATATTTGTACTTTCTTTGTAATTATATGTAAGATATGAATTCAAATATCCATGTAAAACTATAATATATAATTAAGGATGGCAAACCATGGCTTTTTCCATGGAATGAGGTTGGGCCCAATCATGTATTTTTCTCTTGTCTTTCTCAATCTATTGAGTTATTCAAATCCTCTTATGTATTATAATGTAGTTTGTATTTAATAGTTGAGATGTTTGATTTGTTAGATTTTTCCACTAAGTTCTATTATGTGTGTCATAAAGTTGTTTATGATTAAGATTTGATTTGTTAGATTTGCCACTTGCTCCACTTCGCACCATTTTGATGCCAAGATGCATATTCCACAGTGGATTCCGTGAGGTTTTTTCGGTGGATTCCGTAAAACTAGAGGCATATTCCATGGTGGATTCTGTGAGGGTTTTCGGTGGACTTCGTAAAACTATATGCATTTGCCGGGGCTTGTACACAAGGTGGATTCCTTGTGCAAGAAGTTGACGGGGACAGTTGTCCTTTTCGAGCATTAGATTAATTTGATGTGCACGTGGGTGATGCTACAGTGGGTGAGTCCGCAAAATACATATTTAAATTAATGGACGTTTATGAGTTTAGAGTACACTCATATTAAATTAAGGTTAAGACAAAGTTTCAACCTATTTAATTATTTTGTAGCTAAAGACTGCTAAGTATTCATTTTTGTGGGTTTTATCTTATTATTTTAAATCAACAAATTTATAATTATAGTATTAATCAACTACTATTGATTATGACCATATTAATGTCATCAAATTCTGATCTCTTTAGCTAATTGATGTATAATTTATAAGCTTGCCCTCTTTCAGTTCTATAGCTCCCTATCGATTAATTCCACCTATATTATTAGATACTTCAAGACCATAAAACCAACTCCCTATGAAGATAAGTCCCATGTGATAACATTTGGCCAGCTTTTACTAATCATCAATAGCATATCATCGAATAAGCTTTTGGATGATATGTCTTTGATATGTTAGTAGAAGACAGGATCAAGGCATGAGTTTCTAAGAGGTGAGTCCATGTTAATCATTCAAGCTTTATAAGGTGATTAGCCCAAGATTTTGTTCCTTCCTACTACGCTTGCACTACTAGACTAAGGATCAAAAACTATATCGTTAGTCAATTTCAATGAATTTCAACATGTGGCTATCTTATACACCATTCTATAAGGCCATGAAGCTTCCATGATTTTGTTATCCCTATAACTCTTAGAGGCTAATATTATTTTTAGTGAGGATGTTTTTCCATGAGTCTGTTATCCCAATCACTCTTAAAGGCTAAGACTATTTCGGTGAGGTCATTCATCAATATCTTATATGTTGATTTTGCTTAGCCATTCATTTGAGGATAGTAAGAAGTTGATATCCTTTAAATCACCAATAATGTGGAGAGAAAGTGCTCTCGATGACTTGATTAATGAAGTGTAATCCCTAGCCACTCTTGATGGGGCAAGAAAATCTAAAAATGATTTGCTCCCCTATCAAAATAGTCATAGTTGTGTCATAATTCTCAAAGTAGCCCTAGCCTCAACCCACTTTATCAATCATGTAGTCCATGTGAACAATCATTTATATGAGTTCCATCTTGTATGTAACACTAATGGTTGACAAGCTATGATTTGCATAAGTTTCACCTTGTTGATTTAGATTGACATCTTAGTGCACTGGCACTCATCACTATGCTTGAGAAATCTCTTCTTGTCTTTCAATAGGGTATGCCACCAGAGTTGTTGTCTATTTCTATTTTCTATTAATCTCTCTTTTTGTGTTTCTATAGTCAATGGTAAGAGTCTACCATTGGTGGTTAGCTCTTAATTCTTCAAGGTTTGTAGTCTATGGTGTATAAGTACTTCCAACATCTATGCTATATAAAACTTTGTTGCTCCTTTGAGGTTTTCCAAGGACTCTCATAGGTCTAAGGGAACCTCTCCAAAGTGACATTTAGCTACCATTCCACTAGTTTAACCTTGATCTATTTCTTAATTAATTAGCTTTACAACACCATTAACAGTAAATATGAAAGGAAAAGTCAAAGAAGGTCAAACCATAGGTGCCAAATTTATTCATTAGGGGATTATTGTTTTTGGAGCTTCATTGTACTATTTTTAGGCACTTGCATTACTTTATGGATATATTCTTTTTGGAGCTTCATTGCACTATTTTTAGGCACTTGTATTACTTTATGGATATATTGTTACTTTATGGTTGCATTATATCTTCAGAGTTGGGCTCACATAGTGCACATTGTATTATTACCTACACTTATATTTGGTACACATGCAACTATTGTATAGGTTGCGCACATGAATATGCAGTTGCAATAGCGTAGACTAGGTCTAGTTAGGCTAGGGAATAAGCACATAGCCAAGAGCCCAAAAAGTGGGTAGGATGCCCAAGAGAGGGTGAAAACCCTAACTCATAATATGTAAAGTGGGATACAAATCCTAACCCTAATTTACAAGGGCCTAACCCTAGCCCTAATTTTGGTGTATGTTATTGAATAGTGAGCCTTTTAACAAGCTCATATAAATAAACTCTTAGGTAAAGATAAGACTACAAGCCTCATTGCTTTGTAATACTAGAATGATATCATCTATGATGTCATTATTTGACTTGCTTCACGTACCTACCTCTCCTTACATAAGAGGCTTTAGTGTACCTCACAATGCATCTCACCACAATGTCTTGCAATGCTAAGAGCATATGAGATCTAAGTGATAGTTGTACTAGTTGTAGCTTTGATATAAGATCTGAAGTACATTTTCTTTGTATTTAACCCTATGCATTTATCTCATGGGTACTTATGAGTTTCATCCCCTTTAAATGGTTAGCATTTATGTGATTAGATGAACAGGCTCTCATTACTTCAAACATGATAGCAAAGCAGCATTTCTTATAGTCTAAAAATCCATCTAGCCCACATTTAGGGGAGAACATCTTGGTCAAGTTGGTTGCATCTACCTCTCTCTAATCATTGCACAAATATAGGCACTTGGCTAACCTCTCCACTTGGAGGAGTCATAACTTCTCAAAAAGGCCACAATGGCTCAAGTGGTAAATTGGAAAAATGTTCTACATGTTAGCCTGCATTAGTTCAACATGAAAATAGGTATGATTAGCTCACCCATAGGACAACATTGCAGATTCTACCAAAATAAGCATAATTTTTACTACACTAAATTCAACATGTTCTTGCTTCTATCATAGTAACTTATTTCTAGGGCTACCATAGGGCTTTTTTAGATCCTATAGTCCTTCCCAAAAAAACAAGAGGGCATGCCAAATTCCTTATGTACAAGTCACATCATTCAGTTTACTCAAAGCACCTCTAATGGCAAGCATAGTCAATTTTGGTTCAAGCTCATTTCTCTTCACTTTACCCTCTTCTAAATGCTTTTGAGCTACTAAAAATCATCCCAAAACATTTTTTGAGTGTGTACACTCTCATTCCTCTTTATTACAAGATGGCAAGATCAATGGAGTAAACATATCAAGATAAAAGAAGAAAATCATACCATCAAGTGGACAAGATAGTTTACTAGAAAGCAGAAAAGACAAAAGATTCTTGAAGCCCAACTAAAGTGGAGGCAAGAGAACCCAAACAAAGAAGACTCTTCTAATTTTATACTAGTCAATTGGAGCTTATATGGGATTGGAATACCTTTTGAAGCCTACCATATGGATCCCCTTCTAATCATATTACCATTGCGTAATAATTCTATTTTGTAATGGTTAGATTGATAGTTTGGGAAACCCCTCTATTCTTTTAATCCTAGAATACACTTCCAAATGTTCATTTGATTATGTTTAGGTTAGCTTTTGGTTATCCTAGATTTTAAAGAGAACCATGAAACTTCAAAAACTCCAAATGTTTAATTCTACTTTTTAATCTTGGATTTTTGGAGAGAACCATGAAGCTCCAAAAACTTCAAATGTTTGATTCTCCTTTTTAATCTTGGATTTTTGGAGAGTGAAACTCCAAAAACTTCAAATGTTTGATTTATCTTGCTTATGAAAGTTTGCTTTGGAGAGTGAATGCCACCTAACCAATTATGTCTCCTTTTAGCATATTATTGAGCTAAGGAGGGTGTTGAATTATGGACCTTCTAATAGGCTCACATGAATAAACTCGTAGGTAGCTAGAGATAAGATTATGACCCCATTTCTTTTGTTAATACTTACATGATATCATTATTCCACTTGCCTCACCTACCTACATCTACTTATATAAGAGGTACTAGTATACCTCATAGTGCATCTCAATATAATGTATTGCACTATCAAGAGGATATGAGATCTAAATGACAATTGTATTGGTTCTAGCTCCACACTATTACCTCACAAAGCATCTCACTATAATGTCTTGCAATGCGAAGAGCATATAAACTCTAAGTGACAATTGTATTAGTTTTAGCTTCCATATGAGATTTGTTTTCTATAATTCTTAACTCAAACTCTCTTATCTAATTCACATTTTCCTTGTAGGCAATTCTATACATTTGTCACATTGCTATTTTTGAGTTTCATCCTCTTTAAATGGTTAGCATTGTATGTGATTACATGAAAGTGCTCTCATTATTTCCAAAAAAAGGAGGGGAGGGGGGGGGGCCCTTGCATGGATCAATGCTATGGAAGCTTAGTTAGTGCAGTTGTTGAGCACTCATTCACTTATTCTATTCTATAACCTTGTGGTCATTGTTGAGAGTGAAAAAGAGAGAGAGTGAGAGTTGTATTGAGTGAGGAACTTGGGATAGAGAAGCTCTACATATTGTCCTTACTTTTCTTTGTCACTCCATTCATGGTAAGAGAGTTGAGTCTAAGCTTGTGAGATTGCGAGAAAATGAGAAATCTAATGAGATGACTCTCTTCTCCATATTCTTTCTCTCTTACTTCTTCTCTATCTTATTCTCTTATCATTGGCATGCTTGATAAGGAGTAACAATATCAAATTGTATTTCTTGGGTTGTAAAACTATCTTCAACTCTTCAAGCCATTGGGCTACTGACTCAAATACAACAAGATAAGATATGTGAGTTTACTATATCTCAGAGCTAGGCTTGTGTTCTTGCTTTCTTGGTTTGGAGAGAAGGATGCATAGTCTATTATGAAGTAGAATGTCGAGAAGCCAGAGTGTGACATTGTCACCAAAGCAAGTTGCAACTTTTTGAAACAGTAGAAGTCCATCCAAAATCTCAACTATTAGCATTTGGCTCAACATTTTGGTTCCATTGTCCAGATGGTGCAATTGCCAAGGTTCTCACACTTCTGCCATGTGGTGAAGTAAGAGGCTTGTCTCCTTGAGTGTGGATGGGATCAATGGGATGTCAATTATCCACCCTCTTGACTTGCATACTCCAAAACACATGTGGCTAGTCTAAGAAGACCAAATGGAGAGAAACCAACTCGTTGCTTTGAAATGGATGAGATTTAGACTAGGGGGGAAATAGAATTCAAAATTGCAAACAACAAAACACAAAACGCAAAGTCTCATTGCTTGCTCAATTGGTGCGATGTCATTGTGCATTGTTGTTGCATATGGTACGAAAGATTGTGAAAATACTCGAAGTGCGTTATCAAGGGAAGAGGATAAGTTGTAAACCACCAAAAGCTAATTTGTAGGATTCAAAAACACGATCTTCTCTTGTCGGGGCTTTGGCTCAAGCGCACACAAAAAGCTGCACTGAGGAAGAAGCCCTTTGAGAAAGAGGCTCAGGTGAGCCGAGAGTGTGTTGGCAAAGAAGACGACAAAAAAGTATGCATAGCGATCAGCTTGTGAGGAAAATGGAGAAGCTTTAGCTAGCTAGTGAGGGAAAGAGAATATAAAATGGAAGAAGGAAGGGGACCTGAAGAGGAAGACACCCTCGGCTAGTGTGTCGATAATCGCACAGTCCAGTGGAGTTGTCCTCTTCTCCCAATATGGTTGTAGTCGTCGAGCCTTCTTACACTCCTTTCTAGCACCCGCCACGTCACTCCATCGTATCACAATAGAAGAGAGAGTAGTGCATCGCATGAAATTCTCCACTTATTTATTTATGTTTAATTTGCAAGTCCCATTTCGAAGTTTGCCTGTCGAATCTCGATGTTCAATGGGTCCTTTGTTTTTCGAACCAAATGTATTTTGTGATATGACTTTATGAGGAGATGCGCCGAATTGTAGTTCCTCAAAGGAACTCAAGGAGTTTGATTTTCGCTATCAATTAGGGAATACATTTCAAAAGTGTGGAGCCGCATCTTCAAGAATCCTCAGCGCATATTTTCATTAGTGGAGAGAGAAGTGGGAGTGTTTCAATGAGTTCATTGAGTGTTTGAAGCAATGTATGGTCAAAGCGAGGCTAAGCTCAGTACTAGCATTTGCATCGCCTCTTTCTCCTCATGTGCTACCATTGACACAAGTTCTCTCCCCTATTCACTCTTGACATTCCTTCATACCTCTAACTATGGTAAAAACTAGGTCCATGAAGGTGTTGAATCAACCTGTCAAGTGCAAAAGAGAGCAATTCTAAGAGGATAATGACAACCCTGAATGGCACCTGAGTTCACACTACTGTGAAGAGGGATGATGCATCCACACCTAAGTCAACCCCCAAATCCTCTCAAGGGATAGGTGAGTAGCAAACCCCACTTATGGATTCTTTTTTATGCTTGGATATCTATGATGCCAACATTAGAGCATGGTTACTTCAAATTGGTTTGTTGAAATTTGTTGAATTACCATGAACTATTTGGGCAAATAATCCTTATGCATCCATGCAAATGAAACTAATTAGAAGACCAAAAAGGTTGGTGATAGACTTGAATTTACACCTTCTTTTCTCTTAGATATATTCTCTCTTGCCTTTAATGACAATGCCAAACACTAGAGATGTATGGAGGAGGCCACTCAAGCAAAATTTGGGAATCCTACACGCACATGAAATCAAAACATGCTTAGACAGCTAGATCCGCTATAGAAGCACCCTATAAAATGGTTTATGGAGAGGTTTTTACTCTTCATTAAAACCGATGGAAACTGATGTTATTACCTGTGACACTCGTGGCATCCTTTGGTATCCAAAACACAATGCATTCTTCGATTGGGCAAGCAACCTTCATGATAGGTTGATGTAAGAGATCTATGTGTGCCTATGATGAGGAGGTTGCAATAGAAAAGCATGATTATGTCTATGTTAGTGGCCCTTTATGCTCATTTGCTTCATGTTTGTCCTAATGTGAAAAGTAGCTTATGGGATAGTTCAAAGAATTCTATGCATCATGGTTCAAAGCAACATAAATAGGTTGATGGTTTGATTATTGATGCTCGTGGTAATGATGATGGACAACAATGTGATGTATCTCTTGACCAGACTCTACTACAATGAAGAAGAATGACTCTATGCATAATATGACAAGTTTTCATGAGGAAAAAAATGCATCTACTTCTTCTACTAGGCCATGTAGTTTGGATGCATCATGTTATTGGGCTAAGGGTCTTCATAAATTTCTTGAGGATTTGCAAATTAGTGGGGCAGTCAAACTTGATGTTGTGTAGATATTACAGCAGTAGTTGAAGGAGGAAAAAGGTAAGAATGATGCATTGGTTTTGGATAAGTAGAAAATGAAAGAGGTTCGTGCCAATCGGAGTTGATGCTTTGAAGTGACAAATGGATGACCATGGTTCTATGTTGCAAAAATCTAAGGTTTCTTCTACCTTGTTCAAGTGGACAGCTATCGTGCAAGAGAAGTTTCAAACTGAAATTCAAATGGTGGCTCAAGACAATGCTTGCTTGAAAGTAGAAAGAGCTCTTTTGGATGCTAGACTTTATCTACTTCTACAAGTGGAAAAATAGATGCTATGTGGTATGGATATTGATTTGGATGGCTCTATTTTCATGCAAGATGATATTAGTACTATGAAGTCTACTTTGACTAGATTTATATAGGATCAGTGGGATGCTATTGCTAGCATGATAGCTCATATGATTGGCCGTCCATATGGTATCATTGAACAAGGTTTTATTTCTAGAAACTTGAAGCCACTCATTCATGAGAAGAATAGGTTGCAAGAAAGAATGGATGCGAAGCAATTCGAGTATGATAAGATGCTTTATATGCTTTCTACATTGCAGAATGCCAAAGAACTTGGACATAATGAGAAGGTGCAAACTTTAGATGCTTTTATGACTAACATAAATGAGATATTGTGAAATATCCATCAAGAGGTGAAGATTAGGAAAGTAACTCCTAAAAATATCTATGATATGGAGTTAGTACCTTTAACTAGCAAAACAATGAGGCACAAGTTGAGGAGAGGCCTTAATCCTATTCAGTTTCAAATTCTCATCTAGTGCATGAGCACTATAGCTCATGGTTGAGCTATGTCTATTATTTTGTTTTGTCTCTCATCATCATAATGTACTTATGCCTTTATGTTTTGATAATTGTCTTTACAGTGGGTTATGCAACCACATTAGTGGGATATGAACAACCTAGAGGGGCTTTGTTCATCGTTTCTCTTTTTGGTTCATGTTTAGATGAAATGTTTCATATGAGGTATAACCATTGCTCTCTAGAATTGTCAACTCTTTGGATAAGGCATTCAACTATGGTTAAGGGTTGAGTCTTGGCTATGGCTAGCCAACCACCAAGCTATGTCAAGTGTTAGCCTAGGCTTTAGACATCATACTTAGTTATGAGATTAGCATCATATATTTTCCTTAATCTTTTATCTTAGTTCTCTATGGTTCATATTACTCTCTTTGTTCTTGTTGCCGATCACAATATATGAGATGAAGAGCCTTTATGATGGAAGTCAAGAATTGACAATTTGTGCCCTATTTCTGTGTCCTTTTCCTATAGTATTCTCTATTCATTGTTTCTCTAATGCTACATAAATGGTTAGTAAGTCTCTTTCTCATGCTCTACAATTTTATTATTGCTTTCTATGTTTATTTCCTCATGCAATAGTTTAATTTGATGCAGTGCCTATAGTAGCAATATAGTTTCGTTATATGTATTCTGCATAGATTAAGCATTGTAAAAATACCAGCAATGCCAATACCATCTATTTGAGTATTGATCATCTAAACCATTAGCAAGAATATCAATTTCTCCATCAACAATAATTCTTCCCCATTAGCATGCATTACTCTTCCCCAGGTCCTTTACTCCTCCTTCTAGATTCCTACTTCATCAATTTGTATTGGCATTTTGCACCTACCTTGGAGAGGGGGCCAATGTTAACATGAAATATTTGGACTTGTTTTGCTTCATGGATGCTTTACTATTTTACAATTGTATTATTTTATGAGATCCAGCATGTGCACATTGTACTATCACATGTAATTGTATTTGGTGTATCTGCAACTATTGTGTAGGTTTCTCTGATAAAATATATCATTACAATAACATAGACTACATCCAATTAGGCTAAGCCACAATCATGCATTGGCCAAGAGCCCACAAAGTGGGTAGGAACCCAAAAGAGGGTACAAACTCTAATTCACTATTATGGAGACCTTAAAAAGCAAAGTAGGGTACAAACCCTAATGCTGATTCACAAGGGGTCTAACCCTAATTTTGGCATATATAAGTGTAGGAGGTCTCGTTTGTAATCATCATTGCATATATCCATATTCTATCCATGCTGCAAATACTCTGTTAGTGCAACTATTGAGCATTCATTCACTTCTTCTACTCTATTATCTTGTCTCCATTGTTAAGGGTGCCAGAGAGAAATATTGAAATTTGCATTGAGCAAGGAACTTGGAATAGAGAAGCTCTACATCTTCTTCTTACTTTTCTTCTTTCTATTCATGGTGGTAATAAGAGGATTGAGTTTGAGGATGTGTATAAGGTTTTGAGATTGTAAAAGAGTGAGGAATTTGACGACATTAAGCTCTTCTCCATTTTCTGTCTCTCCTCCTACTTCTCTACCTTCTTTTCTCATTGTTGGCATACTTGGTGGTTGATGTGAAGGAGTGATAGCATCAATTGTGTTGCTTCAATCATAAAACCATCTTTGAGCCTTCAAGCCATTGGACTACAACTCAAATATAGAAAGATAAGATAGGTAAGATTACTATACCTCAAAGCTAGTCTTGTATTCTTGCTTTCTTGGGTTTAAGATGAGGTTGCATCATTAGTTAGAGTGGAGTGTCAAGAAGATAAGGTGAGAGATTATCACCAATGCAAATTGCAATATTCTAAAGTAATAGAAGTTTGTCCAAAGTCTTGACTATTGGCATTTGGCTCAACAAATATAATCAATTAGTTGTGGGATAGGAATGATTTAAAACTCAAGTTGTTCTTGCTTTCACTCAAGACTTGGAGGTTTGCTTACACCTAGGGTTGGAATCTCAAGTTCACATTGCAATCACACAAATTAAGTTTAGGTTATATTTAGTTACATAGGTTAGTAAGGCTCTCTTATAAGCATTATTCTCTATAATCAAGTTCTCTCTTGCCCTTGCAAAGTATCAATTGCTACTTTTAAGGGATGTGTTCTAGTTTGGTCTTGGTCCTCACCATTTCTTTAGCTTTTTTTCTTGGATAACTTACTCAAGTTTGGTCTCCCCTAGTTCTATCTCTTGTCTCTTGGTGGTTCAATTGAGAGTTTTACCTCCCTAAAACTTCTAGATTTCAAGAGTCTACAAGTTTTCCTTACCACTTTCAAGGTATCTAAGTTAAACTCTTGCTTAATGTTTCAAGTGATCCTTCATTAGTACGCTAAGGTCAATTCTAGAGCACAAATCTAGTAATTAGCAACTTTTCTCTTAGTTAGTGCTTGGGTTTGAGTTTGAGGTTCTGAATAAGTCTTGTGGTCAAGCCTTTAGGGTTTCAAAAAGTTGCTAGGGGTTCCTTGAGGTTCATATTTTTCAATGTTCCTTTTAATTTGTATCCTTAATACACCTCTTAGTGCGTGCAACCTTAATGCTACCTATGTTTCAATGTAAGTAGTCAATCCTTTCAAGTTTATTGAGTAGTCAATTTGGTGTAGGACTTTAAGTATGCATGCATTAACTACACAAGTTGTTTTCCACTTGTGTTTACACTCAAGGTATCTTTCAAAGGTGCAATCAACCAATCCTTTCCAATTTCTTGACTTAACCCAAAATTCTAACTGCAAAAATCCATTCAAGCCAATTACAAAGTCACATATGATTAGATTTTAGAGAGTTGGCCTGGTTGCATTAGGTGGCAGTCGCATGGGTAGCTATAGTCTACATTGTATTGTTCCATAATTTTGGAGATCCAAGTAAGTTGTTGTGGTAGATTTGCAAGGAAAATTGTAGCTTACATAATTCTTAATGAGTGTGGTGTCACTATCAAGCAAGTTGCCTAGTGAGATACTTATAGTCATGTGTAACTTTGGCTCAACAAGTAGAGTCTTAAAGTTGGATTGTTGTATGTAGTGTATGTAGGTCCAAGTGGATATAAGCAATTCCTTGAGTCAAATAGTTGTGGAATTATTACACTCTCAATGAAGGCTATCAAGGGTGGAAGTAGAGACACATAAGCACAATTTGGGTTGCCTTTGGGGAAATCTTACTGATGCTAAAGTTATGTTTTGGTAGTTAAAGTGATGAGTCTAGTAGTCTTAGCAATGCATTGAGGTAGTGATTGCTAGTGCACAATGGTGATATTGTGTACTCTCCATAATGGTGGTCATCAAGCACTCACTTGCTAGTGGTGGTCAAGAGTACCCTAGCAATCTTAGTCATCAATAATTGTGGTCAAGCAATGCATCAAGGTAGTGATTGCTACGGCACAATGGTGGTGATCATGTATCTTAGCAGTGATGGTCATCAAGTAGTCACTTAGTAGTGGTGGTCAAGAGTACCCTAGCAATCTTAGTCATCAGTAGTCATGGTCAAGTAATCATATGCATAATTATAGTCAAGAGATCAAGTTATCCTCGTCAAGTAGACTTCTCGAGTTGTGGCAATTTGGAGTACAAAAAGTGCCTCACCAAGGCAAGGTTAGCACATTCATGGTCATCGTGTATGTGATTTTAGGGTTGTTGTGAATAACTTAGGAGCATAAAATGTTAAGGATTTAAGGTTGAGGCTTCAATTTATGCAAGTTTTTTACTATTGTAGGAGATGGAGTTCTCTTCAGTCTGTAAATCTCCTTCCTCCAATAGTTATGGATAGAAGATGAGTGCAAAAAATATGGTATCAAGAGAAAAATATGGTGGTTGAGCTGATGAAGAGATTTCTTAGCTATGGAGAGATAGAGCAAAAACTGAGAGCAGATGGCATCCTTGTTTAGCTTAAGCTTCCATGGCTAATGCAAAAAGATATGGATCCAAATAAATTTGCATAGCCTTCTTACCTTTGAAGATATACTACCATAGCAAAGCATACCCATCAGCATTCACACAACATAAGATAGGTAGCCACTCCCTGTTATTCAAAGTCATGACATACACATACTTGGATCCTTTCCTTGCCAATACTCACATGCCTCTATCCTTACTACCTTGCACACCAATCTCATTAGCATTCTAAATATTCTCATGCAAGGTAGTGATGCTCATTATACATGGTTGCCAATTTATCATGAAATGTTCTTACCACTTCAAACTGCAAAGCAATAGCACAAGACCTATTAAGGTTCTCACATAAACAGATCGTGAGCTGTTGGAGTCATCCATGAAATCCGTCACACCAACTCTTTCCAAGGATGCCATTACTAAAGGTGTTGTTCTGAGATTGAACTACCGTATCAACCTTCAACTTCAAGGTGTTTAAGGATACTCCATGGCTAGTATCTCTCATGTTTAATGACCACTCAACAAGGGCCTTTTCCTCTTAGGCAAACAAAATAGTGTTTGGACCCTTCCTTGACCATAAATCCACTTCCCCAAAGATGTTGTACTTGTTTCATATTTCCTACTACACTCCCTCATTGACATGCCATCCTCATGGCCTACAATTACCTTTAACATGTCACCTTTGGTCCATGTCGGTTGCTTCCTTTTCTTATGGGTAGGCTTTGCAAGGGACTTGGGATGGGGTGGAAGAGGCAACGTGGGAGCCTCATTGGATTAATTGCCATCTGATGGAGTGGATTGACCACTTTTCTTATATCTAGGCTTAGGAGGAGGTGTCCTTTTGTAATGCAAATGAGTTGGTTTGGGTGGAGCTATAGTGGTATGAAATGGATAGCCTTGATGAGTTGCCTCACATTTGACCTCTTACTAAGCATGTCATAGGGAGAGTAAACAAGGGATGTGTTTAATAAACACAAAATTACAAGAGGAATGAACAAGAGAAGTACGTGTTGAAAAACGCAACAGAGGACTAATTCTAATAGCCTTGGAGATGTCGTTGATGTGGAGTGGCTTGCCAAAGATAACAGAGAATGAGAGGGGCTACATATGGACAATGCCACTCTTAGGTTTCCCATTATGTTAAACCATACCTTATTCAAGTAAAAAAGCATAATCACAACATCAAACCCTCTACTTTTGGGGCTATTCCATGGAAAATTCTTTAGGAACTCGAGTGCCTCCTTTAGTTTTGGACAATTTGGGCAACCTAGGATTTTATGGTGGAGTGTGGGGCCAAGTTGGTTTGATCTCTTTCTTAACAAGGCAAAATGCAAGAGATATCACATGGATTCCTCCATATTGACAAACTCTATGCCCTTGCTTATCTAGCAACAAATTAGTACATAAAATGTGTGAAATGAAGGGATGTATTGAACATAGGTACTCCTTGCACTCACACAACCAAGACATTGCAAAATAGAAAATGCATGATAGGATAATGATAATGATGTAATTATTTTTTGTTGTTATGATTGAGAAATTAGGCTAGTTGGCATGTTGTTTGGGTAGCTCTATGCATAATGTATCACTCAACACCTTTAAGCATAGCAAGGTGCATATCGATTCAACTAACTAAAGTAAGGTTTGTGACTATTGTGGGTTACTAAGTAGCGTGGGAGAAACAATACACTCTATTAGCACATGGGACATGGCAAACATATTGGTCAAGTGTATTGTTGAATACTTCAAAGTAAGGAGGCTACCAAGTACTTTGTGATCACTGGAGATTATTTAACATTTAAAGCACGGAGACTACGAAGAATGGGATGACAATAGCATCATGGAAAACATATTGGCCAAGTAAACTATTGAATACTTGAGAGTAAGGAGGCTACCAAGTACTCATGGATGAGATGTATGGGTACTTCACAATAGAGAGACTAACACGTACTCAAGGAGGAGATGTGGAGGGCATGGAAGAGTGAGTTGATAGCAGCATATCACATAGAGGCGAGATCGCAATGTACAAAGTAGGACAAAGTACAAAGTAGCAATTGCTACAAAGGCAAGGATTATATAGCAAAGGGGTGGGATTAAAAGATAGTTACATGGGCAAGATTTGCTTAAGTGCATTTTTGAATTCAAATGGGGAAGGATTAGTGTTTGTGATTGAGGGTATTGAATGTAGTATTTTTGTGATTCATGTTATAGATTTTCCTAGGAGGAAGTGCCTTTCTTGACCAGTTCTTTATGTGTGCAGGATGAGGAATATCATAGGTGGGACAAAGAGAGGTTGCATTGGAGGACCAAAAAGAGCGCAAGATAAAGGTGAGACTTTTAATGCCATGTTCAATGCCCCACAACTCTTCTAGAATGTTTAGGCCTTGTATTTGGTGTCGTGGCCTTTTTCTTAGAAAGTGGTATCGAATTGATTAATAGGCCTTGACTGGAAGCAAAAAATGACACCCTTTGGGGGGCCACAACCATTTCAATCCCCCTTACCCTAGATCCACTACATTTTCACCCAACACTTTTTTTACTCCACCACCTTCCATCATCCCCTTCCCTTTTTTACCACCCTACCCTTCTTTTTCCACAACCCTTTGCTAAAAATCCTCACTTTCAAACTCTCCCTATCTCACCACCCTCCTCATGCTACATCCCCATCATCGAACCACCAAGTCATGCTATCACCTAATCATGAAGGATTGTGGCACACCCCACACCATAAAGCTTCTAAACACTAGCCTAGATGTAGCCACCATGCTACTAGGCACATGCCATTAGTCCCTTGAGGCACATCCATGACATAGAACCTTGTGAATGCAACACCTTCTATCTAGTATTGACTAGAATGTTTATTGTTGCTCTTTGTTGCCTAAAGGATTGGCTATATTACATTATTCATTGCGGTATTATCTTTGGTTAACTAAAGTCTAGACTCCATACTAGTCACTTGCTAGTTGTGTCTTTCTCATTAACAACTAAGTTTCGTCATGCAACATTTCTATGCACATGCCTATGCTTGTTCTTAATAATGAATATTTGCTCTATATGGTAGAAAACTTGCAATAGTACCATTAGTTTGTGCAACATTCAAATTTGATCAAAGCATTCGTTATTTGGTTGAAAATGCTTTTTGATCATGCATACACTTATCTACAAGCAATTCTTGTAATGCATCCGCTACTACTAACTCCTATGCTATGCCATTTTCTCTATAGTCTCTCTCTTTACACCCAAACCTTACCTCCATTAGGTATTGGGACCCTTTGCTACCACCTTCTCTCTTTATCCAAGGAATAGTCTATTACATCAACTCCTTCAATCTCCATCACAACTTCATCAACCTTTAAAGTGCTACAATTCAATACAATCTCAATTTTTAAAAGCCACTTTTACTTCAATTAAACACCTATAACTAGCTCAAACTATTCCACAAAGCTCTCCCCAACCCAACAACATCATCTCTAAATTAAAGGTGTTATCAAACAACTCTAATCATCTAATAAAAGAGGATGAGCACAATCTTAACTAATGCTTAGATCTTAAACACAACTTGGGGAAAAAGAATATGATCAAGCTTTCATTTTGTCATGCCTGCTAGAGATTTATCTCTAAGCTTGTGGATACATGGTCATATGGCAATCACCATAAACTATGAAACACATGTGGCTCTTACTATTAAAGGAAGAATATGTGCTTAAGATAGACAATGAGTTCTTTGCTCTAGCAAATGATGCAATCTCATCCTCTCATAAACAACCATTCTTAATGGCCCTTTGAGTACATGCTTCTTCAACCCAATAGATGCAATTCCCAATATGGCATTTGCATCTCCAATAGATGCAATTCCCAATATGGCATTTGCATCGCCACAAAATCCATGAATACAAATCTATGTATGAAGTCTTTGATTACTTGAGGCCATTTGTTAAATGTTGTTGTGACATTACATGGCATAAAACATAATGCAAGAATAATTCTATCATTTGATTTGATCACACATTATGGTATAGTAATGGTATTTATGTTGGGCCTAATATTGTACCACTCAATTAGTGAAAGATATGCTTCACTACATGTTGCTAATGCTTGGTTCCTGGGCTATGCATAAACATGATCGTTTGTGACACTACAAACTTAATGCTAGGCTTTGTCATGTTTGTCATGCATATATAAATCAAGCATCCAACAACCTAGTGATACAAAAAGACATAAAAGCAATCGCTAGCATTATGAAGGCTCAACTTCAAATCTTTCTTCATAGGACTAGCAATAGGCTTTCATTCCACAAAAAGAAAATCTCTACAATAATGTCTAAGCACACTTTGTTTGGCATAAAGCGATACCTTCATCCCACTACTTGAACTGAATGCCCAAACAATGATGCAATAGATCCAAATCTAACATGTCAAAAGCCAAATTTAACTCAATCTTAAAATCAACAATATGTGTCCCATTAGGATTGATGACCAGAATCTACTAAGACAAATATCGAAAAGCATGAATCCAATTTTCTCTATGGAGTCTTCAATTACATGTGCCCATTTGTTAAATGTTGTTGCAATATTACAAGGCATAAAACAGAATGCAACAATAATCATACCCCTTGGTTTGATCATGCATTATGACATATAACACAAAAAGTCAATTCAATATTTCATGCTATCTATACAAGGCTCAATATTATTGTTTGTTAGATGGATTGGAACAAAAGCTAACAATGCCATCAAAGCATCGTATTAAAGAGATGTGGTGTTAACAACACTAAAAAATCTTATGATCAATTGGACTTCTCAAGGTCTTGGTAATTTAAAAAGAAATGGCGTATGGCTTATTGTTGAGAGATAATCTAAGAAAAATAAAAATTAAATTTTCATAAGTAATGCAAATTCTAATTAAAAGCTCATCCTATGGTACTCAATGCCTCCAAGCCCACTACCAAACAAAGAACTTTGGGACCACAACTAACTGAAAACAAAAGTTGCACTACAAATTTTGCAAAAAAGTGTTTTGTTAGAACTTTAAGTTTTACTTTTGTTAATGGTTTTTTGGATGCATAAAGCCCAAAAGTTGCTTCAAAGAATTTTTCTTTTTGATGAATCTGCCTTTACCACTATATGTTTTTTATGATGCCATACTTGAATGGAAATTTCTTATATCTCTTAAGGATACCCTCTACAAGCCCTATGATACCTTCTCCAATAGCCCCTCTTTTTGTGGTTGCCAACGCTATGATAAATGCTACTACTTTCAATAATATCAACATGTTGGTACTATTGAGATTTACATTGTTATCGATGGGTGCCTGTGCATGCTTCTTTCTAAAGGACTTGGCCATATTCCTTCAAGATGCTTTGACTTCAATGCAACTAAACTAGTACTCATGGATGGTTTCAATGGATTCTTGGATTTGCTTGGGCTTGATAAACATCTACATAAACACAAATTCAAGTCATATATCTCAAATAAGCTTGAAATTACTATGAACCAAGCTAGAAAATTCAAAATCCATGAACAAAATAACCTCTCCAAAAATTTCTATGAACCATGCTAGAAAATTCATAATCTATGAACCAAATAATATCATAACCTCAAAAGTAATAAAAGATTTTGTGAATTTATTATGCGAATAAAACCCCCAATAACCCTCTTTACTAATAGTATCTCTTGTAATAGAATGATTTAATGATGGTGACTCACGAGTGTCATATGGATTCATCATCGATTTTTAAGTCTATACAAGGTCAACTTGATGAATTATGTCTCTTCTCTACACAAAAAGACACAAGATTGTCATTCTTAATGGGCTTCTTTGAAACCCAAAAAATTAAACTCAAATGGTTTACTAATGGTTCTAATTGTTCATTTTCACAATATGCAACAGCCTTGCATCTTGCAAAGTTGTACTAAAGGAAATATGTGTCAAACTTAACAAAAAAGTAACCTCACTTGTTGACTTAAACATATAATCCTTTTGGATCATCAAATCTACAAGATGTATTTATCAACCTTTCCAAATAAATATTTAGCATATGTTCACTAGACATTACTAGATGCTATAAGAACATCCCACATAATGGAGAGAATGGTCTCATCACTATTATTAGCACCATCATACAATGGTATTCGAACATAATCTAGGATAGGTACATCACATGACATTGTCATTGACTAAAATTTGGGCAATAAGAATTAGATAACAAAAAGGAAAATTTTGTGTAGACTGTAAAGCCAAAGCCCAAGGCTTTCATCACTTCAAGGATGAACTACCAACTTATCTAGTCATAGGCTTTATCAGCACGCATGTCAATTGATATACATGGCTCTTTTTGACAAGCATACTATAATCAATTATAATTTTCATATTCATAATAGAATCTTGAATCTTGTATTCCATTAACAAAATTATACTATGGATCGTGTAATAATTTTGGAAAAATATGGCAAATTATGCCTAATTCATAGGATTAGAGACTTCAACAAAATCCTATAGGTGATGCTAAGCATATTGAGGGGCTAACATTTGATCACAAATATTGTTTCTTTTTTTCGTAATTGTCATTCTCTTTGTAGACATACTTGAGGCATATATAGGGATAACATCATCTTCTTCCTAATATAAACTTTGGTTATCATATGGCCTTTCTCATCAACCCATAGAAATAAAGATCTAAAGCCATTTTAGACTTGAATCAATGTGTCTCCTCTTCCTCTAATGTTGGTGTTGATGTAGCAAGTATACCGAGGAAATAGATAGACTTGAACATCCTCCTCCCAATTTAACTTCCTATAATGTAAATAGGTCTAGTGTAAATCTTCTCAACAGAGAGAAAAAAAAAACTTTTTTTGTCTTTTGAGTAAAGATCATTAACATTCCAAGAAATAGCAATGATTCATTGAGATAGTTTACCAATGCTAATAAGGTTCCAATCACCCATCTCTCCCTCATTAAGCACATTACAAGAATTGTAGTCAATCATTGGCTACCTTACAACCTATTTAAGTGAAACCTTCAACATAGCTTGCTATATGCCCTAACTCTTGTTACCCTTAATAAGCTTGGCATTTTCATTATCTTTTCCCCATCCTCTTTTTTAATAACCACTTTGCTTGGCCCATTCATGTCTACTCTTGCTTGCCAATTGATTTGGTGGAAAAAGGGGAATTATCCATTGCTTCCTTAACCATCTCACTTGCTTAACCATCTTGAAAGCAAGCTGAGGTTGAGTTTTTTGAGAAAGTTGCCCCTTTTCATGTTCAACCATGCCATCTTCATCTTTCTCTTTAACATTTACTTCCTAATGTGAAGTTTAGGGGAAGAAATGAGCAAAGTATCTAGACTTGCAACAAATATAACATACATCCAAGAAGGTGCAAAATGAACCTCAACAGTAGCAAATTTCACACCATTCGCATAAAAAATCTCAAGGATTTCAGGTGATTCATGCCTCCTATCCTATAGAATACAAGATTTCTTTTCTCCTCCCATGAGACATCTAGAATAACTCAAGACATGTAGAACTCATCTAGGGATTTAGCAACGGAAACAATCTAGAATAACCCATGTGTAACCAAGTTTTGGAGTTTCAAGAAAAGACCTACATTGGACATTCAAACAAGAGTGAAACCTTAGGGTTGAAAATGGTAGACCAAGGAAGGCTTTAAACTAGATGTCCTTCAAACCCCACCACACTATTGAGTACCCATTCCCTCTTAGCAAAAGACCCTAAGAGAAAAAAGGAAAAACATTTTAATAAATCAAAATGGATGCAAAGAGGCACATGTTTCTTACATGCTCATCATGAATAACCTCTTACACTCATTCAAAATGAACTCTCCCCATGAAACATAGGAATATACTTACAAAGTAAGAGGAATATCACTATTTAAGCTTTGGCATGGAGAATACAGTAGGAGCTTTAAGCACTCTTCACCCTTTAGTAAGTAGGCTTTTCTTCTTTGGCATGGAGAATACAGTAGGAGCTTTAAGCACTCTTCACCCTTTAGTAAGTAGGTGCCAAAACCTTAAGGCCTTCTAGCAAAGAATGCTCTAATCTGTGCATGTCAAGCTGCATATTATGCACCATGCTCATATAATCAAAATCCATTATTGCCATCACCTCAAAGTTTCTCCATATTGAGAACATATGTGACAAACTAAACAACAAAGTAGCCTTACTTGTTGACTTAAATATATAATCCTTTTGGATCACCAAATCTAGCAAAGATGTATTTATCAACCTTCCCAAGAAAATCTTTAGCATTTGTTCAATAGATATTACTAGATGCTATGAGAACATCCCACATAATGGAGAGAAAGGTCTCGTTACTTAATTAGCACCCATTGTAACCATCATACAATGGGTATTTCAATTTAACCTAGGATAGGTACATCACATGATATTGCCATTGATTGAAACATGAGCAATTAGAATTAGACAACAAAGTGGAAAGCTTTGTGTAGAATGCAGAGCCAAACCCCAAGGCTTTCTTCACTTCAAGATTAACAACTTATCTAGTCATAGGCTTTGTCAAACATGCATGCCAATCAATAAATGGCTCTTTTTTCCAATTATAACATAATCAATTATATGAGTCATGTCCATAGTAGAATCTCAAACCTTATACGCAATTAACAAAAATGCACTATACCTAATGTAATAATATTGGAAAAATATGGCAAACTGTGCTTGATTCAGAGGGTTAGAGGCCTTGACAAAATCCTATAGGTGATGCTAAGTGCATTGAGGGCGTTACATTTAATCACAAAAATTGTTTCTTTTTTATGTAACTTCCATTCACCTTTGTTGACATAAAACCTATTGATTGTGCTCCTCTCTAAAGCATGGGAAGATTGCCAGATCCATTAAGCATGGATACCACCATGCACAACAAAGGTATCAACAATATTATACCAAATCTTTCCAACATGATCTCTCAAGATTTGAGTCACATCCCAACCCATGTGTATGGCTTGAAGGATGTAGAGTCACATGTCAGTCATGCAGTTGTACTTTTGTAAATAATATTTCCAATGAGGACCCTCTTCATGGACATATTTGAGGCGTACATAGAAATGACATCAAGTATCTCCTTCCCAATGCATGTGAATAGTTTAAACAATGGGGAGACACATATTAGTCCTATAGTAGTAAGGTACTTTCATCAATAATATTTTTCTTTAGTACTACCCAAATGAGGACCCTCTCCATAGACATACTTGAGGCATATATAGAGATGACATCAAGTATCTCCTTCCTAATATAAAATTAAGTTGTAATCATATGGCGTCTATCATCAACCCAAAGAAATATAACCATTGTAAACTAGAATCAATGTGTCTCCTCTTCCTTTAATGCTAGTGTTAGTATAGCAAGTATAGCGAGGAAATAGATAGACTTGAACATCCTCCTCCCAATTTGACTTCCTACAATGTAACTAGCTATGGAGTAAACCTTCTCAAAGAGAAACAAATCTCATTTTCTCTTTTGAGTAAAGACCATTCACATTCCAAGAAATAACAATGATTCACTGAGATAGTTTGCCAATGGTAATAAGGTTCAAATTATCCATCTCTCCCTCGTTAAGCACATTACAAAAATTGCAATCAATCATCGGCTACCTTGCAACTTGTTTAAGTGAAATCTTTAACTTAGCTTGTTATATGCCCTAACTCTTTTTACTCTTAATAGGCTTGGCCTTTTCATTATCTTTTGCCCAACCCTATTTTTTGATAACCACTTTCATGGTCCATTCTTGTTGCTCTTGCTTACCAATTGATTTGGAGGAAGAAGGGGAATTATCCATTACTTCCTTAACCATCTCAAAGGAAGGCCAAGGTTGAATTTTTTGAAAGAATAATACTTTTTCTTTAGTACTACCCAAACAAGGGACCCTCTTCGTAGACATACTTCAAGCATATATAGAGATGATATCAAGTATCTTCTTCCTAATATAAACTTCGGCTGTAATCATATGGCCTCTCTCATCAACCCAAAGAAATAAAGAGCTAAAGCCATTTTAAACTAGAATCAATGTGTCTCCTCTTCCTCTAATGCTAGTGTCAATGTAGCAAGTACAGCAAGGAAATAGATACACGTGAACATCCTCCTCCCAATTTGACTTCCTACAATGTAAACAAGTCTAGTGTAAATGTTCTCGATAAAGAGACTTTTCTCTTTGAGTGAAGACCATTCACATTCCAAGAAATAGCAACAATGATTCATTGACATAGTTTGTCAATGGTAATAAGATTCAAATCATCCATCTATCCCTCATTAAGCACATTACGAAAATTTCAATCAATCATTGGCTGCATTGCAACCTATTTAAGTGAAATCTTGAACATAGCTAGCTATAAGCCACCCTAAACCTTGTTACCCTTAACAGGCTTGGTATTTTTATTACCTTTTGCCCTGCCCTCTTTTTTTATAACTCCTTTTCTTGGCTCATTCATTTCTGCTCATGCTTACCAACTGATTTGGAGGAAGAATGGGGAATTATCCATTGCCTCCTTAACCACCTCGAAGGTAGGCTAAGGGTGAGTTTTTCAAGAGAATTGCTCCTTTTCTTATTCAACCATGCCATCTTCATATGTATTTTTAATGTTTGCTTCCTATTATGATGTCTAGGGGCATACATATGCAAAGCATCTAGACTTGCAACAAATATAACATGCATCCAAGAAGGTGCAAAATGAACCTCGGCAACCAATTTCACACCATTACATAAAAGGGATCAAGGATTTTGGGTGGCTCATGCCTCCTATATGATGAATACAAGGTTTCTTTTCTCCTCCATGAGGCATCTAGAATAATTAGGACATATAGAACTCTTCTAGGGCTTTAACAATGGAAACATTCTCATGTGTAACAAAGTTTGGGAGTTTTGGGAAAAGACCTAGATTGGACATTCCTACAAGAGTGAATCCTTAGGGTTGGAAATGGCAAACAAGGAAGGCTATAAAATGGATTTCCTCCAAACCACGCCACACTATTGAGCACAAAGGTAAAATATTTTAGTAAAATCGAAATGGATGCAAAGATGCTTAGTTTTCCTATGTGCTCATGAATAACCTCCCAAAGTCATTCAAAAGGTACTCTAACCATTAAACATAGGAATATGCCTAGAAAATAAGAGGCATATCACTATTTAAGCTTTGGCATTGAGAATACAATAAGAGCTTTAAGCATTTTTCTCCCTTCGGTAAGTAGGCTTGTCTTTTGTGCCAAAACCTTTAGGTCTTCTAGCAAAGAATGCTCTAACATGTGTATGTCAAGATGCATATTATGCACCATGCTCAAATAATCAACATCCAATATTAACATCACCTCCAATTTTTTTCATATTGGGAACATATGTGTCAAACTTAACAGCAAAGTAGCCTCACTTGTTGACTTAAACATATAATCTTTTTTTCATATTGGGAACATATGTGTCAAACTTAACAACAAAGTAGCCTCACTTGTTGACTTAAACATATAATCTTTTTGGATAATCAAGTCTTGCGTAAATGGATTTATCAACCTTCCCAATGAAATGTTCAATATCTATTCAATAGACATTACTAGATGCTATGAGAACATCCCACATAATGGAGAGAATGGTCTCAGCACTATTATCAACACCATCAAACAATGGGTATTCCAATTTAGTCTAGGATAGGTGAGTCGCATGATGTTGACATTAAATGAACCAGCAATAAGAATTAGACAACAAAGAGGAAATATTTTTGTAGAATGCAAAGCCAAACCCCAAGGCTTTCATAACTTCAAGGATAAACTACCAATTTATCTAGTCATAGGCTTTATCAACATGCATGTCAATCGATACATGGCTCTTTTGCCAATTATAACATAATCAATGATAAGATTCATATTCATAATAGAATCTTAAATCTTGTATGCCATTAACAAACATGTACTATGCCACATGTAATAATTTGGCAAAATATGGCAAATTGTGCTTGATTCAGAGGGTTTGACAAAATCTTGTAGTAGGCAATGCTAAGCACATTTAGGGGCAAAGATTTAATCATAAAAATTGCTTCTTTTTTGTGTAATTGACATTCACCTTTGGTGATATAAAACCTATTTAATTGTGATCCTCTATAAGGAAAGATTGCAAATTTGCCAAGCATGGATACCACAACGCACAACAAAGAGATCCATTAAACAATGGTATCACACCAAAGCTTTCCAACACACTCTCTCAATATCTTACATCCCAACCCATGTGTATGACTTGAAGGTTGTAGAGTCATATATCAATCATGCAGTGGTACAATACTTTTGGAAATAATATTTTTCTTTACTACTACACAATGAGGACCCTCTATCTATTTCCTCGCTATACTTGCTACATTGGCACTAGCATTAGAGGAAGAAGAGACACATTGATCCTAGTTGAAAATGGCTTTAGCTCCTTATTTCTTTAGGATAACGAGAAAGGACATATGATTACAACTAAATTTTATATTAGGAAGGAGACACTTGACGTCCTCTATATATATGCCTCAAGTATCTATACGGGCAGGTCCTTGTTTGGACACTATTGAAGAAACTGACTATTAATTAAAGTACCTTACTACTACATGACTACCATATGTCTCTCCATCCTTTGAATCATTCACATGTGTTGGGAAGGAGATGCTCGATGTCATCTCTATTTATCCCTCAAATATGTCCATAAAGAGGGTCCTCATTGGGTAATACTAAATAAAAAGATTACTGATAGAAGGACCCTACTATTACATGATTTATATGACTCTACATCCTTTAAGACATACACATGGGTTGGGATGTATCTCAAATCTTGAGAGATTGTGTTGGACAACTTTGGTACAATACCATTGTTTAATGGATCTCTATGTTGTCCATGGTGGTATGCACACTTGGCAGATTTGGCAATATTCCCATGCTTGGAGAGGAGCATAACTAAATAGGTTTTATGTCAACAAAGGTAAATGGAAATTACACAAAAATGAATCAATTTTTGTGATTAAATATTAGCCCGTCGGGAGAACAATGCTTAAAGCTCATATTGTATTTTCAATGCCAAATCTTAAATAGTGATATGCCTCTTACTTTCTAGGTATGTTCCTATGTTTCATGGTCAGAGTTCCTTTTGAATGAGTCGTGTGAGAGGTTATTCATGAGCACATAGGAAACCTAAGCATCTTTGCATCCATTTCAATTTAATAAAATACTTTTCATTTTTTCTCTTGGGGTCTTTTGCTTCCAATTTATAGCCTTCCATGGTCTACCATTTTCAACCCTAATGATTCACCCTTGTTTGAATGTTCAATCTAGGTATTTTCCCAAAACTCCCAAACTTGGTTACACATAAGATTGTTTCCATTGCTAAATCCCTAGACGAGTTCTATATATCCTGAGTTATTCTAGATGTCTCAAGGGAGGAGAAAAGAAACCTTGTATTCTATAGGATAGGAGGCATGAACCACCTAAAATCCTTGAGCTCTTTTATGCTAATGGTGTGAAATTGGTTTCTGAGGTTCATTTTGCACCTTCCTAGATGCATGTTATATTTGTTGAAGTCTAGATACTTTGCTCATGTATACCCTGAGACATTATAGTAGGAAGGAAATGGTAAAGAGAAAGTTGAAGATGGCATGGTTAAATAAGAAAAGGAGCAACTCTCTCAAGAAACTCAACATCGGCCTACCTTCGAAATGGTTAAGGAAGCAATGGATAATTCCTCTTCTTCCTCTAAATCAATTGGTAAGCAAGAGCAGACATGAATGAACCAAGCAAAGTGGTTTAAAAAAAGAGGTTGGGCAAAAGATAATGAAAATTCCAAGCCTATTAAGGGTAAATTTCACTTAAATCAGTCGCAAGGAAGATAATGATTGATTGCAATTTTTTTAATGTGCTTAATGAGGGACAGATGGATGATTTGGACCTGATTAGCGTTGGCAAACTATCTCAATGAATCATTGCTATTTCTTGGAATGTGAATAGCTCTTACCCAAAAGAAAAAATTAGATTTTTTTATCTGTGTTGAGAATATCTACACTAGACCTATTTACATTCCAGGAAGCCAAATTGGGAGGAGGATGTTCAAGTCTCTCTATTTCCTCACTATACTTCCTACATTGACACTAGCGTTAAAGGAAGAGGAGACACATTGGTTCTAGTATAAAATGGCTTTAGCTCTTTATTTCTTTGGGATGATGAAAAAGGCCATATGATTACAACCAAAGTTTATATTAGGAAGGAGATAGTTGATGTCCTCTCTATACATGCCTCAAGTATGTCTGCAAATAGAGTCATCATTTGGCTAGTACTAAGGAGAAAGATTATTTATGGAAATGCCTTACTCATTATAGGACTCTCCATCCTTTAATCCATTAACATGCATTGGGAAGGAGATACTTGATGTCATCTCTATATTTACCCCAAATATGTCCACAAAGAAGGTCCTCATTTGGCTAATACTAAAGAAAAAGATTATTCACAAAAGTACCCTACTACTGCATGAATGAAATATGACTCTACATCCTTTAAGCCATTCACATGGGTTGGAATGTGGGATGTAACTCAAATCTTGAGGGACTTTGTTGAAACTTTGGTATAACAATCTTGTTTATTGAATCTCTCTATTTGTGAATTGTGGTATCCACACTTGGCAATTTTGGCAATCTTTCCATGCTTAGAGAGGTGCACCATTAAATAGGTTTTACGTCAACAGAGGTGAATGGATGTTACACAAAATAGAAACAATTTTTGTGATTAAATGTTAGCCCTCAATGTGCTTAACATCATCTATGAGATTGTGTCAAAGACTTTAACTCTTTGTTTCAAGCACAATTTGCCATATTTTGCCAAACTTATTAAATGAGGCATAATACATTTTTGTTAATGGCACACAAGATTCACGATTCTAGTATGAATATAAATTATGTTATAATTGGCAACAAAAAGAGCCATGTATATCGATTGACATGCACGTTGATAAAGCATATGACTAGATAAGTTGGCAGTTCATCTTTGAAGCGATGAAAGCCTTGGTGTTTGACTTTACATTCTACAGAAAGGTTTCCTCTTTGTTGTCTTATTCTTATTGCTCGTGTTTCAATAAATGGCAATATCATGTAATGTACCTATCCTAGACTAAATTGGAATACCTATTGTATGTTGGTGTTGATAATAGTGATGAGATGATTCTTTCCATTGTGTGGAATGTTCTCATAGTATCTGGTAATGTCTACTGAGTAGATACTAAATATTTCCATGGTAATGTTGATAAATACATCATTGCTAGATTTGATGATCCAAAAGGATTATATGTTTAAGTCAACTTTGTTGTTAAATTTGACACAAATGTAATACACAGCTTAACATGTACAAGTCAAAGCATTCTTTACCTAGAAGACCTTAAGGTTTTGGCACCCCCCCCAAAAAAAAAGTCCATTTACTGAAGGGAGAAGAGTGCTTAAAGTTCCTGTTGCATTCTCAAAGCCAAAGCTTAAATATTAAAATGCCTCTTACTTTCTAGGTGTATTCCTATGTTTGATTATTAGAGTACCTTTTGAATGAGTGTGAGAGGCTATTCACAAGTATGTAGGAAGCCTAAGCATCTTTGCATCCATTTTGATTTATTAAAATGTTTTTCATTTTTTTTCCTGGGGTCTTTTGCTAAGAGGGGGGTGATCAATAGTGTGGTGGGGTTTGGAGGACATCTAGTTTATAGCCTTCCTTGGTCTACCATTTTTGACCTAAGGCTTCACTCTTGTTTGAATGTCCAATCTAGGTCTTTTCTCGAAACTCCCTAACTTGGTTAGTTATGAGATTGTTTCCATTGCTAAGTCCCCATATGAGTTCTATATGTCCTAAGTTATTCTAAATGTCTCATGGGAGGAGAAAACAAACCTTATATTCCACAAGATAGGAGGCATGAGGCACCTAAAATGTTGCGCAAATCAGATGCAAAACCAAAGAAGCTCTCCCTTACTCTCTTTTCTTATAAAAATTGATAGCATGACTCATAAAACTCAAAATAGACTAAAAGAAGAGTAAACTAAATTTGAGTAACACACTATTGGGTGCAATTTTCCCCCACATATGGAGTGGGCATCTGCTCCATGCTGCATTTATAATATTAAAGTGAATCTTGCTTTGCCCAAAGATAGGCCCTTTACAATCACTCTTTTTGCACAAAAGTTTGAGTTAACTGAATCGATGATTACTATTAGTTGCACAATCCACAACTGTTGAGAGCCATAAAATATTTCTAAAATATTAAATATCAATAAATATTTACAAAGAGGATGTATGCATGCCTTAGAATAAACAATGGTGCATCTTATTTAAATAATTTAATAAAGAAGTCTTCGTAATAAATTGCACTTGCCATATATATCTAATTCATCTTTGCTCTACACATCAGCTGTCAAAAATTCAAAAAATAATGTTTGAAAAATAATTCACTGAATAAATGCAACTAGCCTTAATAAATCAAATCATTGGAATTTCATTAAATAATATTGAGATATGAATATTTTGGCATCGTACGGCTTCACCCGCATTCACACCTGCAAGTCTCACACTCGGAAAGGATAGGTGTCCCCCATCAACCTTTCACCCAAGACAAAAAGTGGTTCATTCTTAGGAACATGCCTCGCGCTAATAGAGAACCATTCAAGGCACTCATCCCGTTAATGTGTACACAAGGAAAAACCATTGAAGGTGCTCATCCCCTTGTATAGATGCCACACTTGACAATGAGATGGGACAGTAATTATCCTCAATTGCTATTGGCTAGATGTGGAGTCAATAAATGTGGATAATTATGCAAAGTACATGCAATCATCCACCATTGATCTTCCTCAACACGATGGTTTTGAAATTTTACAAGATAGTGAGGATAAGTATTACCAGTAAGCCCAAGCGAAGAACACAGCCAAAAAGCCGGATGCAACAAGGACAGGCACTATCGTGGAAGTGGATCTAGCCGGCCTTATCAACTTGATCGACGACTTGGCAAAACAGGAAGCTTTGGACATGGAAGAGGGCAGCTCATACCGTAGAAGCAACGAAGAGTTGGACCTAGGCAATTTTCCTGATGTTGTCCAACAATTAGTGCACAAATATGATATTCAAACCTAGCTAGAACATCAAGGTAGACATGTAGAGGACATCATAGTAGATCTCGAGGAGGAGAGAAAGTTGGAATGCAAAACTCTGCAAGACCTAGCCACATACAACCAGAATCAACAAACTAGGAGCTTGCACCAGAGCATGGAAACGTGAGAGATCCAGAGAGTGCTAGCCCTAGTAGGCGCAAAATCGATCAGAGAGCGAGAGAGCGCTAGAGGGAGACCTCACACTGAGCGAGCGACTACTAGATACCATGGGAGCAGAGCAAAGCACTGAAGCATTTGCAACATCACTGCTATTAACAGGGTTAGGGGTTAATCAAGGCTCTAAGAGCCAATAAAAAATTCATGTGGTAGCAAAGTAGTTGGACAAATACCAAGCAAACGACGACCCATACAACTTTGTGGAACAGTTTAAGCCGGTCTGCTAGGCTAATGGCCTTACTAATCCTACTAAATGCTCCCAAGATTTTGGATGGTTCTTAGGTGACAAGGGCCGTACTTGGTACACGAGTTTAGATGTTGCAGAGCATGCCAATTTCAATGGCTGGAAAATCTATTTATTAAGAGATTTTCTAAACCTGGGTACTTTCATAACCTGATAGTGCGACTCATGAACATCAAGTAGAGAGAGAAAGAGGATATCTGAGATTACGTGACCCATGTGAGGAGTCTCTTTAAGAGAATCCCAATGGGTGAGAGACCAACCGAAAGAGCGGTATCCACGGTATTCATTAGCAAAATACAAAGTGAAGAGCTGTACAAAGCCTTGGCCAGCAACTCGAGCTTGCAGCAAGATGCACTGGCAAGGGTCTTTGAGGAAGCTATTAGACTATATGACCAACTCAGGAAAGAAGCTCTAAAGGCTCGAATCGAGAAGAGTCCAGTACCAGGAGTTCCGAGAGAGCTTCAATGCCGAGCGAGAGAGCAGCCTAAGCATTCATGACAAAGGGAAGGACACTGATTTGGGACAAGAGCTAGCAGAGATTAGGATGGACATAACCAAACTACAGGAGATGATGAGATGACCAACGTGCCCACATGTCCAATGTGTGCATTGTGGCGAGAACCACTTGCTAGCTGAGTGCCAGGACCCTAAGTCACAACCTTGCATTAATTGTGGTAGGTTCGGCCATGACACCATGCGTTGTAGACTACCTTGGAGACTCCCATACTCGCAGCCTTACAGTCAACCCTACCTTGAGAACAGGCCACCAAACTTCTTTGGAAGGGAAGCCCCTTTGGCTCTCCCAGCACCTAATGATGCTAAGCCACCTATCCCTAGGAGGTTTTACTAACAACCGGCCCTTAGGAATTGTTAGGTTGAAACCTCGATTCATGCCATTTTAGGGGACCGGAATGGGACTATGCCCTATGGGTAGAGAGGTTGAGCGGCGCATCCCTCTCATTTCCCATTCTCTTTGAACTAGTGCGGCATGGATCTGCTTCGGATTGGGTATCTCTACCTAAAGTAGGATGTCTAAGCCCCGACGCTAGAATGCTGTCAAGAGACCTTGACTACTAGGAACCCAAATTTCAGGTTGATCCCAGTGGGTTCGGCCATGAACATTCCATTGCGAGGTGGACTTGAGAAACCCTAGGTGATAAACCCCATAACATTCCATGGGAGTGCCAGGCGGCATGACTTAGATTTGTCTCTTGATGGACTGCTAAAACATGCCTGGACAAGCACATTACAGGAACGCTTTAAGATAAGAGAAAAACTCAATGTCAACAAGCCTATGAAAAGCTTAAATAGGCTCTAACTTTGGCCCCTATCTTAAAATTCCCATATTGTTCTATTACCTTCCATGTGCACATTGATGCATCAAAGTTTGCCATGGGGGCAATGTTGTGCCAACCTAATGAACATAACCTCAACTATCTAATGAGCTTTACTAGTAAACAACTCACTGATACAGAAATGAACTATTCCACAATAAAGAGGGAAGGGTTAGCCATGGTATTCACTATAATGAAGTTTAGATACTATTTTCTAGTGACGCACTTTATCATCTTTGTGGATTATCAAGCATTGTTTATCTTGTCAACAAACACCATGTGCAATAGGATGCATTGCTTGATGGTTACTTTTATTTTTAGAATTTGACTTCTCTATGGTCGTATGCAAAGGCAAACAATACTACATGGCAAATCACATGTCTCACATACCCACAAGTAAAGCAACTAGACAAGGCATCATTGATGATCTACTAGATGCACATCTTTTTAGAATATCTAGCAAACGAGATTTGTTTAGAGCAGACCTCACACCATATTGGGTAGATGACATAGTCCACATCCTAGAGAATGGATTGCCTTTATAAAATGACTCATAGAAAAAGCTAGGTAAGGAGACTAGTCTTGAAGATCCAACCCTATCAGTTGATTGCATATCAATTGTATTGGTTAGGATATGATGGACTCTTAAGGAGATGTGTTTGTGAACACGATATGTATGGTGTGCTCAAGGAAGCACATGGCGAAATTGCTAGAGGACATTTCACTAGAGACACCACAATAGCATACAAGGTGCTCAAGTCTCAAGTGTGGTGGGCCAATGCTATTCTATGATGCAACTAAGTTTATGAAGCACTATGATGAGTGCCAATGGACTAAAGTCCCTATTCGTAAGGAAAAATGGAGTTGACCCCGATGATCGCATTCGAGAAATGGAGAATTGACTTCATTGGTTCAATCAATCCTATGACACAGTACTCTCAAGCCAACTACATCATTGTTACCACAGACTATCCCACCAAGTGGACCAAAGATTGAGCAACTCACAAAAATGATGCTAGGACCATGGCTAAGTTCCTTTGGGAGCAAGTAATCTCGTGGTTCAGTTGCCCCGTAGAGTTGGTTAGTGACCAAGGCCTACACTTCATCAATGACGTGATTGGTCACTTGTTATCCACCTTCACAGTAATCTAGAGAAAGTCCTCACTATATTATCATCAAGCCAATGGTCAAGCCAAGCCCACGAACAAGATCTTGGTGAATGTCCTAACAAAAGTAGTACTTGCTTCATTCAGTGATTAGGACAACAAGCTCATGGTAGCTTTGTGGGCATATAGGATGGCCTAGAAAATAACCATAGTACACAAAATCCATTCAGATTGGCCTACAAAATGGAAGTTATTCTACCAATAGAGTTCTTTGTTCCAAGCTTGAGAATAGGAGCCCAAGAGAGATGGGAGGGCCAATAAGCATGGGGACAAATCAATTTTGTCTCATTGCAATCCATGCTCTAATCTGTGAAAAGCGACGATGCAAGAGTTGATTCGACAAATATGTCAAACAATAAGACTTTGGGCAATGAGACCTAGTCTTTCTATACTCTGTCAAGGGACATGAGCAAAAAATGAAATTTAGGGGATTGTGACCTTTCAAGGTTCGCAATATCAATAGAATGGGCAATGTGGAACTCAAAACCCTAGAGAGAAAGGGCATGGGCTTTTTCAACGGAAGTCACATCAAAAAATATTACCCTCCATTGCATCCACTTCATAAACCTCCGATGATAGGACCACCATAGAATGTGAGAGTTGCAACCATCACAAAACTAGAGAAGGCGGATGAGGAAGCAATGGCACTAGTCTGCCTACGAATAATTATGACTACCCAAAAGGCATATACCCTTGATGTGCTAATAGATGAGGAAGTTGACTCAAATATCTTAATGCATGAACACTGATTGCCAAGGGTCAACCCAATTGCAACCAACCAATGTGAAACTTAGCCCATTTGGGGTGCAACCCTATGCACTATTGGGGAAATGTAAACTAATGGTTTCTATCGAGACTGAGAGCCTACCCATTGTCTTTTATGTGCTACCTAACAAGCAAAGTGTTGGTAAGGAATCACTATTGGCATGCATGTTCAAAAAAAAACTCATTGTAATATTGACTATGACTCATAGTGCATCCACCCTGCCATCAGTAATGTTAGAATGGTAATGGCTTTCAACAAGGCACCACAACCATCCAAAAGCCCATAGGGCTATTGGTAGCTAACAACCCTAAGGAGGGGGTAGTGCACCACAATGTACTCCCGAAAGTCACATCAACATCTAGAAACAACATCCAAAGCTACGAACCAAATGCTCAAGTGGGCTCCAAAACATTGTCCACAGCTTTGAACTCATAGTTTCCATACATCAAACTCTAGGCCTAAACAATAGAGTTGGCGCTCTTATAGTTCACAAGTGACTAGGCATAGCATTGGGTTCCAAAAGCCCTATTGTGAGCCTAAGGATACTATGAAGGTAATACCTTGGTGTGGTTGCCTAAACTCTCAAGTGCCATGTATGATCCTCAATCTCATGCTCCAAAAACCAAGGCTCAAAAACGTCAACCAAAACAGGGGAGGAGAATGACCAAAAGGAAGGGTGCTCAATCTACGAGTGCTCCAATGGTCTATCGACCCAAAGCTCAATCAAGAGTCCATGGGCAACCCCTTCTGAATGAGCTCTTTCCTGATGACTCTAAGGTGATCACCATTGCCAAACCTGATGACAAAGTGTCAATTGACTCCAAACTTCTCAAGCCTAGCTTACCACATCCATTGAGAATCCCAAAGTGGAAGTACCACTTATCAACTTGTCCAATCCAACTAAGCAAGTGGATATCAAGACTTTCAAGTATGACTTGATATATGTAGTCCCAACCTCATTTAAGGTATTAGCCATGACAAGACATCGGCCATCAAATGACAATATCATGCTACAACCATACTTGGATAGAATCCTGACCGAGGAGGAACTTTACATTGCAAGCTGAATCAACTTGGGTGACCTCTTGAATGACATATTGACTTACCTCACACAGGTGGGCATTCGTCCACAAGATATGGACTGTCATGCAACACTAGAGTATAACCCAAAGTTTTATGACTAGCTTTTGAAAAGGTAAGGCACACCATGGACACACTGAAGGCCCTTACACCTTGATGTCCACAATCCTGGAAAGGATTTTCATCCTTTCCAAGGGGGAGGGCATAAAAGTGGCAGATGAATGAAAAATTGAAATAGGAATTTTAAAGGGAAAGGGAAGAATGAATGCTTCTTCTTCTCCTAGTAAAATATGCTCCATGAAGTTCTTGTGTAAAATTGTATGAATTGATCAATGTGAGAGTTCTCATTTTTTCATTTATACCCTTCATCATCGAACACTAATCTTTCTAGTCACTTTACCTTTCGTGTAAGCAATGCCCTTTAAGGAGAACTAATTGTGGGGGGTTGTTGTGTGGCAAAGCCAATATGCTCCCCTTCTTGTAGGAGAAACACATAAGATATAGCTTAGCCATGGAGATACATATGTTCAACCAACTAAAATACCACAACATCCACAATCTAGGGGGATTGGCAACATCTGAAGAGGTCATTGGGTGAATAATAGAACAATGCAACCTTGCCAAGTACCTAGAGAAGGTAGGGCAGGACATCGACCATAGAAAATGCACTAAGTTCCTAAGGACCTTTGATTCCAAAGGAACACTGGCATAATAAGAATCAAGAAAGTTGATACCACCCGAGTGGTGGAAGTTACTCTTGGTCTAGAAATTATGGAGAAGGCTTTGGGACTAGTGGACAAGCTAGAGAAGACACCAAAGAGGGATGACTACGGGATACTAGAAATGGACAAAAAGAATGTCTACACAAATGATGGAATTAGCTTGGCCGACATTCCTGACCCCACCATTTGACTACAATCAAAAATGGTCCATACCCTCTTTTCAAGCCAGAGATACAATGCCCTCATGAACATAATAAGAGTGCCATTGCTAGAGAGCCTTGCAGTAAATGCTGCAGATTTAGCTGAAAATACAGGGGATGACTTGGTTACCTACCTTTGACGCTTGGACGCTACTTTCATGACATTGGCTAAAAGCTACGATCGACTAGATCTAGGCCCTTGGAAGAACTTATAGCGACGCAATTGCGAACACTCCCTTGTTCTTGGGAGGAGTTGGAATTCATATTCGTTAAAGCTTTCAAAGTAGCTGTGGAGTTAATTGCAATCGAGATATCCAAGGAACAAGCAACCAAACAGCATCTCATCACGTCGTACAGTAAGAGCACGCTCATGGCTACAAACCAGGAAATCGAGAAGTTGCAACGACTTGTCGACAACAATTCCCCCTTCTTGCAAAAATGGTACGCTCTACGATTGCAATGCAAGCTAGAGGGGTGCCTGAGTTCTTCACAAGATTATACACCCTGGACTATTATCGATAGATTTAGCAAGCAAGCATATTTTATTCCATGCAAGAAAACTCTAACAGCTTCACAAGCTGCTATTTTTGCAATAAATTTTGGATAACTCTATTCTCTAACCTTGGTACTGAAATTGATTTTAGTTCAGCCTTTTATCGTGCAACTAATGGCGAGACTAAAGCTAGTAATAATACTATTCTTGATTTCATTCGTGCCTATACTATCACGTCACTTGGCACATGGGATCAACATTTACATCTTTTACAATTTGCTTATAAATAGTATACCTCACTTTGCCACCCACCAACAAAGCACCTTTTGAAAATATGGTAGCAAATTGCTAACCCCAACATTTCATTTAAGTCAGAAAGTGCCTTCTGTTGATGATTGGATACATATTCGTTCCATTATTTTTGAGCAAGTTAAACAATTGTTTGCTAAGGCCTAGCAATCCTATGTTAAGCAAGCCAATAAGAAATGCCAAGCTATGCGTTTTAAAAAAGGTGATTATGTCTGGCTGTGAATTGAGAAACATAGTTTGCATAGTATGGAAAAGAATCTTAATGTTAAATTTGCACCTAGATTTTATGGATAGTTCAAAAATCTTCATTGTATCAAGCCTAATGCTTTTAGATTAGAATTGCCTTTACATTGGAAAATTCATAATCCCTTTCATATTAGTCTTCTCCATCCATTTAAAGGTCCATTACCGATCCGTCTTGTGTATGATTTGTTCCCAAGGTGAGTTAGGAATAGGTAAAGGCATTAACAAACCATACTACTTACCATGATGTCATTTAATTCGTTGACAAAGAAGAACATTCAAAAACAATGGTAGAAACATCTTGATTTATATAAGGCCAATAAAAATCTTCTTGCAAATTATGAAGAGTAGAAATGATACCACAATGTCCCATATAAGGTGGATCATAAACTTCTTGGAGACCAAAATGACGAAAGGGTTGAGTAACGCACAATCTTTTCTCATAAAAGAGGAATCCATTAGAGACAAAAAAATTATTAACATGAATCCATTGGTTTTGAGACAAATTCAACCAACCATCATGAAAATTAGAGTCATTTAAATAAATATTTTTCATAGCATCTAATGAAGTATCTTTCTTAATCATAAATTTTGAACCCATTAAATAATGTTTCCATATTCGTAATTCATGTACTATAGCTAAAAGTTCCTTGTCGTAGATACTATACTTAAGTTTAGAAGGTTTCAATTTAGAACTAAAGTATGCAATTGGATGATCATCTTGCATCAATACAACACCAATACCAGAACCATTAGCATTAGTATAACTAGAAAGAATTGTCTATGGAAATCAGAAAGTTGTAAAACATGTGCATGAGTTAATGCATGCTTTATCAAATTAAAATATCATTGTTGGTCGTCACCCGAACGAAATAAAAGACCTTTCTTTAATAATACACTTAATGGCAAAGCAAGTAATGAAAAGTTTCTAACAAATTTACGATAAAAACTGGCTAAACCTAAAAACAAGCGGTTTTCGAGTACATTTTTGGGTGTAGGCCATATATTAAGGCCTCAATTTTGCATGGATCAACTTGTATTCCTTTAGCAAATACAATATGACCTAAGCATTCAATTAATGTTTGAAAAAAAGTACTCTTTTTTGGGTTAGCAAAAAGATTATTTTGTTTTAGTAAACCAAAGACTAAGGATAAATGATGTTCATGTTCTCTTTTAATTTTACCAAACACAAGGATATCATCGAAAAAGACAATAACACAATGTTAAAAATAGAGAAATATTCAATTCATCATTCTCCTGAAAATGGTAGGCGCATTAGTAAGTTCGAAGGGCATTACTAGAAATTCGTAATGGCCAAATTAGGTTCTAAAGGCAGTTTTATAAATGTAAAGGGTAGCCATGCATACTTGATGATAGCCATACTTAAGGTCAATCTTGCTAAACATAGTAGCACCTTGCAACTTGTCTAATAGATCACACACGAGGAACTGGATATCGATTTTTAATAGTAATTTTATTTAGAGCACTATAGTCTATGCACATTCAGTAGGTTTGATTCTTTTTCTTTACTAAAAGAATGCGAACTTCAAAAGGTGAACTACTAGGCCAAATTAGCTTTCTATTAATAATTCATCGACTTGTTTTTGGATTTTTTTTTGCTCTAGTTGATTATGGCGATAAGGAGCTTTACAAGGATGTTGAATTCCAGGTAGAAGATCAATTTGATGATCATCAGGTTGTGATGGAGAAAGTTGAAGAGGCAAATCAAAAGAAAAACAATCAGAAAATTTATTGAAAAATTTTGTTGCCTTATGGTCAACTCAGGGTAGCATCTTCGACTTCAGTAAGTAATACAAGAAAAGATTTAGATTATTTTCAAATGAGACGCTTTGCATGACATCCATGTACTTCTTTAGTTCCATTTTATCGTTGTCCTAAAAATACAACCTTAATTTTATAAGTAGATGGAATAGTTTTAAGTTACAACTTTCTGACTACCTTTTTTGATACAAAGTCATATGTACTTTTATCATCATGCAAAATAGTCATTTTATAATTATGGATTTTACATCTCATTTTCAATAAAGTATGGATATAAATTTTACCAAAAGGTTCATCAATGTCGTTAGAGTTTTCTCCCATAAGTGTGGCTTCATCAAAATATGGTATTGCTTCAAGGTCTTCAATTGTTTCATCAACTCCAACATAATTTAAATGTATGGTAGGCTTTTTTCAATTACGAGTGTTTCCCATAGGACAACGACTCACAATATGGCTAAAACAATTATATTTGTAACAAATTACATTCTTGAAATTGATATTTGAGACATTTGGATTGATATTTTTAGGTTCAGATGGCTTGGGCAAAGTAGTAGGCAGATGAGAAATCTTGGGATTAGACTAGCTTGCATTATTATAAAAATTTCTCATCCAAGGTCAACAATTAGGATGATTCTTTCCAAGTTGAAAGTTGGAAGCACGAAAAGAATTAAAACAAGAATTGTTGTTATCCATATTATTTCCCATGGAAGGTGGAAGTTGTTGCCGATCTTTAGTTTGTTTCTTTTTGGCATCATGTGCCAAAGAGATAGCCTCATCCAATATGTTGGGTTTAAACATGTTGACTTTAGCTTGGAAAGTTGGAAGAAGGCCAAACATACACTTCCTTTTAAAAGTCGATTCAACTACAAATTCAACCATCTAAAGTTGCAGTAATGTATTTTAGAATCTTTCAATGTATTGAGGAATGATCTCTTGCTCTCACTACATAAAGACATCCCATTGTTTTTGCATGCGAAGCTTGAATTGGACATGAAGAAAATTAGTGAGAACCTTCTTATGGAATGTTTTCCATGTAAGAGGACGATCGATGCTCTTACGTGTGACATCCCATCATAAAGAAGATTTGTCAACAAAATAATGTGAAGCACACTTGATTTTATCATTTTCAGCATAACTTTCATGATCAAAATATGAGTTGAATTGGCTTAGCCAAGAGAGAACTTTATGACCATCTTTAATACCATCATAAGTATTAAATTTAAAGGTACATTTGCTATTCTTCACCTCTTTGCAATTGGATTGTGCTTCAAGGGTGGCATTGATGGTGCGAACCATAACATCATTGTCAGAGGAAATTTGACAAGATGGGCACTTGAGAGATCGTAGCTCATGCTCCAATTGAGCTCAATGTTGACACTCTTCTTCCAATTACATAGCCAATAAATCCATGCATTGCTCCATTGTTGGTTCGAGAAATGCTGATGCATAATCAAAATTTGCACTGCTGGATAGGTCTTCATGAGGCATAATGATTGTGAATGACTTGATGAAGATATTCGAATAATAAAGATGCCTTGAAGAGATGCTTCACCCATAATAATAAAACTTTAACATATAAGCACCAAAATAAAGAGTGGCTTCTTAGAAAAATAATAAGATAGAAGAGGCAAAATAATAAGATGGAATAGGCAAGAAAAACATGAATTTTTTATGACATTTTGATGAGGTTTCGCAGCCTTGGAGTGATCGTGTAGGAATCACCTCTTAGAGATTGGAAGTCAATGGTGACTTAAATTGATTTGCGTAGTCTACGAGTGACTTGGAGTAAGGAAGCTTGAAGTTGGGTAAGTTAGAAAAAATTTAAGCAAGCTTTAATGTCTTACTTAAGAAAACTTGATTTTTTTGGACTTGAGGATGGCGTCGAAATAGCAGTTGACAAAGGCAAAAAATGCCCCCTCCCTCCCCCACAAATTGAGAATTTAAGCTTTAATAAGCTTAAAGCTTAATTAAAGATTTAGTAGAAAGCTTAATTAAGCTTCAACTAACTTCCTTTTTGCCTAAAACTTACAGATTGATGGTGCCACGGAAGAGGGGGTTGAATTTTTCAATCTTGGCTTGAACTGCAAAAATTTTGAGCAAAAATGGAGGGGTTTGGGGATTTGAAGCCCTAGGAATCTAGTCGTGATGTTGATTTGAGTTGAGATGGATTGTAGAGCAATCTAATTGCTTTAAAGAGCTCATCTTCACATAAGATACTAGGTGATTGGAAACTCCAGATCTAAGTTAAGCTCTGATACCATTGTTGCACAAATCGGATTCAAGACTTATACATATCGAGCCAAAGAAGCTCTCCCTTACTCTCTTTTCCTATAAAAATTGATAGCATGACTCATAAAACTCAAAATAGATTAAAAGAAGAGTAAAGTAACTTTGAGCAACACACACTTGGGTGCAAATTTCCCCCATACATGGAGTGGGCACCTCCTCCATGCTGCATTTATAATATTAAAGTGAATCTTGCTTTGCCCAAAGATAGGCCCTTTACAATCACTCTTTTTGCACAAGAGTTTGAGTTGACTGAATCGATGGTTACTATTAGTTGCACAATCCACAACTGTTGAGAGCCATAAAATATTTCTAAAATATATTCTAGAATATTAAATATCAATAAATATTTACAAAGAGGATGTATGCACGCCTTAGAATAAATGATGGTGCATCTTATTTAAATAATTTAATGAAGAAGTCTTCGAAATAAATTACACTTGCCGCATATATCCAATTCATCTTTGCTCTACACATCAGCTCTATCAAAAATTCAAAAAATCGTGTTAGAAAAATAATTAACTGAATAAATGTGGCTAGCCTTAATAAATCAACTAATCATTAGAATTTCATTAAATAATCAATTTGTATAGATATTAATACTTGAGATATGAATATTGTGGCATCACCCACGTATGACTTCACCCACGTTCACACCTGCAAGTCTCACATGCCCAGAAAGGATAGGTGTTTCCATTAACCTTGCACCCAAGATAAAAAGTAGTTCTCTCTTAGGAACATGCCCTGTGCTAATAAGAGAGAACCATTCAAGGCACTCATCTCATTAACGTGCGCACAAGGGAGAACCATTGAAGGCACTCATCCCCTCATGTCTGTGGCACGTGGCAACATAAAATCCTTGAGCTTTTATTAACGTAATGGTGTAAAATTGGTTGCTCACATTCATTTTGCACCTTCCGAGATGCATGCTATATTTGTTGCAAGTCTAGATATGTTGCTCATGTATGCCCCTACATGTCAAAATAGGAAGCAAATGTTAAAGGGACAAATGAAGATGGCATGGTTGAACAAGAAATCGAGCAACTCTCTTGAAAAACATGGCTTTGAGATGGTTAAGCGATGGATAATCCCCCTTTTTTCTCCAAATCAATTGGTAAGCATAAGTAGACATGAGTGAAACAAGTAAAGCGGAAAAAGAGGGCATGGCAAACGATAATGAAAATGCCAAACCTATTAAGGGTAGCAAGAGTTAGGGCATATGGCAAGCTAAGTTGAAGTTCTCACTCAAATAGGTTGTAAAGAAGCCAATGATTGATTACAATTTTTGTAATGTGCTTAGTGAGGGAAAGATGGGTGATTTGAACCTTATTAGCAATGGCAAACTATCTCAATGAATCATTGTTATTTCTTGGAAATTGAATGGCCTTTAGTGAAAAGAAAAAAGTAGATTCGTTTCTCTTTGTTGTGAAGATTTACACCCATACCTATTTACATTGTAGAAAGTCGCATTGGAGGAGGATATTCAATTCTATCTATTTCCTTGCCATTCCTAGTACATTGACACTAGCATTAGAGGAAGAGGAGACACATTGATACTAGTCTAAAATTGCTTTAGCTCTTTGTTTCTTTGGGATGATGAGAACGACCATATGATACAACCAAAGTTTAATTTGGGAAAGAGATAGTTGATGTCATCTCTATATATGCCTCAAGTATGTCTACAAAGAGGGTCCTTGTTTGGGTAGTACTAAAGAGAAAGATTACATACGGAAGTACCTAACTACTACAGGACTACTATATGACTCTTCATCGTTTAAACATTCACATGCATTGGGAAGGAGATACTTGATGTCATGTCTATGTATGCTTCAAATATGTCCATGAAGAGGGTTCTCATTGGGTAGTACTAAAGAAAAAGATTATTGGACAGAAGTACCATACTACTACATGATTGATATATGACTCGACATTCTTTAAGCCATACACATGGGATGTGACCTAACTCAAATCTCGAGAGACTGTGTTGGAAAGATTTGGTATAAGACCATTTCTTAATGAATCTCTCTATTGTGCATGGTGGTATCCACACTTGGTAGATTTGTCAATCTTTGCATGCATAGAGAGGAGCACAATCAAACAGGTTTTATGTCAATATAGGTGAATCGTAGTTACACAAAAAAGAAATAAATTTTGTGATTATATGTTAGCTCCTCAATGCACTAAGCATCACCTACTATATGATTTTGTCATAGTCTTTGACCCTTTGAATCATGCATAATTTGCCATATATGGCCAAAATTATTACGTGAGGCATAGTACATTTTTGTTAATGGCATACAAGTCTCAATATTCTATTATGAATATGAATCTTATCATTCATTATGTTATAATTGGTAAAAAGATCCATGTATTGATTGACATGCATGTTGATAAAGGTTATGTATCAATTGACATGCATATTGATAAAGCGTGTGACTAGGTAAGTTGGTAGTTCATCCTTGAAGTGAGGAAAGCCTTGGGCTTTGCATTTGCATTCTACACAAATGTTTCCTCTTTGTTATCTATTTCTTATTGCTCATGTTTCAATCAATGGCAATATCATGTGATGTACTTATCCTATTGTATTCTCAATTCCAAAGCTTAAATAGCTATCTACCTCTTACTTTCTAGGCATATTTCTACGTTTCATGGTCCAAGTACCTTTGAATGAGAGTGAGAGGTTATTCATGATCATATAGGAAATCTAAGCATCTTTTCATCCATTTCGATTTATTGAAATGTTTTGCCATTTGTGTATCGGGATCTTTTGCTAAGAGGGAATGTGTGCTCAATACACTACAAGGGAATGGGTGATAGTGACATTGATTTGTGACGCAAAATAGCGGTTTCACTATTTGTGTCGCTAATTACAAGATAGCAATGCTAAGGATGCTAATTGCGACACAAATAGCAATGCTGATTTGATTAAAAAAAAGCACCAAAAACTCGAGCACACGACATTTGTTGCAAACACTTTTTAGAGAGAGCAAAAGAGAGCAAGAGAGATCACCGCCTTGAGAGAGAGAAAGGGGGGAGAGAGAGAAGGAGAGCTCCTCATCACCGTCATTGTTGTATGGGAAGAAGAGGGAGAAATGTGCAAGGGAGAAAGAAGGGATGTCGCAAAGAGGAGACAGAAAATAATATCTTTGGGCCTTTAATGTAGGTACATTGCCTCTTCTTACTTTGTTTTTGTGTTTTCTTCTTTTTTTTTGTTTTGAAATGCATTGAAAGAGAGGGAGAAAGAGAGAAAAGAAGGTAGGGACAAGAAGGAAGGGAGAGGAAGAGAGAACAGGACAACAGAGAGAGAAAGAGGGAAAAGGTAACAAAGAAAGAGAGAAAGAGAGAAACGAGATGTGAAGGAAGTGAAAGAGGAGAATGAGTAAGAGAAACAGTGAGGGGGAGAGAGAAACAAAGAGAGAGGCAACAAAAAGAGAGAAAGAGAGAAAGAAAGAGAGGGGGAGAGAAAGAGAGACAGAGAGAGAAGGAAGAGGTAGAAAAGAAGGGTGAGGTAAAGAGAGGAAGAAGAGAAAAGAAAAGAGAGAGGGGGGAGAAAAGAAAAGAGAGAGAGGGGGGAACAAAAGGGACAAAAAGAGAGAGAACAAGAGAGATAGAGAGAAGAACAAATAGAGAGTGAGAAAGAGGGAGATATGAAAACAATGAGATTATTAAAGAGAATGGAATGATAGAAAGATAAACGAGGGGAAAGAGAGACACAAAGAGAGGTGGAGAGAGAGGGTATTTCAATGTCCTTGTTTTATAAGTTTTTTATTTTTTGTCTTTGATTTTGATTGTAAAAACGAGATGCATTGAATGAGAGTGGGGAGAGAAAGAGAGAAAGAAATAGAGAGAAGAAGGGAGAGAAGGGAAAGGAAGAAGGAGAATAAGTGAGAGTGGGGAGGAAAGATGGAGCAAGAGAGAGAAATAATGAGAGAGCGGGGAGAGAGAAACAAAGAAAGATGAAGGGAGACATAAAAAAAGGGAAAGAGAGGTAGGGAGAGAAATAGAGAGGAGGATAGACAAAGATAGAGAGATAGGGATAGATCAAGATAGATAGAATGGAGATCGAGAAAGATAAGTAGATATTAAAATGGAGGAAGATCATCAATGAGGGAAACAAAAACATATTGTTTATCAACCAAATGGAGAATGATGATGGTTTTTTTGTCCAAGATTTCGAAGTGTATCTTAATTAGTGTGTCTCGTGTCCTTGCAGTCAATGCAAGCTGGCAATCAGATGAAAGTATCGCTTGTCCATAGAACACATACAACGCTTCGATGAGTTTCAATCAAAGATCATTGACTAGGCAATCTCAAACTTTGAGCAAATGCTAAGAAAAGTGTGTATCAATCATGCTTTACATTCGTAAAATAATTGAATATCATATACAAAAATATTAGACACACCCTAGAAATTTATACAGAGAGATGATGCTTCATCCCAAGAAATGCATCTATTGCGGCTCATTAGAAGAGTTTGTGGGTATGCAATGGATGGAGTGCATGAGCTGATACACCAATTGGAGGGCACGCTGTAGATTATATCCTTGATCCTAGAGGAGACAGTGGGCCTTTTGGACCTTCCTTCAATCTTGAAGCCTGAGATGGAGACAATGATTGATGCATTATTGCCCATGGATGCCAAGTCATCTAATCCACTGACAAAGGAAGCATCCATACCATTGTATGATGGGTGCTGAGTATATTGCTTAAAGACACTGCTTGCGCTTCTAAGTGTGTGCATGCAAAGTATGAGTGGAGTGATGGAAGTATGACCGAGTTATTCAAGTACATTCTATGTTCCATTGATCTTTTTAACTCCATTATACAAAACACTTCTTGTGCTCTTCAAGGGTGCTTCGTTTTTTCTTCAACGTGCTAAAATATCACATATTACCACTTGAAAATACGATGCTTGAGTTTGGTGATGATGCACAATTGGTGCTACGAAAGCTTGGTATGGATTACAATGGCATCTATGCATGTGTCAATGATTGCGTGCTGTTTTGAGGAGACTACGGGACTATGGAGACATGTCCGAAGTGTGATGCTCACAGGTATCGACAGGACTTGCAAGGACAAACTATCCTGCAGAATGTTCTCAAACACTTTTCACTTATACCACATATATGTCACATGTTTTGTATGTCAGGCATGGCGAGCTTGGCAACATGGCATGTATAGAATAGATCCATAAATGGAGTCCAACAAATATCAGTAGATTCACTCGCATGGAGCCACATTGACTCCACCTTTCCTGGCTTTGCACATGAGCCAATGAATCTTTAGCTTGGTCTTACTATGGATGGTGTGAATCCATTTGGTCCCCACTCAACTTCTTACAGCGTGTGACCTGTAGTCCTTATTAACTACAACATCTCGCCATGGCTTTCTACAAAGAAAAGACACATGATCCTTAGCTTGCTTGTTCCTGGGTGTTAGAAAGTCAAGAACATGGATATCTACCTCTGTCCCTATTAGTTGATGAGCTCAAGATTTTGTGGGAGGAGAGGGTCACTATGAAAGACATGAGCAAGCACAATGTGATCGATAGTCCGCTAATATATGAGCCATTTTCATGTGGACCATGCATGAGTTTCTGAGATTCAAGAAGTGCTTAAGTAAGTGGGACTGTCGTTCTCGTTGTTGATATCAAACATGACTCGTTCAAGTTTGTGTCGACTAGATAGGAATATTGTGGCAGGTTTGGTTACCTCAAGTTATCATATATGTCCATTGTGTGGGCCACAATTAGACTCTCAGAGGTCATGGACCATGAAGAAGATGGTATATCACCGACACGTTACTTTCTTATCAGAGTATCATGATCTAAGAGAAGGTTTTCTTGGATGAACTCCAGCATGAATGAATGCCCAAAGCTAGTATGAGTTGAAAATGGTCCATAAGGAGTCACATCCAAGTAGAATGTGATGGTTCTTAGTTTTCTACGAGTTGTCATATTGGAACCACTTATAAATCAACCATTTGTAGGATCCCATGCACATTTTCAAGAATGTAGGCAACTTATTATGGGACCATATCATAGGAAAAAGAGACACCGTAGGAGCACGAATGGATTTGAAGGAAGTGGGATAGATGGAGGCGCTTTGGCCACAGTTGATCCCTAAGAGTCATTTGCAACTACCTCACGCTCCTTGGGTCCTATCCATTAAAGAAGAGTGCATTGCGAAGCAAATTATCAAGTCTATCCACATCCCGACAAGTATGATGCATTCTCTCAAATCTGCTTTTTCTAAAGACAACCAAGTATCAAGATTGAAATCCCATGATTGGCATAAGACATGCCAAGTTTTTCCTGACCTTGATAGTAAGTAACCTTAGTATTTTATTATTTAGTGTCTGCTTGATGTTCGTAATGCTTTTCCATTTTTGAAAATTTTTGCACTACTGATCACGATTGCGGGGCGCCTCACTCCAAAAATATGCTTGACAATTTATAGGTTGTCAAATTTAGTGCAATGGATCTCATATAAGAATATCAAGACATCCTCAATTGAATTTGTAAGGTAGGGAGAGGTGGGGAGACGATCTTTCACTTTGAGAAATACCTACCCACCACGAGCATGCTCACGATATAAACTCACCTCTTGGTACATCTCATAGATGAAGTGGAGATTCATGGAACTTGTCCATATACGATGGATGTTCTTCTTAGAGCACTTCATAAAAACCTTGAAGGGCTTTGTGCAACAATGAGCTCGGCCAGAAGGTAGTATGGCCAAAGGTTGGCTAGTATCGAAGGCATTAGTGCATATTTCAGAGTGGCTATTGACGGTGGATTCAAACAATAGTATGCTATGGTCACTGAAGAACGATGATAGACTAACCATAGATGTGGTGGTTGGAAATGGGGTAGAAAAAAGGATGGATGCTGCCATGGAGAAGAAAGTGAATCATTTTTGTATATTGCATCATGCATGTATGGAAAAGTGGCTCGCTAGGTATGAGCAAGCTAAAAAAGAGCGAAAGGGAGTGCGATGATCATAATTTTGATGCAATACATGCCATCTACTGGTTCGATAGGGCATGGAGGAGATGCCACGAATTATGTCTATCTAGTGGTTGTATGAAGCTTTGATCATAGCTTCTCACGAAGGGGTAGAGGTCTCTACCAAGGAGTGGGAATTCTTGAGGGGATGTAGTTTGAAGGTGACCGCATGCTTTATTTACTATCGTATCTAGATTTTATATGCAACAACTAATCTAATCATTTCAGTGTACAATACGAAATCTATAGTGTAGTGTGGTTACGTGGGCAACATTTCTACATTGAGAGCATCGATAAAATGAGCTCCACAATAGATTGTGGTGTCATGGCAAAGTTTGAGTAAGAGAGCCCACAATGAGCCATGGATCCGAATACCACAAAGTAGATAACATAGAGTAACTTGGCAACTTGCAAAGTGTTATCTCAGTGAATTACCGTAGCTTCTCCATGATCATATTTGATGTACAGTTCATATTTAATGTACAGTGTTTTAGAGTGGTATTGGAAGGAGGTGGAACAACTGTTCAACGAGAGGTCCATTTGGATTTCTAGAAATAGATTCCAAGAAAAGATGAATGGATTTGCACGATACGTTTGTCATGTCATGTTGGGTCATTGTGAATAGGTGTATGACCTATTTTTCTAATTTCTCCACTACACAAAATAGTCACAAATGTTGATTCACTCTTATATGTAATATTGAACATGTAATCTTCTATCCAAATCCCTAACAACCTCGATGGTGGTATGTTGTGCCATCAACACATTGGCGTGTGTGAGTGTATGATGATAGTAATGTCCCCAGCGTAGACAAGGAGAGTATGCAGGTGGAGGAGTCGATGTTGTGGAGAGTGGAGGGGGTGAAGAGGACTTGGAGTGTGTAAAAGAGACTAGCATGGGTGGCATAAACGAAGAGACATGAGGCTATGCATTTTTCGAGAATAAAGTGGACTTCTCTTTTTATGGTGACATATCTATAGACCTTCTAGTGTACACCAAGCTATACCAGGCCCTTGCCACAATTTGGCATCAATTGCCTTTGCTGTGCTGGCCTTGTCATTATTGGCAAGGATTCTCCTTTGCTAGGTGTAGGCACAATTTCTTGCATTTTTCTCACTAAATACTACACCCAAGCCATGATGTTGCTTTCATTGACCCCTTCAGGGGTTCTTGCAGTGGTGTGATTGTCGGGGAGACCATAGCAGGTAGGATTGTGTGTAGAGGGGCCTTTCCATTGGCTTCCCCCACTAGCTTTTGCCTTGCCTCTTTTGTCATAGCACTCATGCTTGGCACATCTTCTTGAGTGGGGCTCATCATTTCTAATTCTTGAGATCAGGAGGGTTTCTCCACTGATCTCTTGATAGCCAATGCTATTTGTTCCTCCTTTTATTGCCTTGGTCGTTCCTCCTCCTCTTCTTGTTTCTTCATATGCTTCCATTTCAAGCCTCTTCGATTCCTCTTCCACCCTCTGTAGTTCTTTGTTTTCTTCAGAGGTGGATAGGGTTCTTTGATGGGGATTTTAGTGTGATCTTTCTTCTCCCATGTTGGCTTGATAGCTCTAACCCTTGCTACTTGCTAAGTGTCCTTTCACTCAAGGTTCCTTGCTATACTGAGTGGGTTGGTCAGTCTCCTTCTCATTAGTAGCTTGTTTGTTTTTTTCTTGTTGCTAATCCCTATTGAATTCATCCTCCCCTTGCTCTTCTACTGAGAATGAAATAGGTGGGCTAAAAGGTTGGGGGAGCAATGCTCATCTAGGAATTGGTGATGGTTCTAGGGTTTTCTCTACTGAGAATGAAATAGAGCTTGGTATGGGGCTATAGGCTGGGTCGTAAGCATTAGCTTGCTCAATTCACTGATGATTCAAGGACACTTTATTATATGGATTTTAATTAGCATCCTTTTTTTTAGAGTTGTGTTGTTGTGCTTTACCTAAATTCTTATATTGATTATGCTAATATTATTTTCTGACTGTGCGAGTTACCTTTGACAATACCCAGAGAGTAGGATGGGTCGAGGGATAATCAATGAGGAGTTGCAAGAGATATTTACATGTATGTCTCCGGATCAAATGGCCCGCTTTAGAGATATGGCGGACTAGGAGTTGTCAGGGATATCGTCAGGCCGTTCTGTGAGGTCTACTTCAACATGCTCTGATCCTTCGATCTCCAAAATAGGCAAGGTTGATGCTCTAGATTGGCTCTAGATGGAGGAAGTGCTACTGGGAGATGTTGTAGAGATGTAGATGTTGTGAGCTTGCGGTCAATTCTAGAGAGAGTTGCTACTCCTCACTTTACTGGTTCCAGAGAGGATGGCTCAGGTGGGTGTTGTGGGGACATCGATGTAGTGTCTCCGTCTCGTCGGTTTAATGGATACTTGTCACCTCTAAGATTTGTCACACCTGTAGGGACATCTACTCCTATGACTCTGGGTTTTAGTCTTCCATAGTAGTTGGCATCCCTATGGGTGATACTTCAAGAGTTACTACCCCTGTAGGTACACCAGATGTACAAGGGTCTCCTAGTTATGCCCATGAGTGTCGTCACAAGTGGGAAAGGCCACACGTTAGATATACCCCAATAATAGGGTATGAATACCTCATAGATGACAAGATAGATGCTTGATCATGAATGATGCGGGGAGAAGGGTGATGTCTCGTATGAGAGAGTTGTACCAACAACTATTTAGGCACAACGTTCTAGACCATTGGAAGAATATACCGGAAGGGAGCAAGGACTATGTAGTGGCATATTTGCATGAGGAGTTTTCGGTACCTATGGCGGCAAAGAGATTTGCCATGGGGTGGATGATGGAGTGTATGTGTACATACATGCCATATAGATGATCAGATGCACATAAGGCAATCAAGAGTGGCACCTCAAAGCTCGAGTGGCTAGATGTAAAGGATTGGCAGAGACTCTGGGAGAAGGCCACATATTCTCTCCTAGACGATGGTAGCAGCACAACAGGAGAGGCAGTGAGGGCATGATTGGAGGTAGAGGTCATGCATCATCTGGGGAGTGGCCAGCCACATGACTTATTTGGAGAACTTTGTAAGTTTTCTTTTGGTTCTTCTCGCTTTCTTATTTGACATATCACTTATACTAACAACCTTGTTTCTAACAATGCTACTCTATTTTCTTTGCAACACTCCATCACAAAATGCTATCCCATGGGTTTGTAGACTCGATATGCAGAGAGACACGGTCTCATTGCACTTATCGATAGATTATATATGCATGGCGGCCTAGTAAGTCAATCCTTTTTCTTGTCTGTAGTCATTAGTTTTTTTTGTGATGTATTATGTATGGTGGACTAATGTCTTGTTGTTCATTTTATAGAGTCCATTCGACGCTCCTTTATGCCGGGATGAGCTTTGAGATGGTGAGGATTTGTAGCATGTGCTTGGATTTGTGGAGTGCACATCTTTTTTTTTTTGGGTCCTATGATCCATGTAAGCCTCTTTCATGTAGCATTCCTTAGATATACTTATCATCCGTTCTATAAAATTACACTTTGCGATATTTACAGATAGATTTTCATGTTTGTTTTGGCTCTTCTCTCCATGGTTTCATGTAACTTCATGTGTTGTCATCACCTGTATTGTACTTATTTTATGGGTTATTAGTCTTATGGTTTTAAGTAGTTTTTGCACCCTTCTTGATGACGATTGCATATCCAATATCTCATTGCTTCACAAAATATGAACCAATTTTTTTTCTCTATAACCGTCGCTAATTTACTATATGCATCGCTATCTCATTCGTTATTTTCGTCACAATAGTGTTTTTGTGACACTAATAGCGACACTATTTGTGATGAATTTGTAGAGATGCCTATACTGATGCTTTTAATGATGATGGGGATATTTTTTTGATGAATATTTATGTCGCTTTGAATGTCGATATGTGGCCTACATCTTGTAGTGATATTGTGGTGGGGTTTGGAGGACATCTAGTGTATAGCCTTCCTCTTCAACCCTAAGGATTCACTCTTATTTAAATGTACAATCTAGGTCTTTTCTTGATACTTTCAAACTTGGTTACACATGAGATTGTTTCCATTGCTAAATCCCTAGATGAGTTTTGTATGTCCTGAATTATTCTAGATGTCTCATGGGAGGAGAAAAGAAACCTTGTATTCCATAGGATAGGAGGCATGAGCCACTCAAAATCCTTGAGCCTTTTTATGCTAATGGTCTAAAATTGGTTATCAAGGGATTTGTTGCAAGTCTGGATACTTTGCTCATGTATGCACTAGATGTCACAGTAGGAAGAAAACATTTAAGTGGAAGATGAAGATGGCATGATTGAACAAGAAAAGGAGCAGCTTTGTTAAAAAACTCAACTTGCCTTCAAGATGGTTAAAGAAGTAATGGATAATTCCCCTTCTTCCTCCAAATCAAGTGGTAAGCATGAGCAAACATGAATAAACTAAGCAAAGTAGTTATAAAAAAGAGGGAGGGGCAAAAGATGATGAACATGCCAAGCCTATTAAGGGCAATAAGAGCTAGGGCATATAACAAGCTAAGTTGAAGATTTCACTTAAATTAGGTTGCAGGGAAGCCAATGATCGATTGCAATTTTTGTAATGTAATTAACGAGGGAGAGATGGATGATTTGAACCTTATTAGCATGGCAAACTATCTCAATGAATCATTGCTATTTCTTGAAATGTGAATTGTCTTTACTCAAAAGAAAAAAGTAGATTTATTTCTATTGGTTCCGAAGATTTACACTTGACCTATTTACCTTGTAGGAAGTCAAATTGCAAAGAGGTTGATCTATTTCCTCACCATACTTCCTACATCGACATTAGCATTAGAGGAAGAGGAGACACATTGATTCTAGTTTAAAATGGCTTTAGCTCCTTATTTCTTTGGGTTCATTTAAGTGAAATCCTTGCAACCTATTTAAGTGAAATCTTCCACTTAGCTTGCTATATTCCCTAACTCTTGTTACCCTTAACAAGCTTGACATTTTCATTATATGCGTACTCTTGCTTGCCAATTGATTTGGAGGAAGAAGTAGAATTATCCATTACTTCCTTAACCATCTTGAAGGCTAGCCGAGGTTGAGTTTTTTGAGAGAGTTGCTCCTTTTCTTATTCAACCATGCCATCATCATCTTTCCCTTTAGCATTTGCTTCCTATTATGACATTTAGGGGCATACATGAGCAAAGTATCTAGACTTGCAACAAATATAACATGCATCCAGGAAGGTGCAAAATGAATGTGAGCAACCAATTTCGCACCATTACATTAATAAAAGCTCAAGGATTTTAGGTGGCTCATGCCTCCTATCTTGTAGAATATGAGGTTTCTTTTCTCCTTCCATGAGACATCTAGGATAACTCAGAACATATAAATTTAGGGATTTAGCAAATGGAAACAATCTCATGTGTAGCCAAGTTTGGGAGTTTCTGGAAAAGACCTAGATTGGACATTCAAACAAGGGTGAATCATTTGGGTTGAAAATGGAAGATCAAGGAAGGCTATAAACTAGATGTCCTCCAAACCCCACCACACTATTTAGCACACATTTCCTCTTAGCAAAAGACCCTAAGACAAAAAATGAAAAATATTTGAATAAATCAAAATGGATGCAAAGATGCTTAGATTTGCTATGTGCTCGTGAATAACCTCTCACACTCATTCAAAAGGAACTCTGACCATGAAACATAGGCTTCAATAAAAGTAGTTTTTTTTTTTGTGCCAAAACCTTAAGGTCTTTTAGTAAAGAATGCTCTAACATGTGCATGTCAAGCTGCGTATTATGCACCATGTTCATATAATCACCACCCATAGTGTCACCTCCAAATTTTTGCATATTGAGAACATTGTTAATGTACTATCATCAGAGAGGAAATCCCCATCAGATGGGCACTTTGACAATGTTCCTTCTTGCATGCAGGGAGGAGCACTTACGATGAGACAAACCTAGCTACTATTTAGAGGAGGTTGGCACTTCTTTTCTAGCCAAATTGCCAATAGCCAACCCAACTTTCTTCGAGAACGTATTGTGGATAATATTATTGGTTCCCTTACTCTAATGGTCATGACCCTAACTCTAACGGTTGTGACCACCTCGCCACCCGCCGGACCAAGCTGGCCTACTGAACTTTGATAGCACCCTTAGTGTGTTGTACGTTTTTAAAAACAGTTGGACAACTTAATCGAAGGCTGGTGTTTGAATTTCCCACTAGACTCTCTCTCGAGAGCTTTTCAGGTGACCCTGCAAGAAAACCCAGGAAATACGCAGAGGTTTTAAGGTCGTGGTCTCGCTTTGGACTGTGAGAATGTATGCCAGAGGGGCTCGTTGAGCTTGCTGCTTCGAAGTTAGGGTTTTCCCCCTTTTTCCTCTGTTGCAGAGCCGCAATTCAGAGTTGCACGGACGGCCCGATCATGGCCGCAGAGCTGCCTTCCTCGCCTGCGGAAGTGGAAGCTTTGCTGACGTCTGCTGTTTCCTCCCGAGCATCTTACATAAAGAAGGAGTCAGAGTATGTCAGAACTCCATGAATGCGTTCATAATTCTGCACTTCAACAGAGCTTGCTTCTTTTTTCTTAATGTTTGTAGCACTACATGGACTTCCAAAACACCTTATTGAGTCAAGTATTTCAAATTTTGGTCGAAGAATACAATGAAAGACAAATTTCTGTCTAAGCATACTGTGGTGAGTCAAGTATTTGAATTTCGTATCTAACTGTTCTATGAAAGATAATTCATTTTCCAACCAAATCTGGTGGAGGCACGTTGAACTTGCAAGGTGAGGGATTGCTACAGAGCTTTTTGGAGTCTGAATCACAGTACAGTTTTGGAATGCTCATACATTATGTCTCTCCTCATCATTTTAGTTATCATGCTAGCATTGCAACCAGCCTTACAGATCTTGTTGAATTTCAGAAATGTGTAAGCCTCATGTATGGCATTGTACCTTTGTTCCAGTTTATGCACCAATTTGAGTGTGTTACGACCTAGATCAGTCTTGCATTTTTGCTTTCATCCTCATCCTGTTGCTTTTGAGCTTGATCATTCACAAGCGGTTGCAACCTCTTTTAATCCATCCTTGCAGAATCTCGCTTCACTCAATCCCAGTCTCACATGGGAAAGTTTGTACCCGGTCAAGCTAATATTAGCCTTTTTTAATCACCATCGTCCAATCAGACCATAATTCGGTCAGGCAGTTTTGGCCTCACTCTCTAGTTTTATTCAGCCTGGTGTTTGAGATTCACGCACCATCATCGTGATTTGCTTTTTTACAAAAGCAAATTTAATTTGATTTTCTGAATTTTGGTTATGAATTCTGTTTTGTCATTTTCAGCTTACCATAAGTGCCTTAGTGTTACCTATAAACTCTACAGCATTCTCCAAAAATTAGAGATCATCATGATCAGTATCTACTAGATGTTGAAGATTGATGTCTACCATCTTAGTGATACCCACTTGAATTGCTTGGTTTACATGGATTTTGCCAACTTGAACCCAAAGTGGCCCTTCCCCAAGACCAAATAGAGTTGCAAACTCATGGTGCTCTATTGCATATTTGTAAAAGACCAACCCCACGTGATGGGTTCTCTGGTGGATTTGATTTGAGAGCAAATCTCATTGTTCTCCCAACCATAGTTGCTGAAATTGAAAATGTCAAAGTGGGAACATTTGAGAACATTCATGCAAAGGTTGAGAAACTGGAGGAAATTCTAGTTCCATAATAGATTTTGGTGTACACAAGGAAAGGAAAGTGAAAGGTAAAGTGTCCATTGTCATGTTGTTACATGGTGAATCTTAAAGTTGTCTTGTTATGAGGATGTGAAATTTTTGAGATGATTTAATCTTGCTAGTAACAATTGATTAAGTTAATAATTAAATATGCAAGGCTGTGAAGTACGTATTACACATGGTAGTTATTTCATGGTAATAGGCCAAGGACATGGAGGATGCAATGGATGTCAAAGACAAATGTTGTGAGAAGTTATGCCAATTGGGTTTTTGTGAGTTGGTGTATTGTTTGGCTTGTAAGTGTCAGTGGTGACACTAGGGACTAGCATTGATTAATTAATGAATGGTAATCTAAGGGTCAATAGAGGCCGGGGATCACTTTAGGTTGCAAATGGCTTGCCAATTTAATTATGGAGGGGTACATTTAATTTTGGGCAAGGTTAGAAGGATTGAAATTAAATTTTAGAATTAAATAATTATATAAAGTAATTTAATGGCTTGATAATACTAAAGAAATGGATTTAGAAGGCTGTCACTTGGCACAAATACCCATGCAATTGAGAAAAAACGTTTTTGGCTTGGTGGAGAGGCATTTAGTGATTTTCACACACACACACACACACACACACACACACACACACACAGAGAGAGAGAGAGAGAGAGAGAGAGAGAGAGAGAGAGAGAGAAGCTGTTGGTCAATATTTTGAGTAGAGAATAATAATTTGTTGTAGGGAACAGCCAACAAAGGGCTGAATCATCCTTCAAGGACTGGTGACAACATTTTGGGGTTGCTTGGGAGTAGGCGATTACATTAAATGCAAGTTGGAGCAGACAACATGCAGATTTTAGGGTTTTTCTATGAAGAAAATGAGATTTCTCTCTCATTTTGACATTCTTTTACTTTCTTCAGTCCATTCTCAGGTTATCTTAGTAATTCTCAGCCATTTGGAAAAGATCATAGCCAAATTTGGTGGACAACAAAGAAATTATATTGTAAATCCTAATTTATAGCAATAATTGGGATTTAGCAATTATCTTGTGACCTGTGCCATCGGTCAAAGGTATTGTACACTAGAATCAATACTTGAAATTCAAGGAATTGTCAGGGATTTCAGATGCTAGCTCATCCATTGTAAATTTGGGGAAGCATTTGGCTAATTGGGGTTCCATTAGAGCAAGTCTTGGGTGAAAATCAAGGGGTTATTTACCTAAATTATTTGCTAATTGTTTCTATAGCAAGGGGCTTATGGATCAGCAAAGGAGATTGTGAAATTTCAGCTTATAGGTAATCCGTTGGTAATAAAGTTAAAGAAATACTGAAAGGGTTGCCAATTTGGGGCCAACAAGGTGTTCTTTGTTCAAGATTATAAAGGTAAAGTGTGCATTTCAGTTTATGCGTATTTATTGATTGATGTAATTAAATGCTAGTTTGGGGGCAACAAGGTGTTCATTGTCCAAGATTATTAAGATAAAGTGTGCATTTCAATTTATACTTATTTATTGATTGATGTAATTAAATGCTTAATCATATATTACCACCCTGTCCGAGAAAGAAGGTATTGCTCAATCCTTTGATTTGGTGGACTCAAGGCACTTGATTGCAAGCCAAAGCTTTGTGCTAATGCTGATTTTTGTGCTCAACTGAGTAATTACAGCAAGATATCTTCATATGGTGAGATGGAATCAAGTAGTGATAATGCCTTTTAGTATGGACATTCACATGGGGAAGAAGGAAATGCAATGCTTGATTTTGGATAAGACTCACATGATGGACAACAAGTTAAAAATGTTGCTATTGGACAAGATGTAGGGCCTTCAAGGCATAATGAGGTTGATGACCAGTAAAGTGAAGAGGAATTTGATGATTAGTTCATGAATTGGATAAGGATAGTAGTAAATCTGTTTGCCGAATTGGTAGAGGATGCTCAATTCAGCTGATTTTTGAATACTTTGAAGAAGGATAGCAAGGGCAAGAAGAAGAAGTTATCTTCTGTACCTTTGGGACAGCAAGGGGCATCAAAGAAAATGCCAAAGCCTTCACTTGAAACTCCCAAAGTTGTTAATGGAGCAAAATAGTTGGTACTTATGAGGTAAGAAATGCAAATGCAAGGCCGTCATGGAAGTGTCAATCCAATGGATTTTGGACAATTAGGCATATGCCGCATTCTATGATAGGGCAGCCATGATACTTTGCCATGATACTTTGGTAGAAGTACGATTTTTATGCTCTGGTTGGACAGGGACCACATACGGAAATGCATGGCATAAATCCCTATGGTATGGAGTAGCCAATGCATGGTGTGCAAGGCCCAATGTATTCAGGTATGGTTGGAAATGTGCAAAACCCTATGTATGGCAGTATTGACTTGATGCTTGGGGCACAAAGTAGCATATTTGGTAATGCATTTGCAACCTTGAATGCTTATGGGGCTCAAGGAATGAATGTTGGTCATGTAAATGTTTCGTTTGGTGTTGGTTTTGATGTAAAAAGTTTGAGTCCTTCAGTAGTGCACAAGATAGGTTGAAAGCTTTGACTTTCATTTAGCAGTTTGATGCAGTCTATTTAGGAAAAAACTTCAACGAGTCCTCAAAGATTTGAAAGACGACCACTTTCTTGAAGGGGAATGCATTGTAGTGGTGGTTTACTCTTTTGATGCAAGGTAGAGCAACATCAACATGGGTACAATTCAAGCAAATGTTTGCATTGAATTGGTTGATAAGTACCTTTGAGGTGGACATCATGATAGCTTGAAATAAGCTGGATACTAAGGAACATACGAATTTGGAGCAATACAATAAGAAGTTTTGGGATGTATTATTGCGCATCACTTCTTATCGCCTCGTATCCCTTTATGTTCAAGTGGAAAAATATGTTTGTGAGATGCCTAAAGGAATTAGGGATTTTTGCATCAAATTGAGTGTCTAGTACGTCTCAACTCATAGAGACTACTACTACAACACATGCTTTGTTGCGTGGAAATGATTTGGGCTTCTTAGAGAGTGGGGAGAAGTCGAATAAAAAGTTGTTTAAGGCTGAGAAAAAGGAAAGATCTGAAAATCAGCTTGAAAGAGGCCAAAATGGCAAAGAAAGGGCTTAAAAACATTGGCACAATGTAGGGAATTGATTGTTGCAAATAAATGTTTTATTTGTGAACATGAGGGCCATATTGCAAGAGACTATCCAAATAGGTAGCAAGCTGAAAGATCAAAAAATTAGGGAGATTCTAAAGGAAAGAAGCGCAAAACATTAGTAGGATTGATACTCGATGTTGTTAGTGATTAGTCCAATGATGATGCTAGCGAGTTGTGCAAAGCATGGGGCAAAATTAGAGATCAAGACGCATTGATTTTCTTTGATAATGGTGCACTAGCCAACTTCATCTCGTTCGTCTAGGCATCAAGGAGAATGAGATGGGACACATGGAAAGTTGGAATGGCATGTAAAGACCATGCAGAGCTTGTCACACTACTCATTGGAAAGCTTCGGTCACATATACAAGGATATGTGGATAGCGAAGAGTTCTTCATTGCTCCACTTGAGAGTCGTGATGTATTGCTTGGTATGCCATGGTGTCACCATATACATGTAGTGATTGATTCACATGTAAAAGAGATCACTATTCAACATAAGAAAAAGACACTTACACTTGATATAAAGTTGAAACTTGAATCTGTTTCTATTGTATTTGCAATTGTCATTTGTAAAATAATGAACATTCATCTTTTAGTGTACTTTTTTTTTCCCTAAGAATAAAGATGATAGTGACAATGTTGGGAATATGTCTAAGTTAGAGAAGGATCGCATGTCATTTTTGAAAATGTATGTTGATTGTCTCTCTTAGTTACTTCCAGGGCAGCTACCGCTTGAAAGGTGGGAAGATCATGACATAGATCTTATCCCTAGAAATAGTCCACCTAGTAAGCTACCTTACAGTTCGTGCAACCCAGCAAGGGGAGATTATAAGTCAGGTGGATGAGTTGTTAGAAAAAGGGCTGATTCAGTCGAGCTTATCTCCTTTTTGTTCTTCAGTGCTTTTGATGCAGAAAAAGGATGGTTTATGGCGTATATGCATTGATTATTGTGCTTTGAACAAGATCATGATAAAGAATCGCTTTCCGGTTCCTTGGATTGATGATGGTATGGATAGTGTCATGAGGACATGTATTTTTGAAACCTCACTTAAGTAAACTTTGCATATGTGGTATAACTGGGGTTAGAGTAAATTTACGAGCTCGAGACCCAAGGAAATCACGAGATGTCAAAGGCAAAAGTTGCTATAAGTTATGTTACACAGGTACTTGGTGGTATTTGGTGCTAGTTGTTGGCCTAGGTTATTCGTTTGGCCATAAGTGTCAATTGGTAACATTAGAGAAGTGGCGTTTAATGGTACCTAATGCTAATCTGATGGTCAAAGATAGCACAAAGATACACGAGAATGGAAGTTGTTTAGCCAATTTAATTATTGGCCAGTCAAGTTATTTTTCAAGAAACCTAAATAATTATTAGATTAATTTTCAGTATTTAAAGATTAAAGATTAATATTTAATTATGGATAATGTTGGAAAAACCATTTGAGAAGGCTGTCACTTGTTAAAAATGTCCATGCAAGACTGAAAAACGTCTTTAGAGGTTGGAGAGAGGCATTTTAGTATATTCAGCTTGTAAGAGAGAGGGAGGAGATACTGTTGGTCTGATTTGTAGCCATTGGAAGGTCTTTTGAGGCAGCTAGGAGTAGGGAGAAGACCAATCAACAGCAGATGAGAGCATCTATAGGTTGTTGAGATAGGGCAACAACAGTAAATGACTGATTTTCTTTAGTTCTTTGCATCTATAAGTTGAGATAGGGGGCAGCAATAGTAAATGACAGATTTTCTTTAGTTCTTCGTGAAAAAAGTTTGAATTTTCTCTCTCCTCAACATTCTCTCTCATCTCTCAGTCCTTCTACATCCTTGCTCGGAAGATTACAACATTGAGATCACTAGAGATTGAGAAATTTTAAATTTCTTTGTTGTAAATCCTAATTTGCACCAATAGAAATTAGGGCTTAGCAGCAGCCTTGGAAAGCATGCTAGAAATTGGAAGCTCCAAGACTTGGATTCAACAAGACTGAAGTTGTTTTTAGCCAAATTCAGGTAGAGGGACTAGTAAATCAATGAATTTGGGGTATTTTCCATCTCCATCAAGCGAGTGAAGGCCAATTGATTACCGGAATCAAGGGGCAAATCAGATTGAAGACTTGTTGGTCATTTTGGACAGGAAGGGAAGTTGGAATATCAAAAGGGATTGGGAGAATCCCATTGTGCATCAACTTCTTCTTTAATTAAGTAAAATAGGAAAGAAGCGCTAGTTTTGGGGCCAACAAGGTATGCATTGTCCAAGATTGCAAGTTAATTTGCATTTCTCAGTTTTGTAATAAATATTACTGCTATAACTAAGTTGAAATTAGGGAATTACCTCCCATGCACGGAAGGAAGGTTGGTTTTAGATAGATTGTAGGAGGCAGCCATATTTAGCCGTATAGATTTGAAAAGTAGATATTGTCAGATACACATTAGACCGGAGAATGTGCATAAGTCAGCTTTCAGAACATCTTTGGGCTATATGAGTTTCTTGTCATGCCTTTTGGGCTTACGAGTACTCTTGCCACTTTCAATCAAATGAAGGATTGTATTTTTCAGGCCACATAGAGGATTTGTGGGCACTTTCTTTGATGACATGATTGTCTATTCAAAGAATGAGGCAACGCATAGAAGACACTTGGACATTGTGCTCAATGAATTGCATGAGTATAGGCTGGCTATCAATGATAGGAAAAGTGAACTCTTTTTGCATGAATTTCCATGGACCTTGTAAAGGTTGAGGGAATACGATTGTGGCTATCTTTGAGAAATGCCCATGAGATCTACAGCTTCTTGGGTTTATGTTTTTACTATAGGAAGTACATATGTGGGTTTGCTGAAATTGCATCTCCATTGTATGCCTTGTAGAAAAAGGATGTGTCATTTACATGGATAGTAGTGGAAATTTCAGTATTTGAAAAGTTGAAGGAAAAGATAACTTTAGATCCTGTGCTTGTGTTACCCCATCTAAGGAAGTCATTTGTGGTTTAGTGTGATGCATGTGGTAGTAGCATTGGGGTTGTTTTTTAGGCAAGATGGTTGAGTTGTGGCTTATGAGAGTTGAATTCTCCACAACACAGAAAAGAATTTGCAGGTTTATGAGAAAGAGCTCTTGGTTGTAATTGATGCACTGTCTATGTGGAAATATTATTTATTGGGGACTGATTTTACAATGCAGATAGACCATTAGCTTTTGAGGTACTTTTTAACGCAGACAAAGTTGTCAAAGAAGCACGAGCAAATTTTCTCACTATGTTTCATTTTCAGATTGTACATATTGATAGTAAAAAGAATATTGTGGCTGATGCATTGTTACGTAAGCCTCAAATTTCAGCGTTAGTATGGTTTATTACATTGAGTTGGATGTTATGAAATAGCAATATGTTGTTGATTCAGACTTTGCTAATGTTTATGATTAGCTTTGCAATGGCCAGAGGGATGAGCACTTTGATGTATGGACGATTGTGTGTCACAAAGCAATTAAGGCCCAAAGCTATCATTGAAAGTCACTTCTTTGTATATAGGACACAGAGATATTGATGCTATAGTTAAGACAGTGGAGCATTTTTTTTATTGGCCAGCTTTGAGGCATGACGTAGAGTGGTTTGTCAGGACACACGTTGTATGTTAGAAGGTAAAGCATGAGAGACAAAAGATGTCGGTTTGTTGTAGTCCTTGCCTATTCTAGATAGGCCTTGGCAGAGCGTTGCAATGGATTTTATTTTTGAGCTTCCTAGGATACCTATAAGGAATGATGGGATATGCACTATCATTTGCAGGCTTAGCAAACAAGCCCATTTCATTCTGGTGAGAAAGATAATAAAGACTGATTATATGGCATGATTGTTTTTGCAGCATATCTTTAAGTATCATGGTATGCTAGAGTCGATCATTAGTGATTGAGATCCTCGGATGACTAGTTTATTTTGAAAGGGGTTGTTTTGAGAATATGGATACCACGCTGAAATTCTTATCATTCTTCAATCTGTAGACAAATGGTTAGTCTAAGGAAGCAAATTTCACAGCGTTAGATCTTTTGACGTGCTATGTTTTAGACCACAAGACACAGTGGGAGCAATATTTGTCCTTGGTTGAGTTTGCTTACAACAACATAGTGTATAATTCCATTGTCAAAGCTCCATTTGAGGGTAGCAAGAATGTACCACCTATCTTGCAAACTAAGGATAAGATCTTTGAGGTTGATTGTTATGTGAAAGACTTGGATGCAGCCTATGCAAAGATAAAGTTTCCACTTTAGAGATCACAAGAAAAGCAAAGGAAAGCAACAGATTGCAATAGACGTGCTTTGCAGTTTACTCAAGGTGATTATATATTGTTGCCTTTTGAAAAGGCAAGGTTGAAAAAGATAAAAGAAAAGGAGAGACTATATATGAAGTTGAGTATTAGATACTATGGGCCCTCCCAGGTGTTGGAAAAGATCAATGATATGGCATATTGGTTGAAATTATCTTTACATTGGCAGATACACAATGCCTTTCATGCCAGTTTGTTGAGGCCTTTTCATGGTGATGTACTTTGCCTCTACTTTCCGTTTGTTGGTTGCGTTAGGTGCTCACCATGTTTGGCCGATCTATCAGATGGATGTCAAAAGTGCCTTCTTGAATGGTTATTTGGAGGAGAAAGTTTATGTGGAGTAGCCACTTAGATTTTATGTGGAGTAGCCACTTAGATTTTGTTTTGTTGACTGGAAAGATAATATATTTCATTTGTTAAAAGCTCTTTATGGGTTGGAGCAAGCATTGGGGTCTTGGTTTCAGAGGATGGATGAGTTTCTTACGACTCAAAGATACCATTCTACCTCTTACAACCCAAACTTATATATCTATATTCTTCAGAGGGGGTTAGCTATGTCTTGTTGTATGTGGATGACTTACTTTTGACTTTCTTAGATTCTATTGCTATAATAGAAATTAAGGCTCAGCTTAGTTTCACATTTGATGTGATTAGACTTGGTCAGTTGTCTTATTTTTTAGGGATGAAAGTTGCACGTTTCGAGAGTCGTCTTTTTATGTCATAGCAAAAGTATGCTCTTGAGTTGGTAGATCAGTATTGTACCAATTAGATTCGGCTTATGGCTACACTTTAGGGCTATATAGATTTTGATTGGGTAGGAGATCTCAATACTCAGCATTTCTATGGCGGCTATATTTTTTCCTTGGGTATAGCTCCCATCTCATGGTCCAGCCATAATCAGGTGACAGTGGCAGCTTCCACTACTGAGGTTGAGTATAGGGCTCTCTATGATAGTACCACTGAGGCCATCTACTTCAGGAGCTTATTTGTGTCATTTAAGTTTTCTTGTGTTGCTTTGACTATTATCTATTGTGATAACCAGAGAGTAATTGTACTAGTTGGTAACTCCATCATTACCCTATGGACAAGAAATGTTAGAGTGCACTTCCACTTCATCAGAAAGTAGGTTGAGCTAGGCATTATTTGCTTAGAGTGTGTGTCTTTCAGTGACAATTTTGCAGATATATTGACGAAGGTAGCTGGCTATACATTGCCTACTTTCTAGAATCAGCTTGGACACACCCTCTCCTAGTGCTTCAAATTGACGAGGAGAGGGCGACTCCCTTCAGCTTTCCCTTCGAGTTTGAGAGGGAATGGCTTCTTTTTTGTCGATGGTGATAGGGTATTGCTTACATATTCATTTAAACATTTGTATTTACTTTATATTTTGCATCTTCATCTGCATAATTAGAATGACCATGATTGTAAAAAGGGTGCTTGGGCAACGAACAACTCCCCTATGAGAGCACTATTCAAGCAGCACCATTGTATAGCATTTTGCATGAGCATGACTACGCAGTACATTGCATGGCCTCTTGCATAACTCCAATACATCGGCATTGTGTTCTTGTAAACATGCATCTAAGCGCATTTATCACTTTTTTAGTTTTTGGAGTGGTCAACTCTGCATTCACCATATTTGTGGCATTGCACATGGCAATCTCCAAGACAATCTCCCTTGCTTACTCAGCTTGCATAACTTATTTTCACTTTTTTTTTTTTTTTTTTTTTTGCCTCTACCACATACCCTCCACACTTCCTATTCTTCATTATTGACATCCAATAGTGATAGGGATAGATTTGTTTATTTTGTGAAGGTGCTGTTACTCAATAGGTGGAAAGGAAAACCCTCCCTTAATACTAAATCTCGGAAAACAACACAAAAGCCCTTTTTCAAAAAAAAGAAGCATTGTGTTTCTATCCCCCTTTGCAAGACGTAGTAGGTGATTGGGCAGTCGACAAGCATTGTTTGTCTGATGCTTTGTTCTCTCTGGGGTGAATGCTTGGGCTCCCTTTGTAAGATAATTGTTGCCTCTGTAGTTTTGGCAGGTTAGTGAGCATTTGATATGCAACCTTTGCCTAATTCTCTGCCTACTTTGGAGTGGGATACCTTGGGAAAAGAAAAGTAAAAGGGCTTGGGCTTGTTTATAGTCCCTTTTTGGTTCCAGTTTTGAGATTGAGAGAAGTTGTTGAGCTTAAAAAATCATTAGTTTTATTTAAACAGTCTCAAAACTAAAGTTAATTAATGAATTAAAACCTTTTCTTTGAAACAGACACAATTTTAGAGAGTTTTAGTGTTCCACATGAAAATACTAATTTGGGAGGCCCCAAACTTTCTATGAATATACAATTGCTCCCCCATTGAGTCAATCTTGTTTTTGTGGATTGTAGGTGCTAGAGCTTTGTTACCCACATCTTGTTTGCGGAAGACGTCTCAATTGGAGCTAGCCCACACTATCTACCACCATTTGGTGTTTGTTTGCAATCTTCTTCTCGTTGTCCTCTCCTCATTCTAGTGTTGCTAGCGGATCACCATCGTCCACACCTTGTATCTGTTGCTTGGCCTCCACCTTTGGAGGTTGTGTTTGTGCAACCGGTCTATGACTCACATAAAGTGGTAGTTCCTTCAATTAACACTTGGACTTTACATACACACACATAAACAGAGACCTCTCTCCCTCACTCAACACCAGATTGGCCCCGAAAACCGGTGCCCCTCTCGGTATTTCTTTATCAAATAAAAGATAGAAAATTACAAAAATGGTAATGTTCCAAAATACATAACCTGTGAACAGTTGGTTTTTATCTCTTCCTAGTAAATCCCAGCTTCATAGGAACAGTACAGCATGTCCATATCAACATCCCTTACTGTCCAGCATGTGCAGAATTCACTGTTCTTACTGTCCAGCACCCTGTTCTTACTATTCAGCATGTGCAGAGTTCACTGTTCTTCTTCAGCATGAGCAGAGTTCATTGTTCTTATGATTCAGCATGTGTAGAGTTCACTGTTCTCATTCAGCATGAACAAAGTTCACTGTTCTTATTCAGCATGAACATAGTTCACTGTTCTTATTCAGCATGAGCAGAGTTCACTGTTCTTACGATTCAGCATGTGTAGAGTTCACTGTTCTCATTCAGCATGAGTAGAGTTCATTGTTCTTATTCAACATGAGCAAAGTTCACTGTTCTTACGATTCAGCATGTGCAGAGTTCGCTGTCCTCATTCAGCATGAGCAGAGTTCATTGTTCTTATTCAGCATGTCCAGATCAACATCCCTTACTGTCGAGCATGTGCAGAATTCACTGTTCTTACTGTCCAGCACACTGTTCTTACTATTCAGCATGTGCAGAGTTCACTGTTATTCTTCAACATGAGCAGAGTTCATTGTTCTTACGATTCAGCATGTGTAGAGTTCACTGTTCTCATTTAGCATGAACAAAGTTCACCGTTCTTATTCAGCATGAACAGAGTTCACTGTTCTTATGATTCAGCATGAGCAGAGTTCACTGTTCTTATTCAGCATGAGCAGAGTTCACTGTTCTTACGATTCAGCATGTGTAGAGTTCACTGTTCTCATTCAGCATGAGTAGAGTTCACTGTTCTTATTCAACATGAGCAAAGTTCACTGTTCTTACGATTCAGCATGTGCAGAGTTCGCTGTCCTCATTCAGCATGAGCAGAGTTCACTGTTCTTATTCAGCATGAATAGAGTTCACTGTTCTTACGATTCAGCATGTGCAGAGAAAACACAGAATTGTACCTTAGATGGAATCAATTCATCATGCAAAGCATTTCTTCTCAGAATAGAGAGGGAGGTGATCAGAGGGAGCAAGCTCTACCTCTGTGTTTGAGTCAGAGACGTAGAAGTACTCTCCATGGCTGGTTTTCTTGTAGCAATCTGTCCTTAGCTCCTTAAAACTTTATTCTTCCATTTGCCCCTTATGCCTATTACATTTTTTTTAATGCTCTCTCTGTGAAATTTGTGCCACATGGCATGCATGTAACAATTTTCCCGTTTAAATCTTCCGGTCTAAAATTCTTCATGATCGGTGCAAAATTTGACCTTAGTACAGACCAAAGAATTAATCCTCGTGTAAAAATGAAAACAATGACGCGAACAGATTTTGGGGTCCAAAAATAGTAACTCGCTAAATTTTAGGGATGGTGACCCTTGCATTCCTCAAGTTGTTATGTGCAACTTTTATCATTGCGACCACATCAAAAGTGTAACGTGGCTCAGTTACAGTGACTTTTATTCCGTGAGCATTCTCACATGTGCATCTTCTATCTTGGCCAGGCTCATTGTCTTGCACCATCTCTAGTGGCTAAGCACACAGTTCCAAACCACTGGCATTCTATTCTTCAGTGCCCATTCAATATGGAACTGGTTCTAAGGCTCAGACAAACCATTAGTCCAATTTGTCCCAATGGTTGTCTCTTCTGGCTATGCAAAGATCTCGCTTATTCCAAGAGAACTCTGGGGGTAAAAAGCAACAGCAACAAAAGAAAAGAAAAATAAAATATTTATATAAGTAAATAAGAAAAGCAACTGTAAAAAGTATCACCACCTGGTGACATATCCCCCTCTTGAAAGAAGCAAGCGACCTCGATTGCATGTTACACATGCTAATGGATGACACAAGGCGATAACAAGATTCTCCATGTTATTAGTGCCATCGCATGTATCACTTGCTAACAGATGACACGGGGCGATGGTAGGAGTTTCCCCACTAACATTTGTGTCATCGCAAGTTCAAGTCTCACATAGATGGAGGATTACATCCTGTATCCAACTATGATTATTAGGAGCCTTTCTAATATACATGTTTCCGGATGCAACACAGGGCGATAGCACGTATGCACGAACTATTAGTGTCACAACATGCATATTCATTCAACTGAAGTGTAACAAATACAACTTCAAAGCACTGAGATTTCATTCAATGATACACATGTTAATGCTAAATGTAAGCCATGTATTATGCATTATTCAATGAGATACAATATTCAACTGTACAACAGAGAATGTACATTGCTTCAAAAAGTATTCTAAGTCATTGTGGATTCCAGTAAAAAAGCTTCTCGGTAAAGTTGCAATAACTGAGGTGAATCTGCCAATTTAGCCTCTTCCATCCATTTGGCATCCATTGGTGAATAGTTCTTGAACTTTACCAAAAATCTTCTCATAACTCTACCTTTCAGTTTCCTATCCTTATGTGCCGGGATCTGCTAAGGAACTAGAATCTCATCTAATTCTTCTACTTTAGGCTGTTCCTCTTGAACCAAATCTTCTGGCAGTTCACCAATAAAAGGCCTCAATACGCTCACATGGAATGCATTATGAATTTTCCAATTCTCTGGCAATTTCAGCCTATATGCTACGTCATTGATCTTCTCTGAGACTTGAAAACGGCCATAATAACGCATACTCAACTTTGGAAACAAACGTTCCTTGCCCTTTTGTTTTCTCAAACGTGCCTTTTCAAAACACAATAAGACCCAATCATCCTTTTTGTACAAGAGCTCTTGACGATAACTATCAGCAGCTCTTTTCTGTTTAGCTTGTGACTTTTCTAGGGCATACTTGACCTTTTTATACGCTTCTTCCCAATCATTTACATAATGATCTGCTTCAAAGATGTTATTTTTTGTCTACAAAATGGGAGGCAATTTGTTTCCACCTTCCACAATCTCAAAAGGTGCTTTGCCAGTAGATGAGTGCACTGTATTATTGTATGCATAGTCAACCAATGGCAAGTAGTGTTCCCAAGAAGTCTTATGATCTGAAACATAACACTTCAGTAAATCTAAAATAGTCGAATTTGCTTCTTCAGATTGTCCATCAGTTTGTGGATGGAAAGAAGATGAAAATTTCAGTGTAGTGTCCATGTTTTCAAACAATGCTTTCCAAAATAAGCTAGTCATTCTTGGGTCTCTATCATTGACAATTGATTGTGGTATTCCATGTGGTACTTGAAGATATTTTGCATAAATATCTTTACCATGTGTTCTGACTTGACCTTTTTTCTTACAGGAATGAAATGTGCCTATTTGCTGAATGTCCAAATGATAGTCCAGATTCCATCATTCCCTGAAGTTCTTGGAAGATAAAAAATGAAATCCATGGCAATACTTTCCCATGGCCTTTCTGGAATAGGCAGTGGTTGCAATAACCCTGGTGCCTTCTGTCTATCAAATTTGACCTTTTGACATACAAGGCAAGATCTGACATATACATCAATATTAGATCTCAAGGCTGGCCAATAGAAGAAAGTCTCTACCGCTTTGATTGTAGCATCAATACCACGATGTCCTGTATACGGTGGAGCACGACTTTCTAATAAAACTTTTGGCCTTAGCTGTTTTGTAACGCATAGTCTTCCACATGCATCATGATAAAGCCTTCTTTGAACACATAATGATCATGATGTTGGCCATTGATCAACTGTTCGTAGATTTTAGAGAAATCTTCATCATCAGCATATTGCTCTTTCATATCATCCAATTCATGGTGATAAGGAATTGAAACAACTAACACATGTGGTTTACAAGATAAAGCATTTGCAACTACATTCTTCTTGCCTTCCACATGTACTATCTGAAAATGAAATAGAGATAGGAAATTTGCCCAACGCATGTGTTTCTCTGACAATTTAGCCTGTGTGAGAAAGTATCTAAGTGTTTGATGATCCGTTTGCACTACAAAATCAGTACCAAGCAAATAGTGCTTTCAACTAGAGAGTGTATGGATCACAACCAATAATTCTTTCTCATAAATTTGGTAAGTCCTTTCAGCGACAGAAAGTACTCTACTCTCGTATGCCACAACTCGGCCATTCTGCATTAATACAGCACCAATGCTGTTTCCACATACATCACACTGCACTACGAATGGCTTAGACAGATTTGGCAAAATAAGTACTAGATCTGTAGTCATTTTCCCCTTCAAACATCTAAATGCTGATTTCTCTTTGTCAATCCATTGCCATTTGACATCCTTCTTTTTAAGCGTATGTAAAGGAGAAGCAATCTCTGCAAAGTGTCTTACAAATCTTTTGTAGTAAGCGTATAGGCCAAGAAAACTGCGGACTTCATGAACAGTTTTCAAGTCTGGCCAAGAGACAATTGCTTCTATCTTTGCAGGATCCATATTCACACGATCTTTAGAAACTATGTGCCCAAGGAAGTGAATCTCTTCCAAAAAGAATTCACTCTTCTTACCATTAATGAGCAATTTGTTATGCTGAAGCTCATTAAAGACTGCAACTAGATGTTTTCTATGTTCCGCTTCATTCTTTTGAAAAGATAATCATATTATCAAAGAATGTGCCAACGAAACTTCGATAAGGGCGGAAAATTCTATCCATGATCCTGTTAAACGTAGCAGGAGCATTGGTCAATCCAAACGGCATGACTAAAAATTCATAGAGGCCAAATGTTGTTCTAAAAGCAGTCTTATGGATATTCTTTGGTCCGATTCTCATCTGATGATATCCACTTTTTAAATCTATCATGCTAAACATTCTTGCTCCTTGTAATCGATTAAGAATGTCATCTATCCTCGGAATCGGAAACCTATTCTTGATCGTGTTTTTATTCAAGGCTCTGTAGTCAATACACATTCGCCAAGAGCCGTCCTTTTTCTGAAGTAGCAACAGAGGTGAACAAAACGGAGAACTATTGGGCTGAATTAGTCCTTTCTTTAAAAGCTCATTAACCTATGTCATAATCTCTTTCTGTTGCGCTGCACTGACACCTTGTACGGTGGCCTATTGGGCGGACTAGTACATGGAATAAGATCTATGGTATGATCTTCAAGCCTCTTAGGGGGTAACTCTCTTGATAACGAATCTGAGAAACAGTCATTGAATTCATCCAAGAAAGCCCTTCTACTTTCATCTAGTACAGACACATTACTGTCAACTTCATTAACTTACTTTGTAAAAACCAAGTATGCAGAAATATGATTTTTCATTACAGAAGTAATTGCAAAAGCAGAAACAACTGGGATAGACTCTCCTTTAAGCTTCACATCTAACACATGAGTCTTGCTCCTATGTACAAGAGTAATCGTTTTATTGTAAATATCCAAGATAGCATGCTTCCTGTGGCACCATGGGATACCCAATAGAACATCACAGCCCTCTAGAGGCATAATATGAAACTCCTCTGTGTCAACATAGCTCTGAATATGCATATGAAGTTTGCCAAGAATGGGGGTGACAGGTTCAGTATGTCCTGGGTATGCCAAATCAGTGTGTCCAACTGGTCCCATTTCCTCGGGACGTATACCCAATTTAGTTGCCAATGCTGGTGAGATAAAGTTTGCACGAGCTCAAGGATCAAAGAAAATAAGCACTGTGGAATCTCTGATCTTTCCCCAAGCTGTGTACAATTCTGTAGCATCATCAACTGATTGATCTCCCACCATATCAGGCACTAAGCCAATGCTGGGCTTCTTTTTACTTGGCTCATCTTTATCCTTTGCATCTTTAGAAAATTGCTGTGGGCATTTAGAAGCAATATGGCCTTTCTGTTCACAAATAAAGCATTTTTCAGCCATCATTAAAGCCTTTCTTTCTTCAAATGATTTGCCAAAAAGTGGCCTCTTTTGTCCTTTACCCTATTTAAAAGAAGTTTGAGGTTGCTGCTGAAATCTTTTCTTCCAAAAAGACTTCTTTGTAAAACTGATCCTTTGTGGAAATTGCTTCTTCTTCTTGCCAGGATCCTGCTCAAACTGAGAATCCTTCTTTTCAGTGCCTTTAAAGCTGTCTGCTTTTCCTTTCAACAATGCATTTGCCACATCGTCATTTTCAATTAACTATACCATATTTGTAACCCTAGTCTTGGTACAATAATCCCTGATGGCTTCGGGCAAATCGCAACAGTACTTTTCAATTTGTTTTGATAGGGGCACTGTCCTGTAAGAACTCACGGGCAAAAGTGCTTCCCAAAATTTCTTATTGCACTCTTTTAAATCCATACAATTTTCCGCGTCCAATTTATGCCATGCAGTCATGACATCTACTTCAAACGTGTTAGTTAACCATGAGGCTGCAAACAACTGTTTGAAATGGACCCAAGTGGCAAGTGCATATCCTTGCATCAACAATATATTCCACCACTGCAAAGCATTACCTTTCAGAAAAGTTGCAGCCTTTTGCACCTTAGAAGTTTGAGTAAAATTCCCTCCTGTGTAAGCTGCATCAAACTGCTGTATAAATGTCAAAGCTTTCAGCTTATCTTGCATACCACTGAAGGTTTCAAACTTTATTGCCTGACCACCCTCTTTGTAGTCTTTAGGCTTTGCACTTTTTGGTGGTAGGTTGTCATAGACAGGTGGCTGTAAAAAGGGGAGTCCCTTAGGTGCATTATCAACATTCATTTCACCTGTCTTGCATATGCCCACTAGGTTGAGAAAAACCAGCGGCTGCATTTTGTACTCCAAGCATCAAATAAGGACTCTGCAGAGTTTGATAACCGGGCTGTAGACCAATATTAGCATAAAGTGGGTTCACTGCCTTAATAGGCATTATTCTTAGTGGCCCTCTAGGCAAGTATCCCTGATAACCCGTGGGTGATCTAGCTATTGCTTGAAAAACTGACCCACAACCAAAGTAACTAGGATAAGGAGCAAACTGAGGAGGAATAGTCTGCTGTGCCGCTTGTGCATAACTGCCTTGACCATTCACACCCTGATCCTATGCTTGTGCTTCTTGTTGCACTAGACCTGTCTCCATGTTTGGTGTCTTCTCCACACGCTCACGCACATTAGAGGTTTGCCTTTTTGAGCGTTCCATGGTATAATGTGATGACTCAGCCTGAGAATCCTCATTATGTGACTTCAAAATTTTTTGCATCCGAGGATTCTTTACCAGCTGTTGGAAAGAGCCAACTATACCGAGGAGTTGTGCCATAAACAAGTCCTCCTGTTCTTGCTGCTCATCACGTGGTTCAATCTCGGTTCTAGAAGGTGCTGACACCTGTGCACCAATACGCTCTCTTTGATGTCTATGAGTAGAAGAACTCTCTTCTTCATGGGGGAGTTTTCCTTTGCCTTTATCCATGTGTGTAATCTCTCTAGTCCTGTAATCTCTGTAAAACTTGTGTGTATGGCCTTTTCACCCAAAATTGTCCGAGCTTGAATTCTTACAGAAAAAAATTCAAATCCCAGGGATGGAACCATGCAACCGGTCTATGACTCACATAAAGGGGTAGTTCCTTCAATTAACACCTGGACTTTACATACACACACATAAACAGAAACCTCTCTCCCTCGCTCAACACCAGATCGGTGCCCCTCTCAGTATTTCTTTATCAAATAAAAGATAGAAAATTACAAAAATGGTAATGTTCCAAAATACATAACTTGTGAACAGTTGGTTTTTATCTCTTCTTAGTAAATCCCAGCTGCATAGGAACAGTACAGGATGTCCAGATCAACATCCCTTACTGTCCAGCATGTGCAGCATTCACTGTTCTTACTGTACAACATGTGCAGAATTCACTGTTCTTACTGTTCAGCACACTGTTCTTACTGTTCAGCATGTGCAGAGTTCACTGTTCTTCTTCAACATGAGTAGAGTTCATTGTTCTTATGATTCAGCATGTGCAAAGTTCACTATTCTCATTCAGCATGAACAAAGTTCACTGTTCTTATTCAGCATGAACAGAGTTCACTGCTCTTACGATTCAGCATGTGCAGAGTTCACTGTTCTCATTCAGCATGAGCAGAGTTCACTGTTCTTATTCAACATGAGTAGAGTTCACTGTTCTTATGATTCAGCATGTGTAGAGTTCATTGTTCTCATTCAGCATGAACAGAGTTCACTGTTCTTATTCAGCATGAACAGAGTTCACTGCTCTTACGATTCAGCATGTGCAAAGAAAACATAGAATTGTACCTTCGATGGAATCAATCCATCATGCAAACAAAGACGTAGAAGTACTTTCCATGGCTGGTTTTCTTGCAGCAATCTGCCCTCAACTCCTCAAAACTTCATTCTCCGATCTGCCCCTTATGCCTATTACGTTTTTTTTAAAAAATGCTCTCTCTCTCTCTCTCTCTCTTTTGGAAATTTGTGCCACATGGCATGCATGTAACAATTTTCCCGTTTAAACATTCCGGTCTAAAATTCTCTATGATCGGTGCAAAATTGACCTCAGCACAGATCAAAGAATTAATCCTCGTGTAAAAACGAAGACAATGACGTGAACAGATTTCGGGGTCCAAAAATAGTAACTCGCTGAATTTTAGGGATGGTGACCCTTGCATTCCTCAAGTTATGTGCAACTTTTATCATTATGACCACATCAAAAGTGTAATGTGGCTCAGTTACAGTGACTTTTATTCTGTGAGCATTCTTACATGTGTATCTTCTATCTTGGGTTTTTGGAAATGTTTTTGGAGGTAAAATAGAAATGTCTAAAATATGAAAAATCTTGGATATCCCTAGTCTCTGAGCTATTTTCCCCCATATCTATACTCTCTCATGGATCTATTGTGACCTCTTCTCTGTGTTTATGCAACCTTCATTAACAGAGTGAATTACTTACACCCTCCTTTCCCTTGGCACCTTTGTGTGTCTCTCTGTGCATCTCCACTCTACCTCCTATGACAACCAAGTAGGCTCCGCGTTTCTATTTATAGTAAAATGAATACATGAAAGAAGGAGTTGCATACTGAGATAGAGATTGAATATGCCCCATTATTCAAAAGAACCTAGCGTACCAATGTCAACCCTCAGGTTTTACAGAGTTACATGAAAATGGGATTGAAACATGTGGACTTGTGGATTGATGGGGGAATCTACCTAATTGACCCCTTAAATAATAGAGCTCCAACTTTCTCAAGAATCACAAATTTGCTGAAGTATGTGTGGGAGGGTGAAAATGGATTGCTTGATTACACTAGGTGGCTCAATGATCAGGTGTTCAAAGTATTTACAACTTGCCAAGCAACCATAAAAATTTATCATGATGTGATTGCTGCACATCAATGTAACGTGCCCATCTATCGGCTACCCAAGCACGCTTTAGCGATCCGTCAAAAAATGAATATAAGCATCGCCGCTCGGTACTCCCATGGAATGTTTCGGGGTTTTTCGCTTAGGGTCTCCTGAGTCCGCCTTGCAACAAAACGTTAGGAGCCGAACCCACTAAGATTGACCTGAAATCTGGGTTCCTAGGGGTTAAGGTCTCTTGACTGCATTCTAGCGTCGGGTCCTAGACATCCTACTTTACATAGGGATACCCAAGTTGAAGCAGATCCATATTGCACTTGGTTCAAAGAGAATGGGAAACGAGAGGGATGCACCGCTCAACCTCTTTGCCCATAAGGCATAGTTCCATTCCGGTCTCTTAAAATGGCATGAATCGGGTTCTAATCTAATATTACCTAAAGGTCGTTCATCTATAGAACCTTGTGAGAATCCTCCTAGCTCTTTGGGACCACCCTTGCGTAGGATGGACCCGTCAGGGGTTCCACCCATCCGCTTCCCTCAATGGGCATTCTTTAGTTACCTAATTAGGTCCTTTCACATTTATGCGGGACATTTAAAAACAACTACCTTAATTAAGCCTTTTAAGAAATAGGGTTCATTTGCATAACTTATGGCACTGACACAAAAACATTTCAGACAAGTTCTTTGGAAGTAAACTTTATATTATCATCTTAACTTAAATACAAGTCTTGTCCAAAAACGACGGATTTCACAATCTATGAGGATGCATCTTATTTCCTCCAAGTATTTTCCCTTGCACTAGTAACAGGGACTCGAGAATCTATTAGAGTCACGTAGATTGTTTGAGTAGGACCCGAAGGCAGGGAATTTACAGCCAGAGCTCCCTTGGCATCTAAGCATCCTCCTACATTCAAACTAACCTATGGAGAGACCTCTTGTTGTGGGTTCGGTCCACATTCCTATCACGGTTATTTGGAACTCCCTTGGCTAGGGCTGACAGCTAGCTGGAGGTAGCTTGGCTTGCCCTCCTTGAATTCAACTGATTCATTATTCAAGGCAAGTGCTCTCAAGACATTTGCTAAGGTGAAGTCCTCATCTTTGATGCTAACGTCACCTTTCTTGATCATTCTTGCCTTGGCATCATTTTCCATTATTTCCCAGGGGATGGGGAATATCCTCTGCTCGACCTCACTACTATGTATTAGGGTAGATAAATTACACTATAGTTTCAAATGATGGCTTCCCGGGGTTACTATCCTTTGATCCCCCTATCTTAAGATCTTGGTCCAGAGTTTTGTTGGGTCAATTGGTAATCATCTTTTCTATCTTAGAACTCTATCAAGTTCTAAGCTCACCCTAGGGTCTCCTCGTCTTCAAGATAATGAAAACTTATATTTACTCCTTTTGCAAGACAACGTAAACCAAGTCTATTTACCATTCCGAAATAGCTACGAGCATCGAATGTAGCTTGGCAAGTAGTAATTCTCCTTATGGGTACTACATTCAAGCTTCCTTGTGTTAGTTTTGAGATGTTTCATATTCTGGAAATGATATACCTAAGCGTGTTTTGGGCTCATCGCGGTTGGCTATTGGGGTAGAGACCAACGAGCGTGTTGACTCCAAGTCAAAATATGGTTGTAAGGACAAACCGATTTATTTTGTGACTAAGGTCCTAGGTGGGTCGAGCTAAACCTTGACTTCGCTTATTGACCAGGACCTTATTTACCAAACTATTCCTTTCAAACAAGCTTAACATTTCATGTGTGCATCCTAATCTACCTTTTTAGATGCATACCCCATTATGTGGTGCAATTGAAGGTATTCATGATGCCATGCAAGTCCCAATGCAAGTCTCCTCTAAGTTGTCAATGCGATGCGAGGTCCCTATTCATAGAAATCCCTTCCAGTACATTTATGCAACTCAAAAGGCATGACTTAATTACTCAAATGCAAGTGTACATGCATTCATTGAAAATGCAAGTTAATTCTCTATGATGGTCTATGGAGTACAATTGACCTAGATGGAATATTTATGTACCATGACAATCTATGATGCATCTGCGGAAGTTAGATCCTATTACTTGACTTGTTTTTGCTATACCCGTAGATACTCAATCTATTTCTGACATCTCATGATTATTAAACCCCTTTTCGGCTACCTTTCAAAATATGCAAATTACCAGATGCAAGGCATGACTTTATTTCTAATAATTCCTATACTTAAATATTTGATTTCAGTTTGTCCTGCACCATCTCTAGTGGCTAAGCACACAGTCCCAAACCACTGGCATTCTATTCTTTAGTGCCCATTCAATATGGAACTGGTCCTAAGGCTCAGACAAACCATTAGTCCAATTTGTCCCAGTGGCTGCCTCTTCTGGCCATGCAAAGATCTCGCTTATTCCAAGAGAACTCTGGGGGTAAAAAGCAACAACAACAAAAGAAAAGAAAAATAAAATATTTATATAAGTAAATAAGAAAAGCAATTGTAAAAAGTATCACCACATGGTGACAGTTTGTTGTCGTGGAGCTAATGTCTATTGCTGGCGACTTCATTGAGATTGCTTTTTTTTCCTACAATTGTTGCTTGGCTCTATTGCACCTCGTGGAGGTTGTGTTCATCCTTCTACAGTTGTCACCTCTACTATCTGACTCCATCCATTGTTGCGTTTAGAGGTTTTCTCTCTCCTCTACCTATTTGATATTGATGTAGCTGCGTGCTTTTGTGTTTGCTATTGTTGGACATTGATGGAGGTTGCCTTGTGATTTAGGATTCGTCGGAGTATGACACATGCTCCATCTCATACTCTTTGCCTTGGTCTTCGAGACGGGTTCAAGGGTCAGTATTCCTTCATTGCATAGTGTGTTTGTTGCCTGAGCATTGTATCTATTCAGATTCATTCGATTTCTTATTCATTGTGTTCATTGTCTCTAAGTTACTCTAACCCTTACTGTGTTTTTTTTATCAACTTCCGCTATTGTTGTATGATTGTATTTGAGTTTTTGTGTTAGGGTATTTCTCCACACCATGTGCATCAAATCCATTGAGAGAGATTTGTATTTGTGATTTGTGTTGGTGGCATGATTGATAATTGTTGGATATATGTATTGAAGCACAAACTAGAGGTTTTTTTGCTTATTTTCAAACCTTCTTAGCCTTGGTTGAAAATGACAGCAGTTGCAAGCTGATTACTCCCTATACTCATTGGAGGGGGAATATATGAAACGTGAATTTTATACTTTTTTTGTTGAAAGAGGCATTATATATCAATGTATTACGGCTTATGCATCTAAACAAAACGGTGTGGCTGAAAGAAGGAATCGGACTCGTATGTGGTGGCATGTTCAGTATATGTGCTGAATGGAATCACCACTAAATCATGGAGTGATTGTATGCCTTATGAGGAGGATGTTTGCAAACCAGTGGTATCCTATATGTGTGTCTTTGGTGATTATCGTACTAAACGTACAAAACCACCCTGAAATTAACAGTAACATTAACATTAAATATTGAATTGATAGAAATTATCGTCAATCAAAAATTTTGATCTAATCTAGGGTACCAGATTTTAGCTTTTGACACCAGTCTACCATAGACTTGGAATGGTAGTTCCTTGGACTCCAATCGTCAAAACCATTGAAAATCCTTGAGCAAAAACATTGACTCAACACAAAACCCAAGCACAAGTATAAAGTAAGAAACATACCTTGCTTTCATACCCACCACTTGCATCTATGCCTGTGTGTATGCCCCTCCCGACAGCAATGTTCGATACCGCCCATAACGAGGTAAAGGCGGACTTGTAAAGGGTGTAAAGACGTACTTGTGAAGGGTGAACCATCATGGTTGTGTGAGCAAAAGTGGTTTTGTACACGTCATCGGATCTTGCATCCTGATGCAAGTTGATGCTGTGATACCAATGAAATGTCCCTCTAGGATCTAATGTGCATATGAGACACCATGCAAGCCAAACTCATATAAAAGGGATTGGATATCAAACTCACCTCCTAGCCATAGAGCCAAACAGGCTCACCCTTGAGCTTGGGAGCTAGCAACACTTTGGGTCACGACCGCATCCCAATGGTTGGCATCCCATACTACCAACCCACACCATCCCGGTGTATGGATACGTCAGCCAATATGCCAAGAGTCCCACATTGGTGATGACACAATCAATGTGCACAATAGGGCCTTGAGTCCTATAAATAGGACTCGGCCTGCCCTAACCCTGAAGTGCTCCTTAGTGCATTCAGACTTATTCACTTCACAACCATTGTGACCAATGGTACTAGCGCCCATCCGGATGTCCAAGGACATTAACACATGTCATTTGTGCACTATGAACATTTGCTTTTGAAATCATTTGATCTCACATTCCTTTTCTATGATGGGCCTTCCTTAGCTGTTCGTGACCTGCAGCAGTAGCCTGGAAGTGACACTTCTGACATGTAGTCAACTTCTTGTGCATCACCTTGTGCTCATAATCCAGAGCACACCGTCAGAGCAACTGGTGAACTCTGGTTTTTAACTGACCGTGAAGCTTCTACTTCAGAGTGCCACTCTTCTTCTTGTGCCTTTGACCATCCCTGCCGGCAGCATTCCTGTAGCTAGAAAGTTGATCAGTTACTCTTACCAACTATGTTGAGGTTCCACAACTTTTGTTCCCTCTCAACATGGAGTGTCGTTTGACTGGCACAAGTGGAGTAAGGGCCACAAAACTGAACTGGAAATTACCAGCTTACAGAGGTAAATATGAATTTTGGCAGCGCAGGTTGAGCTTGTTAGCTCTTTCTCAGGAGTCAGCAGAAATTCTAGCTTCAGCTAAGCTTCAGTAATTATTTCAGCAACAGTCCCACACTCAATAGTATCTCAGCTAGCATTAGTCTGCAACCATCAACAGCATTTTAGAGTAGATAGTTCAGATGGCAATGATATTCTAGCAGTTGGTGTTTGTAACAGAATGTGATCTATACAGCCATGTAGGAGCAGTTATCCATATCAGTGAAGTTGGGCATCTCAGCCAATCCAGTTGATCTATGTCTAGCAGCAGATTGAAGTTGCAGCTTATCTACATTTCACATTAAATGACACACAAACGAAGTGCCAAACTTTCAAGCTCATAGCCTCAAGTTTTTAGATGATTTCTGGTGATAACAACTACAATAGGAATGGCTGATTTCTGTTAGAGTTTTTGGTGGTTGATGTCTCTTGCAAATTTAGTGATCTTCTTGATATGTTTTTGACTGGTCTTCCCAGAACAATTACATTGGCTAGTGTTCGAAGATTGTTGGAAACAGACTTGGGGCTAGAGAAGTTTGCTCTTGATCCTCATAAAGCTTTTGTGAGGCAGCTTGTAGATGAGGTATGGTCTCTTAAGCAAAATGTTTGAGGTGTTTGAGTGAAAGTGCGTAATCTGATTTGTGCCTATTTCTTTGGAGGTTAGGTTCTCATAAGTGGGGCCAATGATGAACCTAAAGATGAGGGCGAGGATCAAGCAAATGGAGATGTGCAGGAATCTGAAGAGGTAGCAGATGACGTTCCGGAAGTTAAACATAAAAAGAAAGTCTCACGTAAAAAAAAGAGACAGGATATCAAGGAGGATGAGGAAGATGAGAGATCTGAAGGTTCACAAGAGGAGGCACCAAAAAAGAAACAGAAAAAGGAGAAAATAAGAAAGGTCAAAAAAGAGACCAAGGAAGAACAAGATGAAAGTCATCAGGATGCTTCTGAACAGGGTAGTGATGGTTCTGAAGGGCAAGCTCCTCAGAGGGTAGGTTCGTTACTTCTTGTTCTTTGTACAAGTTCCCTTTTATCCTTTGGTGTGCTTTGTTATGACTATATACATGTTACAGGAACCAGCAAAGAATGTTGTGAAGTCGAAAAAGCTGGAACATCTGAAGAAGATTCTCAAAGCTTGTGGGTTGAAGTGAGTATATTTCACTGTTTAGCACAAGATTAATGCTTATTGCACTTAATTGCACTTTCATATTGTGTGCACATCGTCCTTTTGCAGTGTCTCTCCTTCTATATACAAAAAAGCAAAGCAAGAGCCTGAAGATAAACGTGACAGTTTTCTTGTAAGAGAGATGGAAAGCATTCTAGAGCGTCATGGTCTTTCTTCAAATCCAACAGACAAAGGTAATATCCCAAGCTCTGTGGTGATATTTTCTCAAGTTACATCAGAAGGTTTGCCTGGTTCAATCCATTTTGGTGGTCCCTATTAGTCTTTGGCTCGTTTTACACTAGTCATGTACTTAGTGTCTTCAAGTCTTCTGAAAGCGATTAGTTCCTAGCGGGCTGTTTTCACTGTGACATTTGTGCACTTCTGACCATTTTTTGTGCTTAATGTTATGTACATCAATGAGCTTGCAACTCAATTGGTGGGTTGATTTGTGGCACCGACTCGCATTCTAATCCGTGGTCATGGCTATTTGCACGCTTTAAAAGATGTTGCATGTCATGAGTCATGACCTGCTGTTCAACTGGGGATTGCCTTGCTAGGACCCATGAAGTGGCAAAGCCTACAAAAAATACAACATTGAAGGGTCCACTTCCACTTAAGCGAATCTGACAAAGCGATCTCCTTTTGTATCATGCATCTCAGTTAAGGCTACCTGCAAAAGTAATGGTTGTGAACATCAAGACAGCTTTTTAAAATTACTTCTGCATGCTGTGAACTTCTAGGATGTGCTAATTAGGGTCATGTTGATGCCCGTCCAACTATTCAGATTGTTCACCTGCCCTTCCTTACTCTATAAAACTCAGGTCAAGTTTTTCATAGTTATTGACAGAGGCAATCCCTTTTTGACGTGCCAGATTGTGCCTTGATTTGGATGCAGAAATCAAAGCAGTCAAACGAAAAATAGCAAGGGAAAAAGATCTTGAAGGCATTGACATGACAAATATAATCACGGAACCAAGAGGCAGAAGAAGTGCATCACAACCCTTCCCTCCAGTATATAAGCCTCCCGTTGTTGAGGAGCATGATAGCGAGGGGTATGAGGATTATGATGATGATGCAGATAATGCTGCTCAATCATCTGAAGGTATGCATTTGAGTAGTGTTTTCCCTTGTGTCTGCTTCTGGACATTAGCTAATGTGTTGTTTGATTCCAAATGGTGCCGAAAATCACTCTGTTGCAGATGAAAGTGATGAAGAATAGGGTCCTCTGCTTCTGCCGAAAATAGACATTTCTTCATAAGGGTTCTTGGCTGCGCTACTGAATATGCGGCACTATGCATTGTCAGATTTACAAACTTGATGGTTAAGATGAGGTTTGTGCGGTCGGAACAAAGCTTGATTGAAGAGCTTAATTTCACTACCAGAATAACGGTTCAAATCAGAATTGCATGTCTGAAGTGATCTGCATTCTGGGATTGTATGATGGAAGCAAACCTTCTTAGGGCCATCTGTATGGCCGCTGGTGGTAGTTCATCTTGTTACTGGTATAATTGACATAGGACCATTTACATGTATAGAAGCCTGCATTGCCCATAGAGGCTGAGTGCTGTAAAATTATCCCATGTTGGGTAACCATGTGCATTAGAAATGAACAGACTTGATTCTGTACAATGCATTTGGTCTAGCATCTGACCAAAATTGGTTTGGTCTCTTCCATATTGGGTAACCATGTGCATTAGAAATTAACAGACTTGATTCTGTATGATGCATTTGGTCTAGCATCTGACCTAAATTGGTTTGGTGTCTTCTCATGTGAGCATCTGGGCGCAGGCTCATACCTGCATGCGCGTGGGTGCAAGTGGGTTTCAGACACAGATAGATGTTAATAATGCATGCATGCAGTGGAGTTGCTGTCAGACACTTCTAGATGTTAGTAATGCGTGCAAGTGCCCAAGTGGCTTTCGGACAGATAGATGTTAATAACACACACATGCATGCACGCACGCGCAAAGCACACTTGAAAGAGAGGGTGACAAAGACTGGCACAACGATGAGTAGGCAGCCTAGACGTTGACACTCACACTCGAAATTACTGCAGTTGAACTTGGTCAGGTTTCTTCAAATGCTCAGCTTACAAGCTCAGAGCAAGGAATGCTTCGAAGAGTTAATAGATACAAGTACTAGAATCTCAACGAGGGCCACGAGCAATAGGCTTACGTCTCGTCAAAGGGATTCAAAATTTTCTTACCTCCCGTGAATTTTGGGCAAACGGCCCCGAAACCCTAAGGATAAGAGAATGCTAAAATAGAGGTTGCACCATCAAGCCTTCACAAAGCTGTAGCAAAGCCGGCTCCAAAAACTAAGGAAAACCGTTTAAAATGCTTGCACTTTCTTCTTCTCTGCATACATTGGCAGGAAGTAGTTCTTTTTGAGCACGGGAAGCTCTACGGTTAAGATTGGCAAATGCTCTTGACAAGATTATGTTAGATCTTCGTCTTTGGCCAAGTCAACAATGAGCATTGCCCTTTTTGTTCCTACCAATCCATGTAAGGTGACACAATCATTACGTTCATTGAGCATTGGAAGGCAATGGATTTTTTGTGCACGAGGTTCTAAACAAGAAAGTTGTAAAATGAGCTTGCTAAATGCTAGATACATGTAAAGAGAATAAACAATCCTTTCAAAAAGATGACTTTTATAAAAAAACATCTTAGTATAGCTTGCACCTTGAAGAGTGGAAATTGAGCCCTTCACGAGGTTCACTTCTCTTGCCTAGAATAAGATATACCTATGCCTATAATATTGGGATCATTGAAGCTTCTCCCTCCATCATAGATCGTTAAGGGGATAATGACAAGAGTCACATTGGTTTTCAACCTTCCTTAAGAGTAAGTTTGTCCATGGACGTTTTTAATATCTTAGACATTGACTAGTGCTTTGAGTAGTTTATTTGTCTTGTTGAAAATGATGGAATTGCCAATTATCTTGGCATGGCAAAGGCCTCGGGGAGGGGTACGATGCTATAATTCTTTCGAGATTGGAATGGTTGAATGTTTATGTAAGGTTCCTTAAACAATTCATTAGAATTAATAAATAACGATTGGTTCCTAATTACCTAATAGTCTATTACTGATATTTGATAGTTGGGTCTTTTTGTAAGTATAATTCTTGGTAGGTCTAAATGCTTGGGTCTGTCCTTAATATTGAGTGTATAGGTTTAGTCTCTATTGATATTCTTATGAAGCAATACGAATAGGCCTATGATCTTGAGGTTCACTTTGAGACTCAAGGCTACATTGATGTTGAACTTTTATTGCCAATTGAAAAGTTGAGACATTCTTTATGTATGGTTCCTATACTAGTTCAATCGACTCATTAATTCGCTAGCTTAATTCTCTACTTAAGATTTCTATACTATGTGGACTAGTTAATTTACTAGCTTAGGTTAAGGGTCTTGATGGGCTTGGAAACATGCTTAAGGCAACTATCAACTTTGGAGGATTTAGAGGACTTACTAAGCAAGTGGTAGCTATCTAATATGATTGGGGCATGGAGGCTAATAGGCAGGGCATGTAGAACTTTTGATCTTCCAAAGACAGGGTTGTTCTTAAGGGACTAGAGGTTGAGAAGAGCCACACCATGCAAAATAGACCAAAATTTCCCAAAGACTTTGTTGAAGTTTTCATGATCATTGAGAAGGATGTACTTTCGGTTGATAGATTGATGAAGGTTGACCTTATCCATAGACACTTTGATTTTTTGCAAAAAAAGACGGACTTCACAACATTCCTAGAAAAGATGCTTAATCCTTTCATTGTGCCTTCCACAAAAAGGGCAAAGAGTCTCGGGAAACCTTGATGAACTTGGAGATCTTGCCTTGAGTAGGTAGTTTATTGGTAACAATCCTCTAGAGTAGTACATTGACCTTATAGGAGAGGGAAGCTTTCCAAGCATTGTTGAGACATCTGTTCTAGAGATCAAGGCAAGTAAAACGCTCCTCCTCCTTCCACGTTTCAAGGGTTTTTAATAAGCACCTGGAGTTGGGGCTCTTGAAAGTCAACTCTATGCTTGGCAGTAGCTAGTGTTTTCTTGGGAGGATTGACTAAGTAGGTAAGCAATTAGAATAGTTGTAAGCAATAAATATGAATCACTAATTTTTTATATTGGAAAGACTTTAAGCCATTCTACTTCCTTTGCATTGAGTTTGAATTGATTAGCAGCACGATCTATCTCCCATAGAGATGAGTTGTTGTCCCAAATATTTATCCATTTGAATAGGCCTTTCTTGTGAATCCTCAAGCTAAGGTTAGCATTGTTGCTAGTAGGAGTGTATCCATTAGTGTATGCATGAGGGGAGAGCTAGATGTTTAGAGAGAGCGAGGCATCAACTTTGCTAGCACCAAGACATTGCCATTGAAAAAGGAGACAATAGTGATCTCCAAGGATTCACCATCTGCTGGATAGTGCTTGATCGCCAAATCTTGATCTTGGCAGATCTCGAGAATAAGATATCATGCCATGCTGCATCTGGCCATAACTTGCAAGAGGCTTTTAAAGAGCTAGTTATCCATTCGAAATCCATGGTGGACTAGGGTTGCCCCTCCCACATTCTTTTGAGAAGGGAGACAGACATTCTATCCGTTTTCTTGTGTAGAGGTTTGATAGCAACACCCCCTTGATAGTAGGGGGAATGCGTTGTTCTTAGGGCATAACAGGCCACCCTTAAGCTTCATAGTATGACCACAGAGCCTTCTTGGAATATGCCTTTAATCTTGGCCCAATTGGGTTTGGCAAAGGGGAATAATGAGGTTGCAAAAACCACCATTGAGGGGGATACTAGTCTCCCTAGGACAAAAACTATAATTTCGGCTTTAGATTGCTTACCTTAGAACTAGATGGAAAAGAGAAATCATCATATATTTGGAGCATGGAGTGGACTTTTGCTGACTAGCCTGGAGTAGATTGGAGTTGTCATCAGCAAACACTTGGGCGCAGAGGTGGTGGCTATCTTTGAATACTAAGGCCCTGATTGTGCCTAAATGAATTGCGTGGATGATGCAGCATAGAAGAGGGTGAGTAGCTATAGCAAAGAGGAGCAGAGCTATAGGGCATACTTATTGAATGCTGAAGCTGTTAAGAGAGGTAGCCATTGATGGATATCGACACAAACGTGTTGGCAAACAAGGCCTAAACCATCATGTAGAACTGATGTCCAAAGCTTGTCTTTTGGATCATGGCTAGGATAAATTGCCAACAAACTCTATCATTAGCCTTATCTAGATCCATGTTGAGTAGAATGTAATCCTCCTTTCGTGATAGAGGATAATCAATGCCAAGAACAATGTGAGAATAGCATCGTGGATGTGCCTACCATCCAAGAAGGCAATCCCTAATGAAATCTTCAACACTTTGTAAGAGATGAAGTAGTGTGTGATTATCAAGAGTGCATAGCAAAGCAACAAGAATAGAGTTTCAACCCTGCTACCGAATTGAGATGTTGTGTCCCCAGCTAAGCTTGACGCTTTCCATATCTTTTGCAGTACAGAGAGTGATTGCTTGCATGTGTTGCTAACACCATATTGGGGAATACGAAAATTTCCCATAAGTTTAGGACACGTGATCAAATCTTTGGATTTGTCATAATTTAAACACTATATCTCTAAATCGAGCACTCTACAGCTCAACAGATTTTATTTTTCAAACATTTTTCAATGATAAATCACATCATATGATTTTGAAAAACTTAATAGACATGTTATTGAAGTGTCACATTTTTAATATTCAAAAAATGAGAATCGAGAGATTCTCAAACTCACTAATATTATATTTGCTCCCAAAGAGAACCAGAAGAAAGAGGTGTGACAAGGCAATCAACCCAGACTTGCCTTGCATGTTGAACGAAGTTCTTATTAGCTAGTAAGCTAGTATTAAATTTAAAGTGTTCGGGATCTTTATTAGTGCCATAGATGTAAATAATCCTAAAAGTAATAATGACGAGAAGATGATCAGATTAAAAACAATTTACACAATATTAGTGAGTTTAAAAATCTCCCAATTTTTATTTTTTGAATACTAAAAGAATAATATCCAAATAACATGTTTATAAGTTTTTCAAAACCATATGATATAACCTATCATTGAAAAGTGCTTGAAAAATAAAATCTATTGAGCTATAGAGCGCTCAATTTGGAGTTATAACGTTCAAGTTATGACAAATCCGAAAATTTGACCAGATATCCCAAACTTATAAAAAATTCCCATATTCCCCAATATGATGTTAATTGGCAAAGATTTGATACTTGATGTTGAGGGAGATCCACTTAACATCATAATCGACATAAAATCTATCAAGACGAGCACCTCGCCACGCCATGAGCCATCAATGTGTTTATTGTGCTAGGTGATGGAGCGAGCCTCGTTACTGCAATGTCCACCAGACCAAGGGTCGATTGCATGGCCTGCCAGGATTTCCTTTCCTCCTCAATCATGTTGCCCAGGCCATGGGAACGATCTCCATTGATTGCTACCGTATTCTAGTCGCCAAAGAGGACAGTGCTGTTATGACGCACGTGTGATCTTAGCCGTTGCCACTTGCCAGCTCGCATTCGGGATACACAATGCAGTCGAGGGTCTCTCTTGAAAAGGTAAGTCGGACACACAATGCACGTCCAATAGAAATGAGCTAGGCTTTGAATTTATATTTCACAAAAACTAGTAAGCCACAGTTGCCCCGATCGATGGCGTCAACGCGTGTCTTGACTTCTTGCACTCCAAAGACATCAGGCTTACATCTGCGAGCAAGAGAGAAAGGAGGGTGCATTGCTGCTCTTTGGAGCATAGCCCACACACGTTCCAAGTGAGAACTGAAATTCTGCATGATACCTTGCCCAGGGCTGAGGCAATAGCACGAACCTCATTCTTGAACACGGCATTCAGACTAGGAAAAGAGACTCAAACAGGGCACTCAGAGAGTAGGACTTCATGGGGTGAGAAGGTCGCAGACCAAGACAGACAGTGCACAAGATTCTCTCGGAATCCAACCGAGTATGCCAATATCCAGTTTCCTTCAGAGGGGGAGCCCACCAATACCTGGAAGAAACCCTTACCAATGAATTAAATGTAATAAACTAGGGTGTAGTGAGCTTTGTTGGTGCTGAGAAACGAGCACGAAAACTCTTCATCCGTGGGGACACGCCCCATGAAACACAGATAAAGCTAGAAGAGGCATAGTTGTAATAGCGCTGGTATAGATTCTCCATGGGGAGCTCCCTTCTCGACCCTTTGAACCTTCCTAGCATTTGCAGATAAGCATGTTTTTTTCATATTGCTTACCTTCTTCATATCAGACGTAAAAGCATTGGCTATGGCTTGCAGGTCCGGGTCTTTGTCTTTCGCATGCGAGGCATACGTCTCTGCATGCATGCCACCATGCCCACATGAGCGTTGAGCCTCGGACAGTTCACCTACATCAAAGTCCTGGCCTGCATGCAGGCCTCTAGAGGTACTACACAAGAAGACAGACAAGACAACTAGTCCTTCCGCCAAGCGCTCCTCAATAGACCAACGGATTCCTTGCTGCTGTTGTTAATTTCAAGTCTTACCTAAGTTAATTTCTAGAATTTATAACGTGAATTTTGGGATTAAGAGTTAGACGCACTAGGAGAATTGGTCCATTTGTTTGGCATAGTTTGATATAATCTTATAATTCTTAAGGGAGGGTTTTTGCCTAGTGCTAAGGGATATTTGATTTGAATCATACATCATGTTTTGCATAAGATGCCTGCAAGTTGTGAAACCAAGGTAAGGGGTCTAGTATGATAGGAGAATTTATCTAGTATGCTAGTTGATTAGAGTCAACTCTCTTAGGAAGGAAATGACTCTAATATTTCAACAAGTTGCCCTTTTTAAACTCCTAACTAACCTATTGTTACACAAAAGTTCCATTGGTAGTTGAGGATGGGATGGCAACATTGAGCATCTACATTAGGCCACAATAAACTTAAAAGCTTTGACCATTATTGATGAATTTGAAATCGTGAATCACGATCCTTCAATGTCCTAAGTCTCTAGGTCAATGGGTAGGCCATCTAAGTGAGGTATACAACTTTCCCTAGGTCTTGAGAGGGTAGCGACTAATAGCAAGCTTGATAGAGGAAGTTAAGACCAACAAGGTGGTCGAGGTTTGAAGGTGGTACTAGCCTCAATGATAGAGGTGGTTGAGATTGTAGATGTGGTCAAGAGGATGGCCAAGAAAATGGTGCTACCCTAGATGGTGGTTGTATGGAGCATTGCCCCACACTCCCCCATGTGCAGTCCATCTATTCCTTTTCAACACTATTTTTTTTCTCCTAACTTAACACATATAGTCTCACAATTGTTCAATCCTCTCTCTCTCTCTCTCTCTCTCTCTCTCTCTCTCTCTCTCTCTCTCTCTCTCTCCATTTAACCCGCATGTGAAGTCCTATGGCACATAATAAGAGTTTAAACGACACATACTCAAAGATTTATTTGAGTATGTGAAATCCAATAGCACATCATAAGAGTTTGAACCACATAGAAAGTTTTCTTTTAACCATTTCATCACTTGCCAGGCCTATGGTGCAAGGGAAACACCTAGGGGAGAGGGTTAGACTTGAATTCTCACCCTAATAGTAAGATGTGCACATAGATTTTCTCAACCATCTTGACAACACCACCCAAGCCAATTAGAGAGCCAAGCCCATGGGAGGGATATCTACATCAATGAGTCTAAAACTTGGAAGTGAAAAATGCAACCTTGAAGGACTCACTTTCCAAGGTGCATAAGTGCTTGGCTCAGCTAGAGGAGAAGTTGGTGACTACAACCAATAAGAACATTGAAGATGAATTTGAGGATATGACAAAGTGCAAGAGGAGGTACAAAAGGAAATTAAAATAAGGAAGGAAGAAAATAAACAACATATGACAAACACTATTTTTTCTATAATTAATGAAGCTACATTACAAGAGAAGATTGAATCTCATGCATGACTAGGACTTTCTAATGGGTGGCATGAAAAAACACAAGAGGAACTAAAGGATGAAGACCGCCAAGAATGTTTGGAATCATATAGGTTAGAAACCAAACTAAAGTTGCTATTAAGATGTCAAGGTTTCAAGTGGGTGACACTGTGGTGCATCACCAAGCAAGGGAAAAACTAGGCAACCTTGGAGTTTGGAGATGTAGAAAATAAAATTGAAGGACTAAAGCAATAAAAAAGTTTCAAGGGGACTAAGTTATGGATCACAAATGAGCTCACACAAGCACAACTCAATACATGCTAGGTGAGATTGCCAAGATGAAGGTAGCTATCATATAAGAGTTTCAAAAGCCTAGGTATTAGGCTAATTTAAGATCATTACCTTATATGGTAACTCTTGTAGCCTTAGTAGTTTGTGTTCACTTATGCCAATGGCATCTTGAAGTGGATTGTATTTGAAACTTAAGTTCATCATTCTAACCTATATGCCATTGAGGCATCTTAAAGGATGTTAATATCACTTTTTTTTTCTGTCTTTCCCTATGTGATGATGATGATCATGACAACAATGACAAGGATGATGGCGATGACGATGATACTGGAGGTGGAGGTAACTTGTTGTTCAGTATAATCTCCGCATTTTATAAGGGAGGCACCCCCTCCTCATCCTCATGGATTCACTATGGAAACTAGTGTAGAGTTGCCAATTGAGTTTGAATGGTGGCTATGGCATGAAATGTATAGTAGTCAAGACAAGGGGGTGGTGAGAGAGATATGGTGGCTTTAGTCCATATGATTAGTGGTGCATGGCTTAATGACCTCATAGTGTGAACTTTGAGATACACGATGCCATCATTGGGGGGGATCACTTTGTTACTATTATGACTTGGTGGTTGATAAAAAAGCCTAATGTTTCTAGTGTCTTCTTGAGTCTAGGGGGGAAAGGTTTCCCATGGAAATTTGGACTTGTCCCTCTTATCTAATTGTACAAGCTAAACGACCTTGTGTTTTGATAGAAGAACTATGAAATTTTTTCTTTGTAGGTTAGCCCTTGTAGTTGGGGTATTGTAAAAATCAAATTGAGACATAATTTTCTCAAGATTTATCATTAGTTCAAGACTTAGTTTAACTTTGATGAGATAAATACATTATTTTCTTCTACTTGAAAAGTGTAATTAAAGTTAATCCTTAAGGTACGATTAAGGTACTTGGCGTGAAAGCTTGGTTCATTACATCCTCTCCCTCTTAGAGCAATCACGATATCCTCATCTCAAGAGAAAGTTGGATTATTCTTTTTGAAGCTAAATTTTTACAACGCAAGTTGCATATTCTTTTGAGAAATCCTTCCACTAATTAGGTATCCTTGGAGAGTTTTACTCTTGAGAGGTTTTCCCCTAACTTCAAGTATCCTTTTTGGTTGTCTTTCAACATTTCCTTTATGGAATTTCTAACTTGTAGGTATTCTTGCCCAAGCTCTTACTTATCCAATAGGGCCTTACCTTGCTCTTCTATATCCCCAAGGATTGTCTCAAAAGCCTCAATTGTAAGAGTAGGATTAAATTCCACTACAGGAAGGTGTTTGATCCACCTCTTAAGTTTACAATTGTACTAAGCTTTGGAAATATTTGTAATGACTTGGTTGACTTTCTTGGTTTGGCCATCAGTTTGTGAGTGGTAGATTGTACTAAAGCATAGTTGTGCACTAATGGCTTGAAAAGGACATGTCCAAAAATTGGAGGTGAAAAACATATCCCTATCACTTACAATTTTTTGGGTAATCATTGTAGCCAAAATATTTTCTTGATTAATAGCTTGACTATATCAAAAGCCTTGAAAGTTTTCTTAATAGAAAGAATGTGGACTACTTTGCGCAACATCCTGACTATGAGCAACATGAAATCATAAGCTCTTTGCATGGTGGGGAGGCCAATAGAAAAATCTATTATTCCTTGAATCTTTGATTGTTTAGGCATTGAGTCACATATTTGAGCACATCACCTTACATCCTTAGCTAAAAATAGCTATTTTTTACTAAAATTAGGGTCTTCGCATATCTTGGGTGTTTGATGATAGGGTCATCATTTGCTTTCCATAGGATCTTCTTCTTAAGCTCTCAACTCTTGGGAATATATGGCCTATTTTAAAAGTACAAGCATTTGACTTTTAGTCGATAGTCCCGAAACCTCAATCTATCCTTGGGGGTTCTCTCTTTAACTAAGACCACTTTCTTAAGTGCAAGTACTCTTGATCTATAGGATTTCTATAGTCATACCTCCAAGACAGGGTTATTGAACATCGAGATTAAACTTGTAAGGAAAATGTGCATGCAATATTATTTAATTATCAAGGAATTCAATAAGGCTTTTTTGATGAGGGAATTTCCAATCTCATTTTCCTTACTGGGATGACATTTGATCTTAAAATCAAATTATTGTGGAATTTCAATCTATCTTCTCTAGCTCATGTTAAGTTCTAGGTGGGCTAACATCCATTTCGAGCTTTAAAGCTACCCAATGACCTTCTTGAGTTATAATGTATCCTATTGTAAGTGCTAAGATGGCAAGGTCAACACATGTAGATGTTGGTGGTGAACCACCTAGGTAGATGGGTCCACATGTCCACACTAGCACATTAATAGTCATCATAACCCTCACATGACCACCATCTCATCGTTTATTGTATTTGATTGATTACATCTCCTTACAATTGGCATAGTTATAGTGCAAATTGATTATTGTAGCAAGTTATATACTATTTGACTTAGGTCCCTTATGTTATATCTCATCTACACTTTAGCGTGAGAGAAAGAGAAAAGAAAACAAGAAAACGTTTTGGCCTCCATCTCTCTTCTTATGTCCTTGAGTGAGCTTCTCCTTGCATTTATTGAATGTGTTTGGTACATTGATTCAAGCAAGTCCTCCCAACATGTGAGTTTTGTCATGGTATTGAGCTACAAAATTGTTGGAAGCTGTGTTGGAGGTTAATATGAAAGAGAAGGAACAAGGATTCAAGCAAGCAAACAAGGGGTAACAGGATCTCCCATTTTTCCATTCTTTGCCTTGGATATTTCTTATGGAGGCACTTGAAGTGGAGAAAAGAAAAAATCTCATATTACTGTGAGATTTGGTATGCAAGTAGTTTGGTATGTATATTGTAAAATAGTCCACAAGGATTGCTACACTATTTTTTTAGCCATCTGAGGCTATTTTAGGTCTCGTTTTATCTTTTAAGGTTGTGGACATAGTTCCAAGATATACTACATTGTCAATTGTGTTTGTCATTCTGAGGTATACAGATTATAGATCTCAAATTTGTAAGTTCTAAGGTGTTTGTTAATATTATATGTAATATTGAGCAATCATCAATGAAAAGAACTATTGGATTTATGATTATGCACTTCTTGTACAAGGTTATAGAAGACTTGCTTATTGTTTTGGTACTTAGAATTACAATGATGTTTGAGAATAGCGAAAACCCCATCAATGAAAAAGTAGAAAATAACAACTACCCTTTTATGGAGGTTTTGTGTGATAAAATTCCTCATTTAGAAAATGCATATGTGAGTTTATTACAAGTTCAAAAAGGGAGCCAGAGGTAAGTGATCCACCAGTTACAAAAAAATTATCGGCATAGAGACAATGGAATACTAAGGACAAAAAAGCGAGGTATTGATTGCGTATAGTCATTGATAATATTATGCTAGGTATATAAGAAATGTAGAGAATTTACATATAGCTTGGACCACATTCCAAAATATGTTTTTAGTAAATACAGAGGCAAGGGAGATTCAAGTCAAGCAAGAGGAGCTGAGTACTTGAAAAAAAGGGACGTCCAAAAATAAGTATGTATTGAAAGTGAGGAGCATTAGAGATCTTTGGTAGCCATTGATGTAATGCATGATGATGATGACTAGGTTTCATTTACTTTGGGTGGCCTTGATAACAAAGAGAACTGTAACATCCTTTGTTATTTCTATGTATGTACATAATTTTTTTCTTAATTTTGATGAGTTGTCTCTCTTATGATTACAAAAGAGATTAACATGTAGAGCAAATCTTCAAAATGAACTCGTGAATAGATTATCTTTAAGAGAACGAGGTAGGTCCTCTTCAAGAGGCCATGATATGAAGTGAGTTGGTGGTAACCAACAAAACAAGCTAAGTCAACAGTTTAGTGCTATATAGATTTTAAGAGGTTATGGTAACACTAGAGGTAGGGGAAGCTTTAGAGAAAGAGATGGATGGAAAAATAGAGACTTTGGTAACTTTGTATCATCTCTCATTATTTGGAAGAACAAGTTATATTGCTGCCTACTATTTGACAAGAAAGATGAAATCAATAGTGGTAGAATGAATATAAAAGTTATAATGTATTTGTCATATAGAATATGATGAATGTTATTGTAGAAAAAGGAATATACAATGATGTTTGGTATGTGGACTCTGGTGTGTCAAACCATATGTAAAGACCTATGATGATTTATAGCATCTGATTTCACATATTGAAAATATTTTGTTACCATTATCTGATAGTCAAAATGTTTTTTTATTTAGTGTATTACATGTGCCATCCATCATAAAGAATCTAGTATTTGTCATCAGATGATGATGATAGAGTAAGGGATGTAGATTAGATTCAATGCAAAGGATTATTTTATTAGGTTAATTGCAAAGGACTATTTTGTTAAGGATTTTAGTAACAAGTGCGCTTTCACTCCGAAAGAAAGCAAAGTTGGCTATATGTTTATCTTAGATGTTGTAATTCCTACAATTAATATTGCTACATATGCTGAGGACAAAGGTGTAGTTATAGATATTGAAATCTAGAATAAATGTATTAGTGATGAAAGTGTACGAAGACTAAAATCAATACAATTAAAAGGGTTGATGGAAGGAGTTGTAGTATGCTCGATATTGTTCATGTGAATGTTTGGGGATATGACAAGAATGTAAGTAGTTTTCACATACTTGATATTGTTTCTATAGATATATGGGCATGTACATTGAATTGATGCAACCATACAATAGAAAATATTAGTTGCAAAGAGTCAGCTTTGATGAGATGAGCAATTGATGTGCTTTTAGTTGTGATGCATTCAATGAGGATGATGATGTTGATGATAGTCATGTACAAATATGAAAGTAGGAATCACATCCTCTTAGTGTACTAAAGATATCATCTAGTAGTGATTCTCTAGTCATCCTTGGTTTAGAAGACTAAGTAGAAGCTATGTATCTTTAGGTGCATCTAGTATTGTTGCATGTACTAATATAAAAAGGCCAATCGTTAATTATAAAGGGAAGAATAAAGTTTTAGATAGTAATAATGTATCTACTAGTCATTTGGTTATTGATGAAGATGCTAGTGGGATAGGAAGTTTGAATGATGAGCCCGATATTCTTTTTATTAGAACACCAAGTATACGAAAAGCACATAGCAATGTAAAGGAGCCAATGGGTGATCCAATGATACACATGTCTATCAATGTTAAATATCCTATTAAATGATTGGGTTTTAAGGGTTATGTAATGCACCATTATGCTCACATGGTGAAAGTAGTAGAGGATATAGAGACACTTGTTTTTGAGGAAGCTATTGGTCATGCACATTGGGATGCGACAATGGACAAGGAGATGGCTGCATCATATACCAACAAAACTTGGGCTTAGTACCATTGTTTGAGGGCAAGAAATCTGTTGGTTATTAGTGGTTCTATAAGATTAAAAATAATGTAGATAGTTTAATTATACCAAGTATAAGGCAAGGTTCATTGCTAAAGGCTATACTCAAACATATGGCATAAATTATAAAGAGATGGTCTAATTGCTAGGATGTAAACTATTAGATGTGTGATTCCTTTGGAAGCAACTAAAGATTGGAATTTACAAAATATGGATGTAAAGAAATGTCTTCTTATATGGTGATTTACAAGAAGAGGTGTATATCGAGTAGCTAACAGGTTATGAGGATTTGAAGTATCCCACATATGTGTACAAGCTAAAGAAGATGATCCATGGGCTAAAGCAAGTATCTTAAGCATGACCTAACAAGATAGGAGAGTGTCTTTATTGTGAGAAAGGAGGATGTAGGTTTGGCTGTCAGTCATCTTTGTGGATGACTTGATTATTACGGGTGATAGTCATAGTGGGATTGTTGATGTTAAGGGTCTTTTGAAGCAAAATTTAAGATAAAAGGTCTTAGTGAGTTGAGGTACTTTCTTAGCATTGAGGTTTTTAGATGTGCTAATGGTGTTTGGTTGTCCCAAAGACAATATGGTTTGTTTTTTTTCTCTAAGTATGGTATGACAACATATAGGCCTCTTTTAGTGCCATTGGAGCAGAATGTAAAGTTGAGTGTGTTGATATTGGAGATAAGATAGAAGACTCTACTATATTTAGGTGGATGGTAGGAAGTTTGATTTACATAACTATTTCACAAGGCTAGACTTTAGTTGATTGACTTCTCGGTTAGGTGGTAAGTGAGTCGTGGAACACATCAACATTTTTCTTAAGCCGAAAAAATTCATTGTCATTAGTAATCTAATCTATCATATTATGCTTAATTATGTAGATTTGGAGCACATTTGTTGATTCTTTGATAATTTTGCTAGCTTTGGCTACCTGAATATTGAGTTCCCTAGACTTGTCTTATATTTGGATTAAGTCATTGTGAAATTTGCAAAATGTAACTTGGCCATTCCACAATGTGTATGGGTTTCTTTAGGCTCTAGCCAATCCATCACTATTAGCCAATTCCATTAATAGTTTTCCAACTAGCTCTAGCTTCCTAGCACAATTCGTGAGATAAAAGAACAAGTATTCTTCCAATGAATTAAAATTGAAAATGTGTCCATGCATAGGTAATAGATATTCGAATAATGGATTTTTTTTCTCTTGCATTGCAAGTTTCAATGTTTGCATGGATGGTTCCCCTTTTACAGAGAAAGATTGTTCTCTTCATTGTTGGCATTGCGACCTTGTTTTCTAGCAACATTGACCTTTCCATGGCCCTGTCTAGAGTTATTGAAACTTCACTACCTTTTAGAGTCCATTGGTGCATTCTTGTTGCTCTTCCTAGCTTTAACTAGATACCAGACCCAACAATCTCTAGGTTGATTGCATTGGAAGCACCTCCATTAATTATCTTGGTTTCAAATATTATTGTTGTTATGATTCATGGGGTTGTAGCATAGGTATTTCAGGCCTTCTTGCAATCCATTGTTGATATGGCAAGTTCAATGTGTGTGGACATTGATGATAGACCGCTTGGTTAGATATCTATGCTTAACATGTATAGTCACTTATGTACTGTTTGTGTTACTAAATTGATTGCTTATTACGCTTTCTCTATTTAGTACATTTATGTCAATAAATTAATGATCCACTTTTTTTTTGGTGTTGATCATGATCTAGCATAGCCATGAGACCATTTCGGGACCATTATTCCTAGTGTATCACTTAATGGGGTGATCAGAGCATTGTGACGGGGATATCTGGTACATGTAGTACAAGCTACGAAGGGGGAAGGAAGTGCCTACTAAGTGTAAGAGTGTACACAAGAACCAAGGAGTTATATATAAATGAAGATGGATTGAGTTCTAAGAAGAGGAAGTGCATTAGCATTGTGTATATGTATTTATGTGTGCATCAGGGGACTCTTGGAAATGTTCACTTGTGTGTAATAAGCATTGCATTCATTTAGGGTCATCCTGTCCCTTATAAGTCAAGGTTAAAAGGTCTTTTCTCTCTTAATAATTAAGGAGAGAAGTAATTCTTTCACTAGGAAAGACGAGAGAGGTAATTCTCTCACTAAGAAAGACGAGAGACGTGATCCTCTGGAAGTGAGGATAGAAGTGATTTTCCCTTTCTAAGGTCTAAAATGACACAAGCTTTTGTGTGGAAGTCAATCTTAAGGTTGAGGCCCAAGGTAATCTAATGAACTCTCCTTATCTATGGCTCAAGGTGGTTGCATGGACCATAAGTTAAGAATAGAGTTTAAAAAGCTGATTTTCTTAAAATAGACATGGTGAATCCATTTTTAAAATATCTCATGATAGAACGCCGATCTCTAAAAACAGCCCGCTACAGTTATTAGAAATGACGAGATCTACAACTTTTGTGTTGGATGTTTTTCCATTGGAGTAAGGCACAGAGAGATATTCCAAAAGTGGTGCTATAGAGTAGGTCCTGGAATAGCCACATTTTGCATGACGATCAACCTTTCCATAAGAGGAGCAAGCTTAAGAAGACTAAGACTTTCAAGTCTGGGGATAAGGACATAAATTTTGACTCTTACTCCGGTAAGAGAGATCTTGCTAAGTCATTAGCCTTTGTCATGCAATTTGAAGTTACTTTTTTTAATGGTAATTTGTTAGAAAAGTCCCAGCTCAAGCATGTAGGCATGCACTTGAAAGACACCACTAGCAATTGGTGGTTAGCTCTCATTTTGGAGGGAATGAAACCTATGACTTGGAAAAAGTTCAAAAGAAGTTTTATGCTCAATTCTTGCCTCCTGATTTTGAGAATGATGTCAAGAAGGAGTGGGATTGGCTAGAGGCCAGAAAGAGCACGAGAAGGTCACTAGTTATGTGGACAAGTTTTGGTCTACTCTTCTCAAGGTTACTCCTTTCATGGAGATCAATGATGAAGAGAAGAAAATGAAGTTTGAAGTTGGCCTACTCCCTCATTTACACAGAACCATGAAGGTGCATCCACATGAAACCTTATCTCGCATGATGGAGTCTGCCATCATAGCTGGAGTTTGCATATACCTGGTACATCTCGAAAGTTGGAGATGAGTTCTTATGGAGTTAGATAAGAGCAGCTATGATCAACCAAGAGACATGACTAATCAAAGAAGAACTACCTCTATCCATGACCAATATTCAAAGCTAGAGGGTAACAAGAAGAAGAGCACATATATCTCACCCTCTGAGATACAAAAGTACAAAGAGGAAGGACGGTGCTTTCTTTGTGGTGAGCTGGGGCATATGAAGCTTGATTGTCCTCACAAAAGGAAGGATGCAAATGTGATTAAAGATCCTCCTTCGCCATCCTCAAATTCTATTCTGGATGTGCAAGCTAACACTCATTCAAATGACAAGAAGAAACAACTCTTAAAGGGTTGGGGTATTATAAGATCCGAGATACACACTCGACTTTCTTATATACTTAAAATATACATGGTGAATATTATGTTGGCGCAGAGAGAGAACAGATGAGAGAAAAGAAATATGTAGAGAGAGAGAGAGATAGAGAAATTGACAACACACTAGGGATTGGAAGATGGGCCATTCCCCCCCTTGTGGAGTTATATTATTGACAAGGAGCAAGCTTCTTCGTTACACATAAACTAGTTTTTACTTCTAGATCTTGGAAACAAGATCACGGTTCCTTGCGCGGTATACAACTGGCTCACACTTGCACAACTTGGAAGTTGGCACCTTTTGATCCTTCTTGAGTCTCCTTCTCTCCTACACAATATGTGTAGGGCTCTCCTCTTGGCACTTGATTTTAGCAGAGCTTCCGCAGCACTTGCATATTCTCTTTTCCCCCTAGAACTTGATTTCAACAGAGCTTCTGCAGCACTTGCACCTTCTCTTCTCATCTTGGAGCTTGATTTGGGGCAGAGCTTCCGTAGCACTTGATTTTAACAGAGCTTCCGCAACACTTGCACCTTCTCTTCTCCTCTTGGGATGCATGTAAAGTGATACTTCCTTCCACCTCCCCCCACACACAAGGAGAGCCTCCTCTTTTATAGGCTTTCAAGAGCTTCTCTTCTTGGAGAGAGACTTGAGTTGATCTTCATGCAAGATGTGGTTGTTCTAGGACCTACTATGTAGCACTAATTTCGAGATATCTCTCTGTGCATTGTTCGGATGAAAAAATGTCCACCATGAAGTTGTAGATCTCGCTATTTTTGATAACCCATGTAGCCTGTTTTTAGAGATCGTCTTTCTATTGTAAGATATTTTAAAAATGGATTCACCATGTCTTTTTTAAAAAGAACAGCTTCTCAAATTGTACTCTTAACTTGTGGCCATGCAACCACCTTAAGGAGAGTTCATTAAATTTCCTTGGGCCTCAGGCTTAAGATTGACTTCCACACAAAAACTTGTGTCATTTTAGACCTTAGAAAGAGAAAATCACTTATCTCCTCACTTCTAGAGGATCACGTCTCTTGTCTTTCTTAGTGAGAGAATTACCTCTTTTGTCTTTCTTAATGAAAGATAATGACCCCAAATGAATGCAATGCTCATTACACACAAGTAAATGTTCCCAGGCATCCCCGGATGCACACATCAATACATATACACAATGCTAATGCACTTCCTCTTCTTAGAAGTTAATCCATCTTCATTTATGTGTAACTGCTTGGTTCTTGTGTACACTCTTACACTTGGTAGGCACTTCTTTTCCCCTTCATAACTTGTACTGCATGTACTAGATATCCTCGTCACAATGCTCTGATCACCCCATTAAATGATGCACTAGGAATATTGGTCTCTAAATGGTCTCATGGCCATGCTAGATCATCATCAACATTTAAAGAAAAGCGAGTCATTAATTTATTGGTATAAATTTATTAAATAGAGAATGCGTAAAAAGCAATCAATTTAGTGACACACTCAACAATCAACGAGTTTTGATACTCTTTGATCCAAGGTCCATAGATAATTTTGTGTCAGCAGATATTGTTGAAAGGCTACAAATTCCACCGAATCGATTGGGAACACCAATTGAATTAGGTTCGGCTCTTAAAGGACTTACGATCAATTCTAATCCTATCAAGAGGAAGTTGAATCTTAGAATTGAGAATTACGGTGACTAAGAATCTTTTCTACTTGCATCCATTGGTAATTGTGATGTTATCTTAGGTATGCCTTAGCATTACAAGATTAGACCTCTTCTCAATTTTGTTAAGAAGACCCTTGCATTTCAATTTAAGGGTTGGAACATAGTATGCATTGCTGATGCTAGAGATTGGCCTATGTCAATGGTTAGCCATGTTAGCATTTCTAAAGAAATGAAGAAAGCTATTTTTGCATAAATGATTTTTGTGAGACAGTCAAAAGAAGCTAATGATTCAAGGGCACTTGATGTATCTAATGAACACACAATACCAACTAATGCTTCTAAGTCTCAGACTTTAAAAGAATCCCTCTCTTTAATTGATCAAGCCAGACATGATTTTGTCAAACAATATGAAGATTATTTTGGTAATTCACTCCCAGGAGAGTTACCTTCTAAGCGCTCGGAAGATCACACAATTGATCTTATCCCAGGCAGTTCACCACCTAACCAACGGCCTTACCAAGTAAGTGCAAGTCAACAAGAGGAGATCCTAAAACAAGTAAATGAACTGTTGGAAAAGGGGTTAGTTCAACCTAGCTCTTCTCCATTCTGCTATCTAGTCTTACTTGTTCAAAAGAAAGACGGTTCTTTCCGTATGTGCATAGACTACAGATCTTTGAACAAGATCACAATCAAGAATTGTTTTCCTATCCCAAGGATAGATGATATCTTGGATAAGTTGCAAGGGGCTAGCATCTTTAGTCTCATTGATCTCAAGAGCGGCTATCACCAGATATAGATAGCACCTGAAGATGTTCATTAGACATCTTTTCGTACAATGTTTGGACTATACAAGTTCTTAGTTATGCCATTTAGTTTGACTAATGCACCCACCACATTCAATCGAATGATGGAAATAATTTTCAAACCTTACTCAAAGTTCACAAGTCTCTTCTTTGATGACATTCAAATATTTTCATGATGTGAAGAAGAGCATAGAAAACATCTATCTATTGTTTTTAAAGAGCTTTGCTACAAGTCAATGCTAAGAAGAGTGAAAATTTCCTTTCGAAAATTCATTACTTGGGCCATATTGTTTCTCACAATCTGGTGAGAATGGATCTTGAGAAGATTCGAGCCATTGTTGAATGGTCTACACCTAATTGTGTACATGAAGTTAGAAGTTTCTTGGGCCTATGTTCATACTATGGGAAGTTCATATGAGGTTTTGCGTATGTTACATCTCCTCTATATGACCTTACTAAGAAGTGAATGCCTTTTCGCTGGGGATTACGGCAACTACAATCCTTTGAAAGAATTAAGTTTCTTGTGACTCAAGAACCAATTCTCATAGTTTCGAATTTTCAAAAACCTTTTAAAGTTCACTACGATGCTTCTGGGGATTGCATTGGAGCTGTGCTTAATCAAGAGCATCATGCAGTAGCATTTGAGAGCCGATGCCTCAAGGATCATGAGCTACATGCTCTAGTATATGAGAAAGAGCTTATAGTGGTGGTACATGCTCTTTAAGTATGGAAACACTATTTACTTGGTGCAGATTTTGTTATTAAAATAGATCACCAAAGTCTAAGATACTTCCTCACTCAAAATAAGCTTTCAGAGAAACATATGTGTTGGGCAAATTTCTTATCTATGTTTCACTTTCAAATTCTTCACACATCTGAAACTAAGAATGTGGTAGCAGATGCTCTATCACAGCGACCTCAAGTGAATGCAATCACAATTATTTACTATAATGAGTTCATGGATTTACCCAAAATGTATGCAATTGATTTCGACTTCTTAATCATATGGGATCAGCTTAACTCAGGTCAGTCGATTACACCTTACTCGATTCGAGATGGCTATTTGTATCATCATCAAGCAATTTGTGTAGCATTACCATTGTAACACAAGGTAATAGATGAAGCACATGCATCTCCATATGGTGGACATAGGGGTATTCTACCCACTACTTAAGCATTGGAAAGATATCTCTTTTGGCCCACTCTTAGAACTAACATTAAAAGATATGTCGGCGAGTGCAAGATATGCCAAAAAGTAAAGTATTATAGGCATAAAACACTTAGTCTACTGAAGCCATTACCTATTCCCAATGAGCCTTGGGAAAGTATAGCCATGGACTTTATCATGCAGCTTCCTCACACACAAGGAGGCAACAATGCAGTCTAGACTATCATTGATAGATTCAATAAGCAAGCACACTTTATACCTGTATGAAAGATAATCAAAGCTGATCATATGGCTAAGCTATTCATTGCTCATATTTTCAAGCATCATGGCATGCCTAAGTCCATTACAAGTGATCGAGATCCCCGCATGACTAGCCTCTTTTGGCAAGCTCTCTTCAAGAACCTTAGGACTCGGTTAAAGTTTTCATCCTCTTATCATCCTCAAATGGATGGGAAGAGTGAAAGTGCTAATTCTACTATTCTGTACCTTTTGAAATCCTATGTCTCTGATAATCAAAGAGAATGGGAAAAGTATTTATCTTTAGTAGAGTTTGCATACAATAATACGGTGCACTCTAGTATTGGTAAGGCACCCTTTTGAGATAATCTATGGTAAGTCTCATTTACCACCCATTCTTCTTACGAAGGATAAGATCTTTGCAGTAGATAAGTTTGTTAGAGACATTGATATAACTTTCACTCAAGTAAAATATGCTATCCAAAGGACACAAGAGAAGCATAAACAGGAAGTAGATAAGCATCATCGTTAGATCTTAAGTTGGGACAGTATGTTCTTCTTAAGTTTGAGAAGGCTCGCTTGAAGAAGCAGAAAGGTCAAAAGGGTAAAATGGTTAAACTTTCTAATCGCTATTATGGCCCTTTCAAGATCACAGATAAGATAAATGATGTGACTTTTTGTTTGGATCTACCAAGTCATTGGAACATTCATAATGCTTTCCATATAAGTTTGCTACGTCCCTATATTGGAGAACCTCCAATGGAAATAATCAAGGAAGATTAACTTGACATAGAAGAAATAGAAGGGTTCCTTGTGCTTGAAAGAATTTTACACCATCAGGACAATACTCTAAGGTCAGGTAAGGTATTATGGAATTATTTGGTTAAGTTTAAGAATTATCCCCCATTGGACGCTTAGCTTATTACTGAGAGAGAACTACAAGACTTTCTAGATCTTTTTAAAGACTATGTATCCCCTCTACAGTTGAGGTCAACTGTTTAGAAGCCAGAGGGATGTTACTAAATTGATTGCTTATTACACATTCTCTATTTAGTAAATTTATGTCAATAAATGAATGACCCACTTTTCTTTTAGTGTTGATGATGATCTAGCATGGCCTTGAGACCATTTAGAGACCAGTATTCCTAGTGCATCACTTAATGCGGTGATTAGAGCACTGTGATGGGGATATCTGGTACATGTAATACAAGGTATGAAGGGGGAAGGAAGTGCCTACTAAGTGTAAGAGTGTACACAAGAACCAAGGAGTTATACATAAATGAAGATGGATTGAGTTCTAAGAAGAGGAAGTGCATTAGCATTGTGTATATGTATTTATGTGTGCATTCGAGGACGCCTGGGAACGTTCACTTGTGTGTAATGAGAATTGCATTCATTTGGGGTCATCCTCTCCCTTACAAGTCAAGGTTTAAGGTCTTTTCTCTCTTAATGAATTAATGAGAGAAGTAATTATTTCACTAGGAAAGACGAGAGAGGTAAATCTCTCACTAAGAAAGACGAGAGACATGATCCTCTAGAAGTGAGGAGAGAAGTGATTTTCCCTTTCTAAGGTCTAAGATGACATAAGCTTTTGTGTGGAAGTCAATCTTAAGGTTGAGGCCCAAGGTAATCTAATGAACTCTCCTTATCTATGGCTCAAGGTGGTTGCATGGACCATAAGTTAAGAATAGAGTTTAAAAAGCTGATTTTCTTAAAATAGACATGGTGAATCCATTTTTAAAATATCTCGTGATAGAACACCAATCTCTAAAAACGGCCCACTAGAGTTATTAGAAACGGCGAGTTCTACAACTTTTGTGTTGGACGTTTTTCCATCGGAGTAAGGCACAGGGAGATATTCCAAAAGTGGTCCTGTAGAGTAGGTCCTGGAATAGCCACATCTTGCATGAAGATCAACCTTTCCAATCTTGGCACTCAATCTTCTCTCCAAGAAGAGAAGCTCTTGGAGCCTATAAAAGGGAGGCTCTCCTTGGGTGTGGAAGAGGTGAATGAAGCATTACTTTTCATGTATTGCATGTATGCAAGAGGAGGAGAGAAGGCGGTTCGAGTCTCACAAAGTGCTACAGAAGCTTTGCTGAAATCAAGCACCAAGAAGAGAGCCCTACACATATTGTGTAGGAGAGAAGAAGAGAAATCAAGAAGATCAAAGAAGCCAACTTTTGAGTTGTGCAAGTGCTTGCCGGTTGTATACCGTGCAAGGATCCATGTAAGTTGAAGGTCGCCAACCCTTGAGTTGTGCAAGTGCTGTGGAAGCTCTGTTGAAATCAAGCTCCAAGAGGAGAACCTTACACATATTGTGTAGGAGAGAAGGAGAGACTCAAGAAGTATCAAAAGGTGCCAACTTCCAAGTTGTGCAAGTGTTAGCTAGTTGTTTATTGTGCAAGGAACTGTGATCTTGTTCCCAATATCTAGAAGTTAAGAACTGGTTTGTGTGTAACGGAGGAGCTTGCTCCTTGTCAATAATATAGCTCCACAAGGGGGGGGACTGGCCCATCTTCCAGTCTCTAGTGTGTTGTCGTAATGGTTTTGAGGGCTAGGTTGGCCGCTAATAGTATGGTGAAGTGTTTTTTCAAATAGGAACATGTGGACCAAGTTTAGCTCTTGCATCTAGCGAGTGCTCTTCAAATTATTATCTAGCACTTTCTTGGTACCAATGAAGCAATAAACCTCAATTCCATTGCTGTTTGACAAAAAGGTCCAGTTGATAATGATAACTTCTTTTGAGAATTTTCATGAATGTATCCCACAACCAATATAATTCCATTAATAAAAAGCAAACACAAAGATGAAAAAGAAGAGAACAAGAAATTATGACTAAGGATCTTAATTTACTAGAGAATTTCATTGTAATTCAAACCATACTTCCCATGGCCAAAGTAACCATTATCTTTCTATTTTCATGATTTAGAATGCTTTGATAATAAGATAGACTTATTGGAAAAGAGATGTAAGTTAGGAGATAGATACAATTGTCCTACATATGCAAAATGACTTATTTAAAATGGGTCGAAAGGTTTTAATTAGGTGTGGTCTTGTAGAGACTCCTCTAGACTTCATATACTTTGATACAATATATTAATCCATAAGTATCACTAATGCATTGTGGTACTCCCCCATTTCAACTGATGGAGCATGATCCATTGAGAGGGTACTTCCTCAATCACCCTAAAATTTACAAATTGAATCTTGGACATTAATTGGCCATTTGCATTAATTTGGGCTTCAAAGAACTTGAATACATGAATAGTACGCAACCTTTCAATTGCTTCAATCATGTTAAGATATGCTCTAAGGTATTTGGGATTATCAATGCTTATGAGAAAAACTTCATCACTCAAGCACCAACCAAAGCAATTCATCCACCTTCACTCCAATGTACAAAGATTGATGCATAATCATCTTGTCAATGAGAAGCATGATCATATGTTGAAACCAATTATCATTTGACTAGCAAGAAATCATAAATATCTCCATGAAGACTAAGTTTCCCATTTATTTCTTATAATAGGATTGTAAAACAAAGGTAAAATATTATCTACTATTCTAACTTAAATTTAAAGTAATACAAAAAAAGTACCAATCAGTTTCTTCTTCCTCACTTTGCATTGATACTATGTGTGACTCCAAATTGAACAACATGCCCCTTGATAGCTCTAAAGAGACTGTTCAAACTCCCAAACTACTTTATAATGGATGCATGGCCTAGATCTAACCTAGATTCAGTGTTTTTCATCCTAGACAATCTAGTTCTAGAACATTATGCCCTTGGAATGAGGTTTAAGGAGTGAGTTGTGTGGATCAACTTGCACTTAGTTCATGGAGACTGGGAGATGTTTCCATGGACTCAAGGACTAGTACTCTACCACTTATTTTCCTAAAATAAGTTGATCCTAGGGATCTATCATCCTAGCCTAATTACCAATCTATTTCTCATTCAATTGGCCAATAGATCAAGTCCACCCATCCATAGGACATGCCTAACTAGGGAAGTGCATGCAAATCATCTTTACTTTTCTAATCAAGGCATACTGCCACATTGTGTAACATATAAACCCACATATCTTAATCAACCTTTTACACAATGGGCTCATTGTGATTGATCCTTGTCTTCCCTTTAAACTTGGTAGTTCCCCCATTGATGGATTAAATACCTTCTTTTGAACTCTCTTTCTATGACAACTATCTTTCTCCTTGTGGCGAAGTTTGTGATAAAAGTCACAGACAATGGACTCATTATGATTGATCCTTATCTTTCCTTTGAGCTTGGCAGTTCCCCATTAATGGATGATGTACTTGCTGATTTGAGAAGACCAAGAAGGATATTTACAAAGTACTTATCCTGATAGTGGCAATATGTTATTGTGTTTAGAAAAACAAAGAGCAACCATATGTAGCACAAATGTCAAAGATTTAGGAGATCAATAGTAATACATATTTGCAACCCTCATATGCAACTTAGTAAATCAGATTAGTAGCAAACAAAGAAATGTTGATGACAGTAGCTCATTGAAGATGATAACTAGTTAATGATGCTTGCAATCAATGCGATTAGTCCATAGATTAATGTAGCAACCCATGTGGTTCAGAGATCTCACTCAAGCAAAGTGATAGTGGTGTAGAGATTACACTAAAAAAACAAATGATTCTAGCTCAAATTTAGCAATGTTGATCATAGAAGTGCTACATATAGTAGCTCATCATTAGATATTAATGGAGGAATAGGAAAGATAGCACCATCAGATGAGTTGGTTATGCCATAGTTATGGTTGCTTAGATTTGATCTATGTAACGAGTCGATAGTAAGAAGAGCAATAAGATGATTTCACTTGGATAACATTTGTCATGATTTCTAGCAATAGAAGAACCCATAATAGTAGTAATCTCCTCGGATTTGATTTAACATAGATATATTTGACTAATGTACTTTTTTTAGAGTAGCTTTAGGTCATGATCTTCAATAAAGGTGGCTTTAGATCTATAAAGAAATATCAACATCAATGGATCTTATATAAGAGAAAGAGCCATGGATCTATCATAAGAAACCCACGCAAGTCATTCAACATGATCTAGGAAGTATGGTGCTTTGAGAGAACGACATACAAATGGCAGCGTGACACATGACAACTCATAACAGAGAGAGCTTCAACTTGATCTAACTTACAAGATAAATGAGCAGTAATGGCACCTTATTCTTGGATGTTTCAACAATAGTGTGATTCTTGGCAATAGATGGTGCATATTCAACATTAGTAATAGTTGTGAAATCAACCCCATTAATAGTGCCAGGGAAAACATGCAATCAACAATAGATTTAGCGTGATTGTAGTAGGGGAAAATTGCATTGATTGCATCGCCACGTTAGTTGAAAAATTGTGTGATTTTCTAAGTAGTAGGGGGGGCACAGATCAACATATAGCTTATTCTTAGCTATGATATCTATAGGGATGGTTGGCATCTCATTGTAGCAAAGCATATCTAATAGTTGTGAGCTTTGGACAACAAGTAGATCACAACTGATGGGGATAATCATTTACTTTGAACCATCTTAGATCATTCCAGCTCATTAGAGATAAAGAAAAATAGTAGCTTTGAAAAAGGGCAATAGATTCATTGCCAACCATTAGCTAAAAATATGATACTTTTTGGCAGTCCTTTTTGAGTAGAAAATGAACACTAACCAACTGTAATGAGTCCAAATTCGGGACAACATTCATAAATAGGAAGCACCTTTAACAGAATAAGAAGTAGAAGAGTTCATTGCAATAAGAAGAGATAGGCAGCAATAGAAGCTCAAGGATCCATACCTTTCATTGCTCAAGATTCCATGTTAAAATATTAAAAGAGAGATGGAAAAAAGAGACAATGAGTACACCATGCAATAGAGCTAGCTTGAAAGTAAGGAAAAGTGGACTAGTTATTCATGAAGATGAGGTGCCTTTATAAAGGCTTAGAAGTAGGTGGTTTAGGGTAGTGGTTTAGAGTGGTGGCTTTGGTAGGTAGGTTTTAGGTAGTGGTCTTTAGGTGGATAAGGTAGGTGGCTAAAGTGGATTCACATAGTGTAGTGGGTGTAGGGAGACTCTCCTTTATTGATGGATACATCCATAGGATAAATTGATTAACTTAGGTAGTGTGGCCCTTGTGCAATCCCCCAAATAGATATAATGTGTTTGTGATTTTAACATGCCTTGGAGGGGCACATCGCCACAATAGATTCAACTTATCTAATTTGCATGTATAGATATAATCATTAAGTTCTCAAACAACCAAGAATAAGTAGCAATCAAGTTCTAATGAGACATTGGAATACAATCCTTCGAATATAGATAATTAGCAACCTCCCACAATTTTGGAAGTCAATGTATTACAACCATCCTTCTATTAACAACAACTCCAACGATTACATTCCATGCATTGCTAGATATAGTTTTGATTTTTGTGTTCAAGAGTGTAGGCTAACTTTCCCTTTTTGGAAGGTACCAGTAAGAGCCAACCTAAGATTCAATTAACAATTCCTTATGGTCAATAAATACTTGTTGATTCCTAATGGCATAATAGTCTAGTATTGATATTAGATAGCTAGGTCCTTGGTAGGTATACTTCTTGATAGATCTAAGTGTTTGACTCTTTCCTATCAAACTTCTAGTCTCCTAGCCTAGTCTCTATCGATATCCTTACAAAGCAATAAGAACGGGTCTATGATTTGAAAGTTAGCTTGCAATCTCTAAGCTATATGAATTGAGTCCTGGTTTTAGGTTGCATGCATTACTATTACAACCAATTGAGGCATATGATGCATTTTCTATTTAAGGTTTGTATACTTATTTGACTTGTTAATTTGCTAGCTTAGACTTTTGTCTTTTCCTAAGAATAGGTAAGTTAATTTCTTGAATTTATAAACTTTATTTTGGATTCAAAACTTAGGTTATGTTAGGTGAATCGGTCTATCCCTTCAAAGTTATTTCATAGATCATCTAACTCCGAGGTAGGGATTTTGCCTAATATGATATTCTATTTGCATCATCACATTAACTTTTCATAGGATGTCCATGAAGTTGTGCAATTGAGGAAGGGGTCTAGCATGATAGAGCAATTTATCTATTATGCTAGTTGATCAAAGCTAATTCTCTTAGTAGGGACAAATCTACCTAATCTTTTAGCAAGGTGACTTCCTTGCATCTTTCAAAGTGATCTAGTACTTAAAAATCTTGATCATCGGAAGTCTAGTGTTCAAATGGTTGGTTTTTCATCTACACAATATTCTTTAGATTCTCCTAAGGTGAGAGTTAAAGGGAAGGTATAAGTTGGTTTACATATCAATTTATTATGATATCAAATTGGGGCTTTTAATTAAACTTAAGTTCTTATTTTGTTTAGAGTCCATTTAAAATTCATTTTTATAGTTTAATATCTCTCTTCAATGATCCAATCTCATTTAGGTTCTTTGTTTTAACTATCTTCTAGGTTGGGTCTCTCAACAAGAACTTTATGTAATCTTAATCTCTTTAGGAGTTGTTTATTCAATATTTAAGAACCTAGACTATTTAAGACTTTGAATCCTAGTCAAATCCTATGATGATTTTTGTTGCCTTGCCAACCATTTCACATTCCAATGTCTAGAAGGTCTCAATTATAGTTTCTTTTCTTGTAGGTCATGTTTATTGCAAAGCGAAGGAAGTGAAAAATGAGGCATCAAGAGGAAAAGTGCAAGGTGGAAAAAAGGAAAAGGCTATAAGAGAGTGGGTTTGGAAGAAATCTAAAAGCATGGGAACAATGACAAGGAGTACAAGACGCAACCATGGAAGCCGCAAGAAGTGAAAAGCAAGAAGGCGCACCTTTAAATATAAAGGTGCAACCAAAACCTCTATAAAAGAGCATTGGGCTCTCACCTGTGCAAATTGTAAAGGTAGATGGGCGGTAGGAAGGAAGCTAGGAAGATAGGAGAACAATGGAAAAAAGGGCCTAGGCTATGGCCAACTATGTAAAAAGGGGATGACCGCACAAGGGAAAGAGGGTTTTGTATATAAAGTTCAAAAAGTGAATGAAAGCTCATTCTTCGTGTGTGGCAAAGTGGACTCTTCTTCTTCTCTTCTCTTGCTTGCTTGCTTGTTTGTGCTTGAGGGAGGGAGAGAGTGTGAGTGAGTAAGGGAGTGAGGAAGTGAGTGTGTGAGGGTGAGGGATCTTGGAGGTGAAACCCTCATCCATATCCTCTCTTCTTCTTCTCTCTTGTCTTGCACGTGGTTATGGAGAATGGAGCTTGCATTGAGCTTGCATCACAAATCGTGGAGCTATTGGAGTACTTGAGAGAGGAAGTAACTCAATTTGGCATCAAGGTAAGGTCACTACACTCATAGAGAGGGATAACACGTTGGCTATGTGAGAGGTAGCCATTAGTGCTCTCTTGAAATGCTTGACCAATAAGCAGTCCATGGGTCTTAGCAGTTGTCCTCTACATTTTTGGTTCTATTGCCGGGACCAACGGATTCAAGCTTGAGCACTTGCACGCTTTAAATCAAGCATCGAAGTGGGGTTTCATCCTCAAGAACTGGAGCTTGAGATAAATAGGAGGTTTTGGGTTTTAAATCTGTGCTACAAGTAAGTATTTTTGGTTTTTGATGATTGGTTGAGTAGGAGAAATCATCCCAGTACTTGGCTTTCGAGTTAAGAGATTGGATGGAAAAGCGTAGGGTTTGCTACTATAAAATAGGCCAAACAAGGCACAGATCTAGGAAAAATGGAAAGAAGGAGTACTGAAGAGGGTTAAGGTCAAGAAGCAAGGGGGTGGGAGTGGCAAGAACCTTGTGAAGCAGGGGTTTAATATCCATGAGACCAAGGGGGAGCTCCTTTAAAACCCTGGTTGTTTGAGAGAGAGAGAGAGAGAGAGAGAGAGAGAGAGAGAGAGAGAGAGAGAGAGAGAGAGAGCTCCATTGCATGGACTCACTTCAATCGTGTCATCAATAAGTTTGTTTTCCACTACAGGTACACCCACACCTTCTCCTTCATGCATAGGTAGGATTTGGAGGTGCTCAGCTAGTGTGAAGCCCACAATCGTTCGGCGTGATGAATTTTTCATCGACTCGGAAAAAACACACCGCGTTCGGCCCATCCGAATTACGTCGATTCTTGGTCGAGTCCCAAAATTGTCCCTTGGTCCACTTCTATTTGGCCATTAGGCCCACTCGACTCGAACACATGGAAATTTGACCTTGGCCCGTTCTTGTATTCAGCCCTCTGCCCACTCGACTTGGACACCCACCGCTTGACCGGTTCAAATCAAACACTTAGACCAACTTGTACCTTGTTCAACCGGCCCAATTCGGCCTAGGCACATTATACAATTGACTCGATCGTCCAAATTAGTAACTCGACCTTCCTAATTAGTCATTCGGCTCGTCCGAATTAGTTGCTCGGCCCTTGCAATTCGGACCTATTGGCTTGAGTTTGATTTTCCCCAGAATTTTTGAAATTTGAACCATACCACCTAGACATCGGCTGTACAAACATCGAAAGACCGTATAGACACTTGAGACATCTTTCTGGCACAAGGAACAAAGGAATCAACAAGATGCTGGCATAGAGGCGACACGAGTCAAACCATCTAGTGATCCAGCCCATTAGCCACATCAAGCGGAGTCGTAGAGCACTAATGAATCATGACTAAGTGAAGGGCATAGCAGAGAACCCTATGAACCAACAAGGAGAGGATATAAGCCTATCAGGCTAAACCCACAACGAGAGCGCTAGAGCCATCCAAACACTTTTTTTTTCACTCATTTTGATTTCCAGCCCTCAAAGCGCACTTGAAAAGAGCTAAAAGGTTGATTTCACACAATGCACAGAAAAGAACACACACAGTCACACACGCACAGAGTGAGGGTAAGTTGAGGACTGGTTGTAATTAACAAGGAACTCACCCAGACTTAAGAACTTGAAGGAACAGACACTTGAGACACCTTTCTAGCACAAGGAACAAAGGAATCAGCAAGACGCAGGCACAGAAGCGACACTAGTCAAACCATCTAGCGATCCATCCTGTCAACCACATCAAGCAGAGTCGTAGAGTGCTAACGAATCATGACTGAGCAAAGGGCATAGTAGAGAACCCAATGAACCAACGAGGAAGACCAAAAATCGAGCATACAAGCCTATCAGGCTAAACCCACGATGAGAGTGTTAGAGCCATCCAGACACTTTGTTTTTTCACGCACTCTGATTTCTAGCCCTCAAAGTACACTTGAAAAGAGCTAAAAGCCCGATTTCACACAGTGCACGGAAAAGAACACACGCACGCATAGAGTGAGGGTAAGTGGAGGAGTGGTTGTAATTAACAAGGAACTCACCTAGACTTAAGAACTTAAAGGAACCCACCAATAAGAGAAGACCCAAAGATATAAAAGGGTGCACCAAACATATAGAGATCGAATATCACTATGTGTGTGATTTGATTGAGGATGGGATAGTGGAACTAGTCTACTGTCCAACAGAGGAGAATGGAGCGGATATCTTTACCAAAGCACTTACAAAGGATTTGCTTCAAGTTCATCTTTAGAGACTTGGCATTGGGCCGAGGAGATAGTTCGACATTGAGAGGGGGTGTTAGATATGCTCAATGCCCCACCCTCATAAGGTGCCACCAATGAGGATGAAGGGCCTTTAGAGCACAATCTTAGTGTTTTACTTTTGCATCAGCCAAGCATAGAAACTCGAATTATATTCTAACCGAGCATAGTTGTCCATATCAAAAGGGCAGATGCCGACATGTGTAATGTAAGTGAGGACATCAAGTAAGAAATCACCTAAGGCCACTCAGCTAGCAACGTGCAACGCCTCATCGGTGAGGATGCGATCTAGATAAGGGTGTTCTTTAATGTAGTCTTCCATGGGTCGATTACGGAGAGTAGTCAACACCCTATAAGAAGTTGGAGTGACATACGTTGGGTCATATTCAGATGCTTTGATTGTACATCGATGTTCAACATTGGTCATTGTTTGGAAGTGTCAACTGCTTTAGTGTCTTCAGCCATGTGCAACACTAAAGAATACGATGAGTTGGTAAAAGAATTTCACAACCAACTCAACAAGATGATTAAGGAGAAAAAGGTCGTAATTGTAGAGATGGAATAAAAGAAGAATGCCTTTGCAACCTACAATGTAGAAAAAACGAGGGTAATGGCCATCTTAAACAAGGAGACGATTACATTGAAAGAGGTCTTAAAGGCAAGGCAAGGAGAAGAGAGCTTAAAATATATATACAATAAAGAAAGAGACAACCATATAGCCTAGAAGAAATGTGTACCTTCAACTCCAGGGAAAACAGGCACCTAGAGCTAAAAATGAGGAGTTGAAGAGGCAAATAGAGGAGGTAAGGATAGAGCTGCATGGCACGAAAAAGACACAAAAAGATGAGGAGGCCACGAAGAAGCTGGTAGAGCTACACAACCAACTTGAAGCAACTCTCAATGAGCAGGTAATACTAGGGGAGCAACTAGAGCATCGAAACCATGAGCAACAACAAATGCATGTCTTGTGGTGGGAATAGGAGCATATAATCACCCTCTAGCCTAGTACCAAAATCAAGGCCTGGAGCAGATGAAAGAGAAAGCAGAGGAATGAGCAGCCAAGAATGAGGATAGAATCAAAGACTTAGCTTACAGGATGGTCCATTCATAGAGTAAATGCATCATGGTAGAGAGCAAAGCTGTAGCTATGGAGACAAGAATGTTGGAGCAACAACGAGCTTTATTACACATAGTGCTAAACATTATGCAGTCAACAGAAGAAGAAACACTTGAGGAAGTAAAAAGAAAATTAGGGTTGGCAAGGAGAGCATTGTAACATGAGCTCCGCATGCCAAGCTATCCAAGCTGAGCATAAGCTTGGGAGTGGAGAAGCAATAAGCCCATCTGATCTCAGACGGCTTAACCTTGCAAGAACTAGACTAGCTAGGGTTTGGGGAGGCAAAGCAACAAGTGAAATTGCTCCCATAAGAGCCAATGGAGTCAATCCAAGAAGAAGGGCCATATTTTGAGCATGACCAAGAAGAGGAAGAACAACTGCATGAACCAAGCCCCCTCTCCAACCACAAGCACAACTAAGAGAGCAAGGAAAGGAAGCCATACCACCCAAAAGGATGGTGGAGATGAGGCACAAATGTAGAGAACATGTGGAACTAGACCGTAGGAAGCTCGAATCCAAAATCCACTCCAAGTTCCACATGTGGCTATCCCTCAAAGCGAGGAGTGCAACCCTATAAATTGGGGCTAGTAACTTGAAATGTGGGAGCAATAGGAGAACCGCAACCATCCTTTCAAATTCTTCACTTTTCCGCATACATTGGATAGGGTACTATCCCCAAGGATGGTGGAGGACCTAATAAAGCTCTCAACAAGGCTAGGAAGTAAATGGTTATATGAAAGAATGAGACACCACATAAGGTGGCAACAAGAGCCTGTTGATTATTGGGAAGACAAGGTGGTGGAGGTGCCTTGAAAAGTGGAAGGGTATGAGGCCCAGCCTAAGTGTTGCAAAAACATCTAGGACTCTAAGTTAGAGGCCTGGATGGCTTTTTGCAGCACCTTACCACATGCGAGGGATAATCCTACCTACATGCACTCGAGGAGAATTGGAGTTGACTTCAACTCGAAGGTGCATGATAGGTATGACTTTCCTCTGATCTACAACGTGAATGCCTCGACCCTTGAAAAATGCATGATCTTCACTAAAGGGACCTTTGCCCATCAATAGCAAGCTTCTTCAAAGATTTCTCTTCATGTCGATATCCTGCTTTCATTACCCACCTGTAACTATCTTTGCATGTTTCAAATACTATTAAAACAAAAACCTACTATAGAGGAAGAGCAATTACCACTCCTCTTTTTTTATAGTAGTATGGAAACAGATAGATATGCAATGGTTTGTCTCATAATGAGAGCCACCCTCTTGCCAGCATTTTGTATGAACCTATCAGAAGACATGAGTGACAATAGATTCACTAGGTGTAACCACCCATTTTTGTCATATACACCACTCAATGTAAGAGCTAAGTTGAAAGGGCATATGCAGAGCAACAAGGCCTTCCTAAGGAAATCCCTTAAGCCTCCACACAGCTTGGTCTCTCCTCATGAACATGGTGCCCCTTAATGTGCCCCCTTTGTAATTCAAAAAAAAGAGAAGCAAAAAGAAAAGAAACAAGGAAAAGAAAAAGACAAAAAAAATCAAATACACAAGAAAAGAAAGGAAAGAAGTAAAAGACAAAAGGAACACAACCCATGAAGTCTGTCCATTTTTACCCTATGAGCGTCACAATCATCGCAACTAGGGACCACCCTAGCCCTCCCCGACTTCACAACTTAGGGTACATCAAGGGCAGGACATGATTGATAGGCATGTCTCCCTAAGTCATTCACAACACCTCCATTTACATGAACTAGGTCCTAGAGTGTGGAACAACACCTTAGGTTTACCTATGGTTCATCAATCCATCTCCCAATTCCACCATCACTTGCACAATGTACTGCATGGTAAGGTAAACAAAATCCCCTAGGAAGTGCACTCTTTTTCTTTTCAAGAATATTGTACGACAATGCGACAAGCTAACATCTATGGAGGCCTTCTTTAACCAATCATCTTTCTTTGCCATCGACAACTTCCCAAACTCATTTCACATAGCATTTTCTAATGTGACCCACCTCTCCAAAGGCCCAAGAACCATTCCACACCAACCCTCTACAATTTTAACCCATACCATTAGCTAGGTGCCATGGGACTAGCACCTAGCTAGGAGGGGGGTAATGTTACACCCTTGAAAGACCAAGATGAAAAAGTCAAAAAATCGAAAATGGAAGACAGTTCCAAGGCAAGAGCAAGATGGACAACAAAGGCACACTCAGAAAAATTTGAAGACACGAAGTGTAGAAAAAAGTCTCAAATGTAAAAGAAAACACACAATAATAAGCGCACCCTAATGTTAGCAAGAAAGTCCCAAGGCAAGAGGAAGACAGACAACAAAGGTGCACTCAAAAATTTTTGAAGACATGAAGTGCAGGAAAAAGTCTCAAATATAAAAGAAAATACACAATAATAAATGTGCCCTAATATGTTAGCAAGAAAAGTACCAAGCGCATTGCAATTCATTTTGTAAAAGAGTGATGGGCTCTCTCCCATGTAAGTTGTAAACAATGAGAGGTGCAAATTGAGGCCTACGCTAATAGGAAGGAGAAGGAAAGAGAGCATATGAATGGATAAAGGCCATACCAAATAGGGGATGGCCACCCAAGGAGGGACTTGGCTACTAATGAAAATAGAGAAGAATAAATACTATATTTGTAATACTTGAGCAATGTTAACTGCCACAATGCTTTTGCAATTTACTTCAAGAAGGTCTTGTAATGGGGAACTAGCAAATGCAATTAGGAATTCTAGGAACATCCCATGATTAAGACCTTCCAAAAGTAAAGTATCATTGAATAATTGATTTTTATAACATTATATCAAGGGAAAGTTGCTTTTCCTTAGTCACAATTGTGATGACAATAAGAGGAGCCAGTATCAAATTGAATTGAAAAGTAGATTTAGGAAACCATTGAGCACTTTTAGTAGAATAACTCTTATATTTAACCAAATATTAATATAAAATTTTCCATGGTGAGTTATTTTTTATACATGATCAATAATAACTTTAGTGGTGTCGTATAATTTGGGTGGAGAATCATATGTTGGATGTATATGTAGTTAGCCTTTAAATGGACAAAGTGATATAATATGAAATGTGTTATGGACATTTTAATGGAAAGATAAACATAAGTAAAAAAGAAAAGTAATATTAAGTGTTTTAATGAGAAGATAAATATAACTAAAGAGCAAAGTAATCATGAATGGACCATAAATTCAAAGGGCTAATTCAATAGTGAGGTTTTTCTTAATGCTAACTAAATAGTCACTAATACTAAAAGCTTGTGCTTTCTTATGTTTAATAGCTTGGGTGTTGTATCTCACTTGGGCTTGGGCCATATTTTTTCTAACCTATTCAATAATGACTTGGTAGTCTCTAATATGATTATCAACAATTTGGGTTTTGTTGGACAAGGTTGGTGTAAGATGAACAAAACATCTAATACCATACAAACCTCAAAAGGTGCTTTGCCTACGAGTGTGTATGGGTAATAAATGAGTTCTAATTCTAATTGGATGGACATGAAATAGTCTTACTACCCAAATTTTGAAATAAATGGATTGAAGTATGCCATGCCTATTATAGTGTGGGGTGAGTTCCCCCCTTCTTAATAAAATATCATGTAAGGGGGAAGGGGCATATGAGCCTCTCCCCTCCCATGAAATATGTAATTTTTAAAAGAATTCCAACTATGGGGAGACCTCCCACCACCATTCTTCTTGTAGATGAGGGAAAGGGAGCACCCAAGTCTCCCTTAATATTTGTGGGTGCAAGACCCCTATCATGGTGGGGGAGTGAGTCTCCCCTTCCTAATAAAATGAGCACATTGGGGGGGGGGGGGGGGGGGGGCGCATATGAAACCTCCCCCCAATCCACTCCTTATAGTTGTGGGCAAGCACCACCCAAGCCCCCTAAACCATCTACCATGTGCAGGCAGTCCTAGGGAATGCTGAGATGTTGAGCTTTACATGAGCTGGCATCCACTACCACGCCTTGCTCTAATGTGGCAAGATATTATTCACTGGCATCTTAGGTGACTAACATGAGGATATGCTAGTAATTATATAGTTTTACTACACCTATGTAGTCCATCCTTGGTTATGGAACATTTATTTTACCATTTCTTCTTTCCTTAGCAGGTTCATACATGGTGATGAATGTGTGTACATGCGTTATGGTACCTTTATCATGTTGTAGACTTAGTTCTTTTGAGTAGAAGAAGAATATTTCAATCATATCTCTCTGTGTGCTCAAGTTTCCATTGCTTTTCGCACGCGCACTCTTGGTTTCTTCATCTCTCTCCCTTCTTGTCTATTTTCACAAATAAGCCCCCCAAACTATCTACAAGTATAGGTCTCCCCATCCATTTCTATTATGATGGGGTGGGGGGTGAGTCCCCTCTTCCTAATAAAATGAGTATATAAGGGGGAGGGGACATATGAAGCCTCCACCCACCCCACTTCTTAGAGATGCGAGTAGGGGATGCCCAAGTCCTTGAGACCATTTGCATGCACATAGATGGTCCCACATAGTTGGGTGGATACCAAAGCCTCCTAAAACCATATTCACATGTGCAAATAGTCCCAAGGGTTTGTGGGTACCCCCCCAACTGTGCCTATTAAGATAGGGTGGGAATGAGTCCCCCCTTCCTAATAAAATGAGCATATCGGGTAGGGTGCACTAGGGGGGTATATGAAATCTCCCCCCACCCCACTCATTGTAGATGTGGTCCGAGGGTTGAAAACCCCTCTCTTCTTCTAGATGCAGGGCACCCAATCACCACAAACCATCTACAGGTGTGAGCCCCCCTGTCCATGCCTATTAGGATGGTGTGGGGGTGTGAATCCCCCTTCCCCAACAATATGACCATATAAGGGGATAGAGAGGGCATATGAAGCTCCCCCTCCCACTCCTTATAAATGCAAGTGAGGGTGCCCAAGCCCCTGGGACTATCTACATGCATAGACATGGTCCTAGGGGATGTGGACCCACCCCTCTTTTTGTAGACATGATCAAGTGGGTGCCCAAGCCCACCCCAACTATATTTGCCCATGCAAATAGTCTCAAGGGTTTGCATCTCCCCCCAATTGTGTATATTACTTTTAGGGTCGTGAGTGATTCCCCCTTCCTAACAAAATGAACATTCGAGGGAGGGAGGGCATATGAAGCCTCCTCCCACCCGACTCCTTGTAGACATGGGCAGGGGACACCCAAGGCTCCCAACCCATTTGCATGCATGTTATGATGAAGCTCTTGAGAGAAAACCAAGAACAAGGAAAAGAACTATAAGAAAATATATATTGTCTCACCAACAATGATATTATTCATCTCTTTATGGAACCATAGAAAGAAAACAATAAGATCTTCATGTAGCATCATATAGAGTATCTCCCACAGATTTACCTTCAATTCATCACGTCATATTCTTCATTACCAATCAAAAAGCATACAAACAACAAGCAATGGTCATAATTGAATGGAAAATCATTACATAGAATTCATTCATCTCTTCCACAACAATCCATATTATTGTCTCTCAATATGTCTCATAATCTCACTCTCAAATACAATGTTTTTGGTATAGAAATGGCTACCTTTCTCACATACTCTTTATCACTCATACAATAGAATACAATAGAATAAATTCCCAAAATCCTTATTTACATAGAGACACCCTCCAAGAGGTATGGTTGATCTGAAAAGTTCATAGCACACTATTGACACAATCACTCCTAATCTACAACTTTGGTATTCAACTACTACTACTTCAATCAAGCTAGCTACCTTGAGCTTCTATTCTCCTCCTTCCAAGGTAGAAAACTTTTCTAATCTAAGAGTCCATCAAACAAAGCACATACAAAGGCTTAAATAAGATATACAAAAGCTCACAGAAGCTATCAGAACCCAAACAAAAAATAACAAAACCATGTAGGTCAAACCAAAACCAATCCAACCAATCAAAAATCATCCAACACATATTCAATCATACCTCAAACCACTTATTCAAAACCACAACTTCTCAATGGAGTCAAATAGAGCCCTTAAATCAAATAAATCAAGACCAAACACATGTTCAATTATAGCTCAAACCACTTATTCAAAACCACAGCCTTTCAATGGAATAAAATAGAGCTCTTACAAACACGAATCAAACACATCATGACCAAACACATATTCAATTATACCTCAAACCACTTATTCAAAACCACAACCTCTTAATAGAATCAAAACAGAGCTCTTATAGATACCAATCAAAAACCATCCAATACATATTCAATCTTACCTCAAAGCACTTATTCAAAGCCACAACCTCTCAATATAATCAAAACAAAGTTCTTACAAGTGCAATCAAACAAATCAAGACCAAACAATCACCCAATAGAACCTATCAAAACTCTTCATACCAAACCAAATCTTCTATGAGCTTTCAAAACATTCTCAACCTAAACCAATACTCTCTAAAATGCTATCAAAACAAACCAAATCTATCTAATCACGTATGAAATTATCCATTCAACTCCAAAATGCCAATAAATTAACAACTAAAAATCAAGTCATTTCAGCACACAACATATCCCTACACTTAGTCTAGGGAGCATCCTTGTGACCTTGGAAACAATAGAATACACTAATCTAATAGCTAGTTATCATGTCTTCATGCATTACTTTTGCACCATCCTTGAACACTACCATGACCCCGATATATCTTTATAAATAACCTTGTTCTAAAAGGAAGAATGGAAGGAAAACAAGAAACCATCCTTGAACACTATGATAACCCCGACATATCTTTATAAATAACATGGTTCTAAAAGGAAGAATGGAAGGAAAACAAGAAACCATATGGAATCAAATAAAGAAGCTCAAACTAGTAAAGGATATAAAAGGTTCTGGAGCACATCCAACTTCAATAAATCATCATAGATATATCTTCGTCATGAGCCATGGTCCATTTGATCATCTGCAACTACAGCAACTTCTCCAACACATCCACTTGAATGAAGATAATCCACATAGCACATATCCACATATACACAATACATATAAACACAGATAATAATCTAAACGACATCCCCAATCAAGAAAAGAAGAAATATATTTGCATTAGTAAAGATTGAAAGAATTACATTCAAGACCTCCACAAAGGTGTTGTCTTTTGAAGGCTTAGATATTTCTAAACCTTTCCAACACTTTATGCTCATCTATAAAGATTTTTGGAGCGTTTTGCAAAAATTGCAAAGAATACATCCCATCCAGAAGTAGAATGTAACAAGATGGGAAGGATTGTGCATGGAAATAGAGAATATCAAGTTGTTGATTATCAATATCAATGTTTGGATTTAAGGACAACTATGACACTAACTTGGAATCATTATGGAAATATCTATGCATAAAAGCGAGATAGCAAGCAAAATGCACTACCAAATGAATCGAAGGATCTATGGATTGACAATAGATCGTGGCACATTGGAGAAAATGATGAAACGCTTTTGCTAGTGCATCCCAGTCTCCTAGAATAATAGGCTAATTAATCCATGGACTTGTTAAAGAGTCTCGTGAACTCCATTTTGACATCAAGTCACTTGAGAAACAAACCCATTATGTACACTAACCAATTTGAGGAGGATTTGAATGAAGGAGTTGAAGGAGGAAGTGGAACAAAGGTTAATGTATGAAGGAGAGGGAGAGGAAAAATCACAAAATGAAGAAAGGGATAATGAAAGAGAATCAAGCAAACAAATAGATTATGATAGAAATGGGTTTAGAGAAAAGGCTAAAATTTTAGAAAGGACAAAGCTAGAAGGCATAGGAAGAGGACAGGTAGGAGAAAATGTACATTCAATAATATTAGAACAAGGAGTAATAATGGATATCCAAGGTTCTGATGAAGATTGAAACAAAATGAGCTAAGGTTGAGTTTGCATCATGGAAAGATAGACTTCATATCAGCAAGCAAACTGCTAATAATACATATGTGAAGGAACTGTTGGACCTATGGCAAAGTGTTGGGTATAAGCCTCAAAACATAAAGAATCAAATGGAGGGTTTTCACAGATATATGACGAAATATCCTACCTCAATTGGGTATGAGTCTGGACTTGAGTAGGTATATTCGATTGCCTTTGAATAAGGATAACACAATCCATTGGAGAATGCTAAGATTTCATAGAATAATTGTTCACCTTAGAGTCATAACCTTGAAAAAGCTCATCAACACATAACTCCAAAGAATGAACATACAATGCAACTTGGGTAGCTATGATGACAATCTTTAGAATTGTCACCATCTATTCTATAAATTCTACTATTTGGTTTGCTCTTCTTCCTTTTTAAATTCCAAATGAACTTTAAATTTTTGCTACTATTATTATCTTAGTCAAACACAACAATTCTTCTCATAATAAAATACAATGAAACGTGTCATCTTGATTGCACTTGGCAATTGCCTCCACTTTGTCTTTGCACCTATCTGTCTTTCTTTCTTCATTTATGGCTAAAGCTAGAATTGAGTGGTTTGTGTGGTCTCAATGGTTGGAGTGCATTTTGTCTCTAAAGTAAGGAAAAAATTTTATCATCTCTTTCTTTTCGCAATCTCTCCTCCGTTCTAATCTTAAGCTAGTCACAATGTATGCTATGGTCAAGTCCTACCCCTTACAAAATGATCAACATCATTCTCATTGTGATATAGATGGGGGCAAATATTTCCTTCTTGACTTCTCATTATCGTCTAAATGCTAGCTAATTTGTTCACGAAACCATGATCAAATGGATGTGAATAAACATTTGCAATAGGAAAAGTTGTTGGTTGAACCAAATTTTGCTCCTTCAATGGCAAAAAATTTAATCTCCATCTCTCTTTCAAATTCTTTGAATGAGGTGCCCTTCAACAAGACCCCATTTTTTGACATATATCTCTTGGGTAGAAGGATACTACCCTGGATTTTTCAAAAGGGGTAGGCAAGGCCTCATTTTGTCACTAAGCTTCCACATGAGTACAATGGAAGCATTTTCTTTATTCTACCACCAACATTTGGCTCCAAATCTACAATGGATGGGATGCAACAATGTTATGATGAGCACCTTTGGTCTAGGCCACACATGACTAGTATCTTTCTTGAATGCATATCTCACATTAGTCATTGTTTAGGCTTTCTTCAATGTGAGTGAGTCACATGTCTCTATTATATTAGTAACAATAAGCACAATTGATATGTGCTTTCATGGGCATTTGAATGGTGCCATTGACAAAGGTTATCATAGCAAGTGAGGAAACAACTAGCAATTCACTTTTGTAAGAGTGTGGTGTATTGCCTCAAGACTTGTTCTTGTAAGGTATATTATATTTTGCCAAACAATCTCTATATATAGCATTTGATGTTGCATGTGGGTACTCACAATCACAATCTGCAACCAAGCACTTCAATGGTAGCCTATAGAGAAAGAAGTCTTGTGAAGTCTATGCTCCTAGTAAATCACCATAGTCGGCGTAGGAAGATTCATATGATTTTAGCTAGGAAACTAATATTAAATTTGCTTACCAAACAACATGAAGTCATTGTCAAAGACTAGAAGCTAAACAATTTTATGGAGGAGTTAATGCCATTGGTGCAAAACCAATGGTATAAATTGGAAATCTATTCACAAAATTTGTTTATTTAATTTCATCAATCATCATTGATTGTCTATGAATGTTATGGTAGATGTAATAGCATCATTACAAGTGAAAGAAAAAAGGATTTTTTGTATGAGCGGGATTTTACAATATTATGGACTTGAAAAAGAAATTCTTATTTCCCTTTTTCCATGGAAGTCATTTTCCTAGACAAGGTGTGTCCACCACAGAGAAGTGTTGAATATTTCAAATGTCTACCAAGGGTCTTGTATCAGGAGTTGACTAACTAAATCGAGTGCATTGCTTTGGACGAAGGGGACCTTTGTCGAGCTTGAGTGCACTTTAACTTCACCCATATAATTGAATGATGGGCTAAATGTCATGCTATGTATTTGACCCAAGGTATTTTGACTAATGTTTGTAACTAACATTCCATGTTTCGAAATTTTTAAACTTAAAATTGGTATCTCCTTAGTTTGAAGGGCCTCATGGCCATTGCCATATGTAATATAAACCTAGAAGGCTAGATCCTTTTTTGGAATGCTTAAATAATGTTATGAGAAGGTGTGGTCACTCTCCAACAAACTTTGTTGGCTTCTTGGCAAACAAAGTAGAGGGGAAAATTGGATTGCAATTAGGACAACATTTAATGAGGGCCCCAATAATGTGCTAGAGGGGAGACAGAGTTCATGCTTATTTAATTAGGAATAAAGTCTACTAAAGCATCCCACCAAGCTAGTCCCTCCAAGCCTTAAAAATTATCACCTTATATTGTGGAAAAAATTTCTATCTCAAACACATGTGATGGTGAATAAAAATGCATTACATATAAGGTAGTGGTGGCATTCACATAAACTACCAGATGAGAACATCAAAGATTTGGAACATTGGTTACAATGGTGGGAGAATAGAATCCTTTGAATGACTTATATGAATTTTGTCACAATTGCAAGTGCAACTAACCCCTAAGAGCATGTTCAAATTGCTAAAGCTTTGTTTAAGACCATGCATGCAAGCTAGCTAGCTGGGGAGGATGGGAAAATAAAAATATATTTGTACGATGCATGTGTAATAGACTTGATAAACTTCTACATTCAATGTTCTCATTAATTTCATTAATGACAATGAGATATAATGGAAATGGTCCAGAAATGGACATCTTGTTAAACAGGATGCTTCCACAAAAGATCCCTTCCCCTACATGTGTTATATGAGTAGTCCAAGGTGTATTTGTGAGTAGTCCTTTCTATGGAGAGTCGATACTCATTGGAAAATAGTGCAAAAGAAAAGAAAGGGCACAAATGCTTGTAGTGCTCGTAAGCCAAGCTAGGTTATGGAGTCTAGAAATAGAATTAAAAAAGCAAATTGACGAGAAAGTACAACATATTTTCATATTGGCATCAGTTTGGCCTATTGGTAAAGGGACAATTGTGTCTCATGATGAATTTATATCTCTTAAAAAGGTTAGATTCAATGTCAAAGATGGGGATAGTCCATCTATCCCTAACATCAATGTTCTTTTGGGAGTACTAAGACAAGGTTCATCAATAACAAAATATAGCAAGAAGTGTAGATATTGTATCTCAAGATATGCTAAGAAAAAACTTTCTTTGGTTGAAGCTTTGGATGTAGTGCTTGTGGAAGAAAAGTTGGTACAACCTAGAGTTATTATCTCTTTTTTTGTGATGACAAAGAACTTGTATGAGGTGCAAATCAAGTGTGAGCCATCGTTATCTTGCCCCTATTTTTAGAAGAGAGAAAAAGAGAAGTCGTACTTGACATGTAAACATTTGTATTGTGTGCAATTAGAAGTGATGGGATTGGATAAGAATTAACATATGTTGATTCATCATATCAGTACCTCTCTTAGGGATGTGTGTTTTGTCCTTGGTTAGCCAAGATGCATAAAACCCACTACCATTATTGATTAGAGTCATCAATGTAATTTGGATGTGAATACATTTTGATTTAGGTAAAGATTACGGCTTGGAAATTGTGTACTTTTTCCTCATCTCATAGAGCAATTGCAAATGGTGTTATGTTACTTTGGTATTATTGGATATTATAGAAGACTTACCAGCAAAGTGCAATTATCATTTGCTTTATTTATTTGCAACATTGTGACTAAATAAATATTCATAGAATGCCATATCTTTTTCTGATTCACTGTCTTTGAGTATTTGTGCAACAATAGTGTGCTCATAATTTCAAATATTTTCGTTGCGTTGTGGTGGAGCCTCAACACTATATTATGGTGGAGCCTCATCTGCCTTCACAGGTCTCGTTTATTCATTTTCTCTTTGAAGATATCTTTCTTTTGGGATCCCCATTATTTTTGGGTCTCCTCTCCCCTACATATGAGGCGAAACATACGCAATGACAATAAGCTATTCACGTTTTTGGTCTACTATAGAAACGTATAATATATAAGTGTCAAACAAACCATCATAGTGCTCACTAGGTGTTTTGAATTGAAACTCACGCATTCGCCTCTCCAAATGAAAAATTTAGACTCATGTGGAGGATAAATCATTGTCTTTCAAAAACGTATATAGGTATGCTACTATCATTCATGCAAACCATTTTGGATGAGATGGTGCCTCCAATGCTAGAGGAGAACTTGGTGTAGAAAACATTGAAAACAATAAGCATAGCTCTCTTCTTCTTGCAAAAGGAAGTCAATTATGAGCATTAGGATTGTATATGCCAAGCACTAGATAGCATAAATGCAAGTAGAGCCATTGTTTACCAACATAATTTAACACAAAGATAGTTTGGAGCTAGACATGTTGGAGATAACCACTACAAGGATTTGAGCTTATAGCGACGGCGGGTAGCGGCGTCGCTATTTGTGTCACTATTTGTGGACGCAAATACCGATGCAAATAGCGACGGTCCACAGGGGAAAAAAACGGGCCGAAACCGAGCACGGCTTTATTTCGCATTTTCGCATTTTGTGTTTTGAGAGCGAGAGCGAGGGAGAGAGCGACCGTCGTGAGAGAAGGAGAGGAAGAAGACTTGCCGCCGCCGCCGTTGTTCGCGAAGGAGAGGAGGAGCCTTCATCGCAAAGAGGAGCCGCCCCACACTCGCCATATCTCATCGATGAGTCTCCCTCTCTCCTTCTTTTGCTTGTTTAAGGTTTCAATCACTTTCTCTTTTGCTTGTTTAGGAGAGGAAATGAGAGAGAAAGAGAGGGAGAGGAAAAGAGAGGGAGAGAAAGAGAAAGAGAGGGAGAGGGAGAGGGAGGGGGAGGAAATAAGAGAGGGAGAGAAAGAGAAAGAGAGGGAGAGGGAGAGGGAGAGGGAAAGGGAGAGAGTGTGCATTCTCTCTCTCCCTCTCCCTTTTGCTTGTTTAAGGTTTAAATCACTTTCTCTTTTGCTTGTTTAGGAGAGGAAATGAGAGAGAAAGAGAGGGAGAGGGAGGGGGAGGAAATGAGAGAGGGAGAGAAAGAGAAAGAGAAAGAGAGGGAGGGAGAGGGAGGGGGAGGAAATGAGAGAGGGAGAGAAAGAGAAAGAGAGGGAGAGGGAGAGGGAGAGGGAGGGGGAGGGAGAGTGCATTCTCTCTCTCCCTCTCCCTTTTCCTTTTGGAGAGTGTTAGGATATATTGTGAGAGGGAGAGGAAATGAGAGAGAAAGAGAGGAAAAGGGAGAGGGAGGGAGAGAAAGAGAGAGAGAGAGAGAGGGAGAAAGAGAAAGAGAAAGAGAGGGAGAGGGAGAGGGAGAGGGAGAGGGAGAGGGAGGGGGAGGAAATGAGAGAGGGAGAGAAAGAGAAAGAGAGGGTGAGGGTGAGGGTGAGGGTGAGGGAGGGAGAGTGCATTCTCTCTCTCCCTCTCCCTTTTGCTTTTGGAGAGTGTTAGGATATATTGTGAGAGGGAGAGGAAATGAGAGAGAAAGAGAGGGAAAGGGAGAGGGAGAGAGAGGGAGAGAAAGAGAAAGAGATGTATACTCAAATGGATAGCTTTATGGAGATGTATGTCTACTCAAATGGATAGCTTTTGTCTACACAAGATGTAGTCCACCTGTGTGTGTATATATTGGAACGATAACATATCCATGATTATGGAAATGGTATGCACTTTGCTTTTTTTATGGGTACCATTACATCGACTCCTTAAGAGGGCTAAAAATTGGTCATACACTTTATAAAGTCTAATTAGGAGATTTAAGATGCACGATAATAGACTTATCGATAATGGTATGCAATGTGCTTTGCCATGGGCCACGTACATTGGTGACTCTTTAAGATGGCTTAAAATTGGTCATATCCTTCATAACGTCCAAGTAGGGGATCTAATTGTGATATGCATAATTCCTTGTTTTTGTATTAACTTTATAGGCATAACAAATTAGTAATCATGCCAACTAGTCAACGGAAGGACTAAAAGAAAATGATACCCTAGCTAATGGTCATTATGGTACTTCATCAAAATGAACCCAAAAGTATTGCTATAGAAGAAGAATCCCTTAAATTGAGCATAGGATATTTTCTTCAAATGTTATGACTATGAATAGAATTGATTGGAACAAATTTTATAATTATAGTTGATAAATTTCATAGATGGCATTAATTTTTATACATGGACCTAGGACAAAAAAACCACATTACTAAGATGCTTTTTGTTGAGACTGATTTATTATTAGACTAAGAGATCCTCAATGATACTCATAAATTTTGTTGACTAAGATTACTTATACTCAAAGCCCTCTAGTGCAGTTGTATAAGTAATCCTAGTAGAGCCCCTCTAAGATACTCAAAGTACATAACCTAGAGACCGTAGCTAGGTATATAAGGTATAATGGCCATACAAGAAGACACCTCAATAATTGACTGATCACCACTAAATCCCAAAGAAGAATCGTGTTCATCCCCTTTAACTCTATATTCACCTCGTGAAGAACTTCATTAATCATAGCATCCTTATCACCAATCTTTTTGTTGCAATGATGAAGTAACATATTCATCACTTTTCCTTTTAGCATCTAAGGCATTATCCAATCTTTTAGTCAAGTCCAAACATTTAGTCTTCAACTCATGAACCTTATGAACCAATGCTTTTTTTTTTACAATAATGAATAATCATCTACCGGGACAAAGAAATCCTTGAGCATGGTATATGGCCGAGATATAACATCAATAAATCTCTCAACTACTATATCCCATGCATTCTTTACATCAATTAGTAAAGCATTTCTTATATCTTGAAGTTTAGATTTCAACACCATGGATGCATCAATATCAACCTCAATGTTTTACAAAATTTGCTTCTCAATCTCTTGTAGAGGCTAAAATCTCTCAAGCAAGAGCTTATGGTCAACTTGCAACTTGACATACATCTCCATAAAGCTATTTGAGCCTAGTTTTTCCAAATTGTATTACAAGTCATTAAATTGTTTGTTGTAATATAGATAAGATGGAAAACAAAGAAGGTCTTATTGTTCAAGATCGCGAGGCGTATCTTAATCAGCGTGTCCCATGTCCTTGCTCTCAATGCAAGTTGGCAATTAGATGAAAATGCCGATTGTCTATAGAATACGTACGACGATTTGGCGAGTTTCAATCTGAGATCATTGATCAGGTGATTGCGGATTTTCAGCAAACGGTAATTTGAAGTTAATATCAATCATGCATTGTACTCGCAAGCTAATTGAAAACCATATACAATAAGATTGGGTCTTGCTAGCAAATTTTCTATCCAGGGAGGTGATGTCTCGTCCCAAGGGGGAGTGCACCCTTTGTGGCCAATTAGAAGAGTTCGTGGGTGTGCGATGGATGGAGTGCATGAGCCAATCCACCACTCACAAGGCCAATCTATACCGTCAATGCCAGAGGAGACAGACAACCTTCCAGACCTACCTACAATCTTGGAGCCTGAGATGGAGGCAATGATCAATGCATTTATTCCCATGGATGTCGAGACTTTGATCCGCTTAGAGAGGAAGCATCCATACCATTATATGATGGGTGCCAAGTATCTCGGTTGAAGACACTGCTTGCACTCTTAAGTGTGCAAGCAAAATACAGGTGGAGCGATACGAGTGTGACCGAGTTATTCAGGTACCTTGCACATAGGCTTCATTGATTTTTTTTTTTGACACTATTATTACAAACATTTGTGCTTTTTCAAGGTGTTTTATGATTTTTTTCAGGTTATTGAAATATCATATATTACCACCTGTAAATACCATGCCTGAGTCTCGTGATGATGCACGACATGTTTTACGGAAGCTTGGCATGGACTACAATAACATCCATGCATGTATCAACGATTGCATACTGTTTCGAGGAGAATACGAGACTATGGAGACATGTCCAAAGTGTGGTGCTCACAGGTATCGACAGGACTTGCAAGGGCAAACCATCCCTCAAAAAGTTCTCAGATACTTTCTACTCATCCCCCGCATAAACCACATATATCGTACGTCGGACATGGCGAGCTTGACAAAGTGGCATGTGCAAAATAGGTCCACGGATGGAGTTCAACGAATATCAACGGATTCGCACGCATGGAGCCACATTGACTCTACCTTCCCAGGCTTTGCGCGAGAGCCAAGGAATCTTCGGCTCGATCTCGCAATGGATGGCGTGAACCCATTTGGTCTGCGCGCGCTCAACTTTTTACAGTGTGTGGCCTATAGTCCTTGTCAACTACAACATCCCTCCATGGCTTTCTACGAAGAAAGGACATCTCATCCTTAGCTTGCTCGTCCCAGGCCGCTACAAAGTAAAAAACATGGACGTGTATCTTCATCCATTAGTCGATGAGCTTAAGATTTTGTGGGACGAGGGGGTCACTGTGCAAGATATGAGCAGGCGCGATGGTCGGTGGTCAGCCAATATTCGAGCCATTCTCATGTGGACGATGCATGACTTTCCGAGATTGGGAGAGTGCTCAGGTGAGCAAGCCTCCGTTCTCACTGGTAATATCTATATTTTATCTCATTCAATCAAGTATTCACCAAGTCATGGTGTTGAAACAGGTCTGGTTACCTCAGGTTATCATGCATGTCTATTGTGCGGGCCATAGTTAGACTCCCGAAGGTCATGAACCATGAAGAAGATGGTATATCAAGGACACGCTGCTTTCTTGCCGGAGGATCATGAACTCAGGGAAGGTTTCCTTGGACGACCTCCAACACGTATGAACGCCACAAGCTGGTACGAGCTAAAAATGGTCTACGCGGAATCACATCCAAATGGAATGCGACGGTTCTCAGTTTTCTACGAGTTGCCATATTGGATCCACTTACAGGTCAACCACTTGTTGGATCCCATGCATATTTTCAAGAATGTGGGTAGCTTGCTATGGGACCACATCACAGGAAAGAGAGACACTATAGGGGGCACGAATGGATTTGAAGGAGGTAGGTAAGATGGAGACGCTTTGGCCGCAGTTGAGTGCTGATGGTCACGTGCAGATTCCTCGCGCTCCTTGGGTTTTGTCCACTAAAGAAGAGCGCATTGTGAAGCAAGTAATCAAGTCTATCCGCACTCCGATGGGTATGATGTGTTCTTTCAGGTCCGCATTTTCTAAAGACGACCAATTGTCGGGGCTAAAATCCCATGGTTGGCATAAGATATGTCAGGTTTGTGCTACGAATGGATTGTAATTAGAGTGGGCATTTTGCAATTTGGAAAGTGGCCATTATTCATAATGTTTTCTCATTTGTGGCAGTTTGTCCTACCGATCGCCATCGCAGGATGCCTTACTCTAGAAATTCGCGGGGCCATTTACAAGTCGTCGACTTTGGTGCAATGGATCTCACAGAAAGAGATTAAGATGTCCTCTATTGAATCCGTGAGGTGAGGAGCAGTGGAGACGGTCTGTCTCTTTGAGAAATACCTACCCACTAGCATACTCACAATACAAATCCACCTTCTTGTGCATCTTGTGGACGAAGTGGAGATTGCTGGACCTGTCCATGCACGATGGATGTTCTTCCTGGGATGCTTCATGAAAACCCTGAAAGGCTTTGTGCGACAATGAGCTCGGCCAGAAGGTAGCATGGCCGAAGGTTGGTTGGTGTCAGAGGCGTTAGTGCATATTTCACAATGGCTACCAACGGTGGAACCAGACAATGAAATGCTATGGACGCTGAAGGACGATGATAGACTGACTGGAGATGTGGTGGTTGGAAATGGGGTAGAAAAAAGAATGGATGCCTCAATGAAAGAGAAGGTGAATCGCTTTTGTATGTTGCACCATGCCTCCATGGAGACGTGGCTTGCCAAGTACCAGATTGCAAGGCAAGATCGAGAGGAAGCACGAGCTGAATTCCGACGTAGTACGCATCATCGACCTATTTGATATCCCGAAGGCATGGAGGAGATGCCGCGGTTTATGTCAATGCGATGGTTGCATGGAGCCTTGACCACAACATCTTGCGAAGGGATAGAGGTCTCAATGGAGGAGTGGGAATTCTCGAGGGGATGTAGTCCAAAGGTGATAAGGGGTTTAGAATCTGTCGTATCTAAATTTTATATGCGACATCTAATTTGAGTGTTTCAATGTACAGTACAAAATATATAGTGCAGCGTGGTCGCGCAGACGGCATTTTCACGTGGAGCGTATTGACAAAATGCGCTCCATAATGGACTGTGGTATCATGGCAAGGTTCGAGCAAGAGAGCCGGCGACGAGCAACGGATCCAAACACGGTTGTGGATGAGATGGAGTATTTTGGAAACTTGCAAAGTATTATTACAGTGGATTACCGTAGCTTCTCCATGATACTATTCGATGTGCAGTGGTTCAAAGTGGTACTTGGAGGAGCTGGAGCAGCAGCTCGACGAGGTCCATCTAGATTTCTCAAAATAGATTTTGAAAAAAAATGGACAGATTTGCGCGACACCTTTGTGTTGCCGGCCCATTGTGAACAGGTGCATGGAGTCATTTGCTTGCTAATTGTATTACGACATGGTTTATGTCACAATGGTTTGAACTCTCTTGTACGTGTTTGTGAACAGGTAATCTTCTATCCAAACCCCCGACAACCTCGATGGTGGTATGTTATACCTTCAACTCCCCGAAGTGCGAGAGTATATGTTCAAAGCGATGTTTCGAGCATAGATGAAGATAATATGCAAATAGAGGGGTTGATATTGCAAGGGGTGGAGGCCGTCAAAAGCTTGGAGCCAGTATCGGCTAACAATGATGGAAATACAGGAGTCCAAGAATTTTTTGAGAACGAGGCGGACTCATTCTTTTGTGGTGACATGTCTATCGACCTTCCAGTGTATGCGGAGTTGTGTCAGGAGATTAACATGGGACCATAGGATACTTCATACTTGGAGCATCCACTTACTCAATTCGTTGACCAATCTCTTATAAAGGTACATAAGATATGCATTTTAAGAGAGATTTTTTTAAAATGATTTATATTACTGTGCTTTGTATGATTTAAATTGATTATTCTAACATCATTTTTTATTTGTGCAGGTGACATTTCAGGATGAGTCGAGGGATGAGTGATGAGGAGTTGCAGATATCTTCGCACACATGTCTCCAGACCAGCTCGCGAGATTCAGAGAGATGGCAGACTAGGAGCTGTCTCGTTCTTCGTCAGGGCGCTCTGCTAGATCTGCTTCAGCGTGATCGGATGCTTCGGCTTCAAGCAAACGATCTCGACGCTCACGACTTGGGCCAGAGGGAGGAAGTGCATCGAGATCAGGGGGATGCTGCTGTGGAGTCACGGATGTGGTGTCTCCGTCTCGTCATTCAGCTGGAGTTGCGTCACCTCCAAGATTTGTCACACCTGTGGGGACGTCTACTCCAGTTACTCTGGCTTTTGCGCAGCCGTCAGCAGCAGCAGGTGCCACCCCTTTGGGTGCCACTCCGAGAGAGATTACCCCCGTCGGTACACCGGATGTAGAGGGGTCTCCTGGATATGCCCAGGAGCGTGGACGCAAATGGGAGAGGACCCATCTTAGGCAGACTCCTAGGGGTTATGGATATCTGTTCGATAGTAGGTCAGGAGCCATCATCATGAATGATGAGGGGAGGAGGGTGATGGCTCGCATGAGAGAGTTGTGCCAACAAGTTTTTCGGCACAACATCCTGGATCATTGGAAGAACATACCAGAGGGGAGCAAGGACTACATAGTAGTATCCTTGCACGAGGAGTTTCCGGTGCCAACCGCAGTAGATAGATTCTCTATGGGTTGGATGATGGATTGCATGCGTGCATACATATCACACAGACGATCCAACGCACGCAAGGCAATCAAGAGTGGGGCTGCAAAGCCCGAGTGGTTAGATGCAGACGACTGGCGCCGATTGAGAGAGGAGGCTACAGATTCTCCAGGACGTTGGAGTCAGCAGCGCGAGGTGGCGAGGGCATGACTCGAGGCCGGAGTGGTCCATCATCTTGGGAGTGGCGGCCACAGGACATATTTGGAGGACTTTGTAAGTTTTTCTTTTGTTTTGCTTGTTTGTTTTTTTTGAAATATTCTTTGTACTGACAATATGTTTCTAACAGTTAGCATTTCGTTTTCTTTGCAGCACTCCATTACAAATCGCGATCCGATAGGCCTTGAGACTCGATATGCAGAGAGGCACGGTCTCAATGCATTGATCGACCGATTGTATAGACGCGGCGGCCCTGTAAGTCACTCATCTTTCTTGTCTGTAGTTACCATGAGATATTTGAATGTATTATTGTATGGTGGATTGATGTGTTGTTTCTTTTTCTGCAGAGTCCGTTCAATGCTCCTTTGCGGTGGGACGAGCTTTCGGGGGACGAGGATTTGTAGCTCGCCCTTGGATCCTTGGAGCTCACACACCTTTATTTTTTAGTCGCCTGATCTATGTAGACATTTTCTATGTATTAGTGATATCCTGTCATGATTGTACCAATCGCTTTTTATGCGATCATGTATTTATTTCATGTATCAGTTTTATGATTTCAGTATACATTCTTCACAAAAAAAAATTTATCCCTGTTACCGTCGCTATTAGCATCGCAAATTTACTGCTCGCGTCGCTATTGCCGTCGCTATACGCGTCGCAAAGTGTCACTATCAGCGTCGCTATTGGCGTTGCTATCAGCGTCACAAATGCGACGCTAATAGCGACGCCAATAGCGATGCTAATAGCTACGCTGATAGCGACGTTTCTATGGCATCGTTAATAACGACGCTTTTTGCGACGACGGGGGCAAATTTTGTTGTTTGTATTTTTGTCGCTTTAAACGTCGGTATAAGGCTTATATCTTGTAGTGAACCATGCCCACAATACTTGGGTATATGTGTACCTATGGTGTGATAACCACCTCGAATGAGGACATGGTCAAAGAGGTGGCAGAGTATGTAGTAGTAAGCCATTAATGTGCCCAAGATTTAGGTTACATTGGCCATTCTAGACACTAGTGAGATCAAGCAAATATAGCATAGAATAAACACCTCTTGTTTGAGTGGTTTATTATTGCAATAATGAGAACTTTTGTGTTTACAACCTCACTACATATCATGATAGATTTATATGACAAGTAATAATTACATGGCTTGTTATTATGAATAATGAAAAATTTCCTATTTTTTGAATCTAGACCATGACAATTTTATATGCTAAGTAGTATTGACATGGTTTATTACTATGAACTATGAAAACTTTTGTGTGATAGGTCTTTGATACACCTATCTAAAAAACTTAAGAGAGCACAATTGATACTTTTATCCTCGCACGTAATCATGTAATCAAAGACAGATATTACCAAGAACAACACAAAACACTATTTTCCATCTTCAGTATGATTCATCACAAGTATAGAATATGTTGAGGATCATTGTACCTTGTGATTAAAGCCATTTGCCAATCATTATATTCAAAAAGATATAACCATTGGTACATGTAATATTTCCACTTAGAAATATTATTAAACTTGACTCCCCGCACACCACGTAAAACCTATGCAAGGTTATCTCCCACATCGTAATTATCGACAACTTAATCCGTAACCCGCACGCGCAAAAATGAGGCCTCCACATTGAGCAATTGAGGCTAGGGGTTCAAGACCACCTAGCCGCAGAAGAACACCCCTTTTGAAGGGGCAATTGGGATAATGATGGAATTTAAATCAAATTTTTTTAATATAATTATCCCTTCCCCCAGCCGATGCATGGCTGGAGGAGAGGGAGTGTGGGGAGGAATGGCCTAAGGTAGAGTGGTGTGGGTTGCATGAGAGGGTGAGCCATGCATAATCCAAGTGGTGGCTTCCCTTCCCCCCCCCCCCTCCCCCAAGGCTATAAAAACACCCCTTAGTGTGGCAGAAGGGGGGGAAGGAGGAGAGAAGCTGCCGTATTGAGAAAACGAACGCTATCGTGCTGCCTAGGAAAACGTGCTACCATCACGAATCCGCCGCCAAGCTACCGATGCCGCTGCCATTCCATCACAAACCCCCCCTCCTATCATCGTTAATTTCCCCTCCCCTCAATCATTACTTTAATCCCACGTTTTCTAAAAAAATCATAGGCTTCTTTAAGAAGCTTCTAAGGATAAGGGCCACAAGCCTTGTTCCTACGTGCCCTTCCTGGTTTTAAAACCGGGTTTGTAAAGCTCCTATTCCTACGCGAGGAGAAGGTATCGACCTACAGGCAGTCTCGGAGAGCGAGAGTAGAGGCTAGAAGGAATCCGTGGAGTTCAAGTAATCAAGAATGGCTCCCAAGAAGACGCAAGGCGCACCTGTGGGAGGTTCCTTGTGGCCCTTATCCTTAGAAGCTTGTGGATTGGTGCATATCATGCAATTGGATCGTTTGCATCTCCAAAGTTATCCCTGTAAACGATGGATAAGGATTGGTGCATATCATGCAATTGGATCGTTTGCATCTCCAAAGTTATGAATGTAAATCACTTACTCAACTTAGTCGCAAATTGCCTTGTGCATTTTCAAAGTGGAAGTCTAAAACACATATTGCCTAGGGTTAAAGAGGAAATTATTAAGTGCACTGGCCGTGAAGGAAAAGAGTATCTTGCATTTAGTCAATAACCTTCTTGTTATGACTCACATGAAAAGAATTGTTAACGTCCGTTGCACGGCATGAAAATGAAACCCTGGACAATTGCATAGTATGGGAATGGAACCGCACACTTGTAAGTTGCATGAAAAAAGATGCTTGGAAATGGATTAAATCATCACTAGCCTTAGTCTTGCATGAGCTTCATTTACCATGTTGTATCTAAGGGTCGCATGTTACATATTCGTCGTGCGTAAATTTCATTTCAGTGAGTTGCATTTAGAAAAGATTGCATGGCTTATCAAAGCATGAAATCCCATTGCATTAAACGGAAGGTTGTTGGCATAGTTCCTTGATGTGAATCTTGTAGGTTCTATGCGAGATAATCTCCAAATTGACATTCGTCATGACTTTAGCAAGGAATGAAGTAGTTATTGAAAAACCTTTTAGTCGCCTAAAAGTAATGAATCGCATGTTGCAACTATTTGCACCTTTAGAACAAGTTTAGCATCTCTAGGAAAGGATCGTCCTTGTCGCAAGACAAGTAGGACAATTTACCCAAATCACTTGTAATATTATAACTGTTAGGGATTCATATAGGCATAACTAGTCGATACGATGAATACCTCAAGTACTAGCTAGGGCTTGGCACGTTGGAAGTGCTGTCTAATATCGCACTTGGAACGCCAAGTCGAAACCCTCAAACCCAAAGGTCCTACCCACATTCACGGAATGTTTGGGTCAATTGGACGTTCATGCAAACAACGATCTAGGGTTTCTACCCTAAGGATCATTCGACCTAATGCTAAAACTCGGATTGAGTTTGGAAACCCTAGGGCCTAGTACAATTAGGGTTGGGTTGGGTAAGAAGACACCCTAAACCCTGCTTCTTGTCTAAACAAAATTCCTTGACTAGGAAACGCCGTTTAATGGGTGAAATGATCCCATGGGATAGATGCGGCACTTGTGCAACAAGTTGCAACGTCGCATGGCCTTGTGGTTTAATCACAAGATAGATTTGCCATATCTTGGAATGAGGTTGGCAGGTTCTAGCACAAGTCTAACTTGCAATAGGATGAGTAGTCATCCTGCTACATCACCTTTCTTGGGCTGATTTTCCAAGTTACGAGAAGATATGTATTTGCTTGGTAAGCAAAGGATCAATCAAGTTAGAGCGACATGGTCGCCAGGATTTACTTTTAATTTATGAAACCTAAGGTGTTGGTTAAGTTGGGTTAACAGGGTATGGCCCTAACCCAAGGACAAAAGGGTGAACAAACAAACCCTTGGGGATCTTGCCAAGTCACAATTGATCTCGGATCAAATGCTGGATGCATTCGGAGATAAGGATTCACTCCTTAGCAGTTGGCCAAATAAACGACCACTGGATTGATTGTGCTTGTAATAGTTTAGGAGCACTGTTTGCATTGTTTGCTCAAGGAACTAAAGGATGGAAAGATAATTAATGCTTCAGGTTGAAGGCCTGAAGGGAGAGGCAGCATCAGTTACCCCCGACTGTCTGCCTGACCCTAACCAAGGGGGTTGTTAGTAGCGGTACCGAGAATGTGGACCGAACCCACCACGAGAGGTCTCTCCGTTGGGCGCTACTTGGAGTAGGAGGACGCTTGGGTGCCAGGGGGGGCTCTGGCCGTAAATCCCTTGCCTTCCGGGCCCTGCAGAAGAGGCCAACGCGACTCGGGACTGGATCTCGAGGCCCGCATACTAGTCTATGGGCAGAATCTTGGATTAGTAATTCCTGTGGATTGCTGGATAGCCTTCGAGTGAATTATGGATTAGCTTACGGGCTGGATTTTTTGGATGTATTCCAAAGATAAGCAAGATAACCTGTTGAAAAGGAACTTGTTTGACATTGTTTTTCTATGTCAAGTGCTAAGATTATGTGAAGGAACCAGTGTCTAACTGGCTAATTAAGGAAGCTGTTTTATGTGTGTCCAACTAAATGTGGTAGGTAATTAGACAACTAAAGCAACCCTGAGGAAAGTGCGGTGGATGTGGCCATGGGTCCGTCCTACAAATGGGTGGTCCCGGTTGGCTGGGAACTTTTCTCAAGCGAAATGGACAGCAGGGAACTTCTCTCAAAGGGAATGAACAGCAAGGAACATTGACCTAGAATCTAGGTTCCTAGAACCTCGATTTATGTTGTTTTAGGGGAACGGAATGGGACTATGCCTTATGGGCAGAGAGGTCGAGCTTTGCATCCCTCTCGTTTCCCATTCTCCTTGAACCAAGTGCAGCATGAGTCCACTTCGACCCTGACGTTTCTGCGTAAAGTAGTTCGCCTGGGGTTCGACACTAGCTGCCATTCTAGGAGTTTGACCACTAGGAAAACCCTGATTCAGGTCGGTCCTAAGTGGGAATGGCTGGAATACTTCCGCTACGTGGCAAACTCAGGAAGACCTAGATCGCAAACCCATGGGAGTGCCGGGTGGAGCTTTCTAGACTCTCTTCGCGATGGGATGCTAAGACATGTCCTAAAAGGGAACAAGTGGACACATTACAGTACATGATTGTTGGGAAAACATTGCAACCCTTCAGCACACATTGCCACACTTTATTCATCCAATGCTCATCGCACATTACCTAGTGCCCAATACATGGCACACACAATGGACTTGGACCCATTGTGATTAGTCTTCAAGATTGCTTGAATTGTTCAGAGAAGGCTTATCTAAAGTGACCACTGCGTGTACTAAGATAGTAGGAACAATAGCTAGAACATGAATAGGACGACATACTAGAGCAAGAATAGGAGTGCATGCATCATTTATCCTTGATGTGCAATCACTTTGACCACAATGGGAGGCCAATTCTAAAGTGGAGCGATTCCAAGGTTGGAGGGAAACCAAGTGATAAAAATGGATCATAATTAACTTGATTATGCTAAATCCACAAGCCATTGACCCGATTCCACAAAAGTGGCTCTAGAATATTGTAGAAAATGAGCTCAAAAGCCAAGGCCTCAATGAAGTGCACGCATCTTGCACATCTTGTTGTAGTCTATTTTACTCCAAATGGACTAAAGTGGCTTTATTTTTCAAATGATCAATGCATTGCAAGAACCTTTCCTATTGATCCTCTAGACTTTGAATCGGCATCATGCACTTAGGAAGAGCCTTTACTCTTATGGTTGACCTACATTAGAGCTACGCCAACTAAAAGCACTCCCTAATATTGAATTTGGCCTCAAGACCAAATTGTAGCTTAACATCCTACTTCTATTCAACCTTCAACTCAACATTCTTTGCAACATCTGGTTGCTAAGTAGCCCGCTTTTTCTACTAAGCCTTACTACACACAAGAAATAAAGAGCATTTTAGCCCTTTGTAAAAGAGTTCAAGGCTCCCTCCTGTGAAAGTTCTAACTCCTTACTAGAAGTGTTACCATGGCAAGTAGTCTAACCCTTGAGCACCATAGGAGTTGGGACCATATCAAAAGAACTTCAAGTAGGAAGAGCTAAGGGAGCTTGTTGCATCCGAGTTGCCAACTTCTCCTACACCTGCTTTGGCTCTTTCCCACTTGCTTTCTCATCAAGGGAAGTTATCGATACTCATCATCACACTCAGTTGAATTGACTCCTGCCGCATCGAATCTTTCCCACTTGCCTTCTCATCAATGAAGATGTCTTTAACTATTGGGGCCGGAGTACTAGGATAAAGCTCAATTTGGAGGGCCCATGACAAGGTATTACAGCTGCCGTTGGAACATATCTTCCATACTTGGAATAGCATTGGTTCGAGCCACTCTTGCAAATCCAACAAATCCGAATTTGGCAGGGATCTATGTGGAGGTACCCAAAACAACTAAAGTAGGACCCAAAGGATTTTTAGAGCCCATCCTCAAAGAGCTTGACGCTATGACTGGGCACATCAACATCCAAGTCCTCATCATCTACATGGAGAGGAGAAAATTTGAAACATAGATCCTACAAACATGCATGGAACCAAAAGAAAACTTCATCCTAGTCTTCTCATAGATCCTATGGAAAGGGCTACTTGAGTGCTCCAAAACCTCGGGTGAGATTGGGACAAAATTGTCCAAAGTCTCCAACCTAGCCATCTAGGATTGCAACAAAATTGCCTTAGTCTATGTACTATGGGGATGTTCTCACATCTCAAGTTCTACAAACCAACAAGCTAGGAGCCACCTCTATTGCTCCTAGATATCCCCTTATCGGCAATGAACATGATCCCACAATTCCATAATTTCTTGTTATACTGTTGTCTCACCAGTTGTTACTACATCACATTGAGCTTTTGTTGAAAGGATCCATGTTTCTTGAGGCCTTTAGCAAGATATGCCAAGCACCACTCGCCATTTTCCACATTGAAATCCTCTAGGAATGTAATATATAGCCCAAGAAAGGAAGCCATTTATGCAAGGGTCATTGTAGTAGAGGTCATCTCCACCCAGAATAGTGCTGATAGTAGGGACATCAAAGGTGGATGGGGAACCATCCCAAGGCCATTTGATACCCTAACTAGAACTCTTTAGCAAAGCTAGCCAAGTCTTGAAGTCCATCTTACTTGTAGTACCTAAGTCCACATGAGTACTAAATGATTGTGGCGAGTCTTCCTTGGTGAACTACATAGTTGAAGGAATGACTATGTGTTGTACCATTACTACAAATAAATGAGAGAGTGAGAAGTGGCAAAGCAAAAAGAGGGTGGAAGGGGAGGGTCACAATGCAAGAAGGTGAAAATGGAAGCTAGGAATAAAGAAATTGGCTTTTGTATGGCAATGAAGCAATGGAAGGGAATTGAATAGTTCCACCAATGCATGTCTTGCAATGTTAGCTTATAAAACCACAATATATATCAAGAAACCATACTACCAACATGCCAAGCATACACGCACTAAAGAATGAGTAGGTGTATTGAAAGCAAGCCACATCACCAAATCATTTAGACAAGAAAAAAGCACTTAGGCCACCACAATCTGACCACCTGTTATAGAATCCGAGATATATGCTCGACTTTCTTATATACTTGAAATATATATGGCAAATATTATGTTGGCATAGAGGGAGAATAGATGAGAGAAAAGAAAGATGTAGAGAGAGAGGTAGAGGAATTGGAAACACACTAGGGTCTGGAAGATGGGCCACTTTCCCCCCCCCCCCCCCCCCTTGTGGAGTTATATTATTGACAAGGAGCAAGCTCCTCCGTTACACATAAGCCAGTTCTTACTTGTAGATCTTGGAAACAAGATCACAGTTCCTTGCACGGTATACAACAGGCTAACACTTGCACAACTTGGAAGTTGGCACCTTTTGATCCTTCTTGAGTCTCCTTCTCTCCTACACAATATGTGTAGGGCTCTCCTCTTGGCGCTTGATTTCAGCAGAGCTTCTGCAGCACTTGCACCTTCTCTTCTCCTCTTGGAACTTGATTTTAGCAGAGCTTCCGCAGCACTTGCACCTTCTCTTCTTCTCTTGGAACTTGATTTCAAAAGAGCTTCCGCAGCACTTGATTTCAGTAGAGCTTCTGCAGCACTTGCACCTTCTCTTCTCCTCTTGGAACTTGATTTTAGCAGAGCTTCCGCAGCACTTGCACCTTCTCTTCTTCTCTTGGAACTTGATTTCAACAGAGCTTCCGCAGCACTTGATTTCAGCAGGGCTTTCACAGCACTTGCACCTTCTCTTCTCCTCTTGGATACATGCAAAGTGATGCTTCCTTCACCTCTCCCTTACACCCAAGGAGAGCCTCCTCTTTTATAGGCTTTCAAGAGCTTCTCTTCTTGGAGAGAGAGTTGAGTTTATCTTCGTGCAAGATGTGGTTGTTCCACTCTGCAGCACTAATTTCGAGATATCTCTTTGTGCATTGTTTGGATGAAAAAATGTCCAACACAAAAGTTGTAGATCTCGTTGTTTTCAATAACCTAAGTGGCCCATTTTTAGAGATCATTTTTCTATTGCGAGATATTTTAAAAATGAATTTTCTAAAAAACAGATATTTAAACTATACTCTTAACTTGTGGTCCATGCAACCACCTTGAGTCATAGATAAGGAGATTTCATTAGATTGCCTTAGGCCTCAACCTTAAGATTGAATTCCACACAAAAGCTTGTGTCATTTTAGACCTTAGAAATAGAAAATCACTTCTCTCCTCACTTCCAGAGGATCACGTCTCTTGTCTTTCTTAGTGAGAGAATTCCCTCTCTTGTCTTTCTTAAATGAAAGAAAATACCTTAAACCTTGACTTGTAGGGGAGAGGATGACCCCAAATGAATGCAATGCTCATTACACACAAGTAAACATTCTGAGGCGTCCCTGGATGCACACATAAATACATATACACAATGCTAATGCACTTCCTCTTCTTAGAACTCAATCCATCTTCATTTACATGTAACTCCTTGGTTCTTGTGTACACTCTTACACTTGGCAGACACTTCTTTCCCCCTTCATAACTTGTACTGCCTGTACCAGATATCCCCGTCACAGTGCTCTGATCACCCCATTAAGTGATGCACTAGGAATACTGGTCTCTAAATGGTCTCATGGCCATGCTAGATCATCATCAATACTTAAAAAAAAGTGAGTCATTAATTTATTGACATGAATTTATTAAATAGAGAATGCGTAATAAGCAATCAATTTAGTGACACCACCATTGAGGTCTACTCTTTAGAATGTCCAAGGAAAGAACCTGACTCTGGCATTGTCAGGAAAATACCCTTGAAAATGTGAGTTTCCACCACTAATTGAGATGTATTATCTTTGTATGTGAAACCAATGGATGAATTTTGGTTTTGAAACCCTCTCAAAGTAAAAATCATCCCATCATGATCACATTGAAAAGTGTGCATGAGTTAATCTATAGCGAGCTTAAATTGGTGTTGTCGATGGATATCTAGAATTATATTTGTACTTTGTAAAGGGTCAACTGAGAAATCATGTTAGTCCTTATAATCCTCTATCCTAGTATCTAGGTTTCCCACAAGTAAAGTTCCATTTTATCGCATGCCCTTAAATGCAACCTTTACTTTAGTTAGCACATTTGGTTTTCAAACTTAAATGACATACTAATTTTTTAGAAGTAAACTTAAATGATATACTAAGTGTTTAGAAATAAAATTGTGAGTGCTTACATCATCATGCAAAATAGATGCATCCTCATTCATAATAGACCTTGCATGCAACTCAATGAATGTAAAGTAACATGACATTTACCAAGCCCCATAAGAATATTGATTCGATAGGCAAACCATTTTCAAGCTATCCTATATCTCAATCTTCATAGCCCCATTTTTCAATGAAGTTGAGTTGAGATGGTGGTTATACCCAAAATTATTTGAATAAAGAGAGAATCAATATGGCCTCTTCAACAATTTGAATGAGAAGAATTGAACCACCTTTATCCCCCTCAAAGAAATGTAAACAACCAAATATTTGGGACTATGAAAATTTGAACAAGAGGCAAGGAACCTAGATTGATAGTAGCATTGAAATTGTTGTGATGTGGATTTGGTACCTTCTTTTAGCTCAACATCATGAGGTGGTGAGATTTCTTGATTTAAATTGGTGGATTTAAGAATATGAGCCTTAGCTCTCGAGCAATAGGCTCCAAAAGTAGGTTCATATATTCATTGGAAAATATCTTCAAGAATCTCTTCCAACATTTGCAACTTAAGAAAAGAGTGGAATAATCACTGTGTATGTTGAGAAATATGCTCTTGATCTTCAACACAAATAGATTCACTACTCCCTTACATGAAGCAAAAACTTAAATAGTAGAAACATATTGTTGGCCTTTTTTCTTAATCCATTCCAAGTGGTTGGACAAGAATCCATTGACTATTCCACCATAAGCTCACATAGCGAGTGAAAAGATTGACAATAAACTTGAGCTTATCTTTCTCGAAGAAAAACTTCTACACCAAAGTAATAATCAAACATTTTTATAACCATATTTAAATGTCTTCTTGCTAATTTTATTGTTTTATTATTGGCTTGATGATAAATGTAGCCTTGATTGTTTTAATAATGTGCTCATCAGCATTATCTTGACTATTGATATCCCACTTTCTTCCATTTTATTTTTACATTTGAAGGTCCAAATAATTGATCTAGTCTTCAAGAGTTAATATTTGCATGTGGTAATGCAAGATGGTAATCTTGCCCATCATTTTTTTTTTTTGAGGTGTTGAGGTTGAATTATTGATAAGATCCTTGTCTTGAAATCATAGAATACTTTAAAGATATGTAACCTTTCGTCAATGAATCACTACATAATAAACAATCAAAATTATTTGCATTGTAATGTTAAAATGACCAAATAGAGTGAGGCGGTAGTCAAACAATAAAATTTTTGGCAAATTTTGATGAAAATTTGAGCAAACTAGGAGGTAGAAGGCCTTTATGAGATTGTTATGTGCGAATAACAATTATGGGAGTTAAATTCTCTCTTCCCAATCCTTGATTAAGCTTGAAATTAATATTTGATGGTTGATGAGAAAATGACAAGCAGAAGCACAACCTTTGAAACATTTGATAAGAAAGCTTTGTGTTAAGCTTTAAATCTTAGAAGAAAAGCATGGCACCTTGCTAATGTAACTCCATGGCATACTTGAGGAGGGGGAGAAAATCAATATCTTGCATTTGTGTAGTGATGTTTGTACGTTTGTTTAATTGGCAACCTTGAGAGTCAAGTCCAATCAAAGAAAGATTGAATGTAGACGTTGTTTGATCAAGGCAACTCATCTTCAATCAAGATGAGTTGCAATTGTAAGCCCTTGATCCTATGTAGGGATCAGAAGCCCTTGTTCATAGCTTTGCTCTCATATTAATATTGTTCAAATGGGATCACAAATATGTGAGATATGAATCAAAATCTCTTTCCCTCTCACTTAATCCAAAATTACACTAGAATAGACCAAAATGCAAAAAAAGAAAGAGAGCATGACACAAGATTGGGTACAATCTCCCACCATGCATACAACGGGCCATTCATCTATATGCATGTATTTAAGTTTATTAAGATCTTCTAGCCCAAAATAGCCATATTTAATAACAATTCACCAATAAGATTTACATGGAATGGCTCTTATTTTTCTAGCATTGAAAGTTTCTTTTTGAGTTCTATCTAATATAAAAAATGTAACTTATCTAGAGAATGTTTCGATGGCACCTTGTCTAATTAATGTTGCAATTTCATGATACATATACTTATAATAGTCAAGCAAGCTAGGTCCACAAAGTAAATAGATGATGACACCTTGTTAGATAACTATGCCAAAGTAACGGGCAATAATAGAAAACTAATATTCATGGTGATGATGCTTCAATGTCTTTTCCTACGATCATCCAATATTATCATTTGCACTTTCAAAAATTAAATATAAAATCATTTACACAGATAAAATGCATGTGAATGAATGACTAAATAGAAAAAGTACATTTCTAACTTCTACTTTTCTATCAGGGAGACAAAAACTTCAACCATAGCTATTTTAAATGCTTTCGATGTTGGAAAAGTTTGCCCAATCTTGTTGATGTACCTCCAACACATGTGTGCATACCACTTAGGATGAAGTATAGCATAAATTTTTTTAGCTTTCTCTGTACAAGGATACGAGAAGGATACAAGGTAAAGTACATTTCTAGCTTGTTGATCCACTCCTCCAAATCCATAGGGAATGGGTTATTCACTCTTGAAATTTAGGATATTGATTTTCTCTTTGTACTCCTTGTCAAAGTGATATATTGCTCACTATGAATGTGTGGTCCTTAGGAGAGTTGCCTATGTGGTTCTTGATTCCATGAATTTCGCCTATGCATTTACTATCCAAAATGATTATGGCCCTCACCCCTTGAGCCACTTGACATATGTAGGTGGGCTCGAAATGGGTGGGGGAACATGCACTAGATAGGTGCAAGATGAGATAATGTTGAATGGGGGGCTTCATGGGGGCAACTATGGCATGCTTAGAGAGCTTTTAGGGAGTTTAGGACATGACACATGGCCCCTCAAAAGCTTTGAATAAATTTTCCTCTACTATGCATGTTCTGATAGAGAGTGCCAGGAGAAGCATCGAGAGACAGAGTGTGTGTATGCTATGTGGAGAGAGAGAGAGAGAGAGAGAGAGAGAGAGAGAGAGAGGTGGGGATTTGAAAACATGAGTTCTTTGTAGATTTGGGTTTTTAAATATGAATTTGGGTTGATTCCCCTTGAGTCTTCTCATCATGGTATTGGCTTATTAATTTTGTATGGTAATGTCAATTGTTGAGTCTTTATCTTACTACTATATTATTTTCGTTGTAGGTTTGGAAAGCCCCAAACCTCTAAAGGGCTTCTTGAACCTTCCCCCTTTTCCAAACCTCCCTTTTTCAATCAAAACCCCCTCCCCTCCTCTCTTTCTCAAGTGTAATCTCTCATTTTCTCTTACCCCTCCCTTCTTTCATTAACCCCCCCCCCCCCCTCTCTTCCCCATCTTTTTCAATTTCCCCTCTCTCTTACTTATAATCTCTCTCTTTCTTTTCCCCCTCCCCTTTTTAATTAAATTCCTCCCCTTCTCTCTCTCATGTGTAGGGTCTAGGTTCTCTCTCTCTCTGTGAGTTAGATTAAATTTTTTAATTTAAAATTTTATTTTAATAAATATTTTAAAAACTTTTTTTAATTCAAAGTTTTTCGAACATAGTTTTTCACACACTTTAAGAGGGAGATAAAAGAAGAAGAAGAAGAAGAAGAAGAAGAAGAAAAAGAAGACGACGAAGAGAGGAGGGGGGAAATAGGAAAGAGAATAGTCTTTTTTAAATTAAACATTTTTCTTCTCCCAGCCCCCCTCTCCCTCGTGTAGGGCCTAGGTTTATTCTCTCTCTCTCTCTCTGTGTTAGATTAAACTTTTTAATTTAAACTTTTTGTTTAATTAAATATTTTAAACCATTTTTTAAATTTAAAGTTTTTTAGACATAGTTTTTTATACACTTTGAGAGGGAGATAATAGAAAAAGAAGAAGAAGAAGAAAGAGAAAAAGATGGAGAGAGGGGAAAAGAGAAAAGAGAATAGTATTTTTTAAATTAAACCTTTTTTATATAGTTTTGACTTAGAGAGAGAGAGAGAGAGAGAGAGAGAGAGAGAGAGAGAGAGAGAGAGAATATATAATTTGAAAGAAAGAGAAAATAGGGGAAGAGAAAGGGAAAGAGAGAAAAGAGAAAAATAGAGAGAGAAAATATAAGAGAGCGAGAGAAAAAAACTTGAAAGAGAAAGAGAGAGGAAAAGAAAAATAAGGAGAGAGAGAGAGAGAGAGAGAGAGAGAGAAAGAGAGAGAGAGAGAGAGAGAGAGAGAGAGAGAGAGAGAGCAAAAAAGAAAGAAGAGGAGAGGGAGGGAGAGAGAGGGGGGAAATAGAGAGAAAGTGAATTATAGAGAGAGAAAATAAAATTTAAGATAGAGAGAGGAAAAGAAAAAAGGAAAAGAGAGGAATGAGAGGAGAGAGGGGGAAGAGAGACAGAGAGAAGAAAAGAAGAGAGAAAAGAAGAAAATGAAGAGAGGATTTGAACACAGAGAGAGAATTATAGAGAGATAAAAGATAAAATTTAAAAGAAAGAGAAAAAAATTAAAGATAAGAAAAAAGGAGAGAGAGAGAGAGTGAGTGAGAAGAAGAAGAAGAAGAAGAAAGAGGAAAAGAGAAAGAGAGATGGGGGAGAAGAGAAAAGACAAAAGTCTTTTTTGAGAAAGAGAGATGGGGGAGAAGAGAAAAGATAAAAGTCTTTTTTAAAATTTAAATATATTTTGAGAGAGAGAGAGGAAGGGAGAGAGGAGAGAGGGGGAAAGAGAGAGAGAGAAAAGATAAAATTTAAAAGAGAGAGAGGGAGAGAAGAAAAAAAGAAAAAATAGGAGAAAGGGGAGGAGAAGGAGAGAGAGAGAGAGAGAGAGAGAGAATAAAAGGGAAGAGAGAGGATGAGAGAGAAAATATACACATAAAGAGAGAGAATTATATATAGGGAAAAGTTAAAATTTACATTCTTTAAGAGAGACTAGGGGGGAAAGAAAGTGAAAGAAGAAGAAGGAGAGAGAGAGAGAGAGAGAGAGAGAGAGAGAGAGAGAGAGAGGAGAAGAGAAATAATATAAACAAAAAGAGAATTATATATAGGGAAAAGATAAAATTTACATACTTTAAGAGAGATTGGGGGGAAAGAAAGTGAAAGAAGAAGAAGAAGAGGAGAGAGAGAGAGAGAGCATGTAAAGAGAATTATAGAGAGAGAAAAGATAAAATATAAAGAGAGAGAGAGAAGGAAAAAAGAGGAGAGAGGGAGGGAAAAAAAGAGAGGATGAAGAGAGAGAGAAGAAGAAGAAAAAAAAGAAAAAAAGAGGAGAGAGAGAGAGAGAGAGAGAGAGAGAGAGAGAGAGAGAGAGAAAGCGGGGAGAGAATAAAAGGAGAGAGAGAGAGAGAGAGAGAGAGAGAGAGAGAGAGAACCAGGAGAGGAGAAAAATAAACTAAAATAAAAGGCAGAGAAGAGAGAGAGAAAATTAGACATAGGGAATTTGAGAGAGAGAGAAAATAAAAAAATTAAAAACAGAGAGGGAAAAGAGGAGAAAGAAAGATGAGAAATGGATTGTTGAGCGAAGTTGTTGTACGATAGTACATCAACTTCGCTTGCCGCTTTGAGACAACGAAATTGTCGCGAAGCGGCCTAGCATTCCATGCGCACAAAGCACGTGCAGAACACTAGTTTCTCTTATGCAAGCTTCTACTGAAACATATGATGTATGTGTATGTAAATAAGTTTATATTTAATATAAAGTGCACTCATGCATGCAAACATATATATAGACAAAGTGAGAACATGAGAGATTTTGAATTTATGGGAATTTGAGGTGTGACTTTTGGCCAATTAAGATATGAACGGTATAGAGTCAATGAAACGTTTAAAGGACACAATATGATAACTCTAAACAAGTTTCACCCTATACTTGATAGTCATGCGACATGGCAATAAATGGATAGAGAGAAGAGAGAAAAATAGTTTGTACTTTATAAAGTAAAAATGAAAGGTAATGACTTTGGACTCAACAATGTGGATCAAAGCTCACTAAATCATGAGTGTAATACTACTTCTTTGCTAGGTATGTTAAATACTTCTATGTGAAAGGATTATCATGGGTATGAATATTATTGGCAAAATTAGAGATGTGCTTTGACCTTTAGGTGTATTGGGTTATTAATAAGGGTAACATTGTACTAAACATTGGTTCTTAATATAAGAAAGAAAGTTATGTCTAAGGTGTTTGATTGCCCTTTAATAGTTTTGCTACTTCCTACTAAATCATGTTTCATTTCGTTGCCAATCAAAATTCTTAAGAATTTTGTCAAAAGACTTCACTGGGTACACATAAGTGTAATTGGGTTCTGCTATCTAAACTCTCCTTCATTTGTTAGTGCACACGGAGTTTATTGTTTAACTATTTGTGTATTAAAAGCAATTCATGGAGTAGGTAAAATTTCCTAGATCTCAAGATCTTTTACTTATCTTCAAACCTACAAACTAAAAGGCTACCTAGGTATGGAAAGTACATTACAAGGTGAATGTAAAGTGAATAAAAGCTTATTGTGTGTTTGTAGAGCCATGTTTCCAACGTTCACTAAGAAAGGTCTTTGTGCAATGATGAGCAGTAAGCTCTTGGCCATGTTCGGGGATGTTCGTTGCCATGTGGAGGGTTGCACATCCTTGCACATTGACACAATAGTGGAGACCCTACACATTGACACAATAGCTAGGACTCTCCACATGGGTTGACTGCTAGTGCTCTTTTGATCTGGCATTGTTGTTGAGTGGGCGATTGATACTTCTCAATCTCTAATGGTTGGGGCAGTTGATACTTATGCTTAACATAAAAGCTTTGGGGTCTCTTATTGTTGGCTTCTTCGTAACTCAACTACCCATGAATGATGAACCCTCTTGCAACATAAAACGTGTAATAGAATGTGAAGTCCCAAAACTCTTACTTATTGATACTGATGCTTTGAACCTCGGTGTGAAACAATACGATGTATAACGCCACTTATGAAAGATGAATTCAGCATTGCAAGCTTCTTACCTATCAGCTTGAAAAGGGTGAAACCGAATTTCAAAGTGAGACCAAAAGTGAATTGCTGGGTTCCCCTGCCATGGCGTTCATCAAGCTGGACACCCACCCAGGGCACACTCTCGCCCTGCTTCTCTTCACCGACGTCTCTAATAGCAGGCGAGTTCTCATCTCCTCCTTTCTAGAGTAAAAAGGTCTAGTTTTCTCTTATTTGTTCCAGAAAATTTCTATGAATTTCTGAGCATTGATAGCAGTCAGAGCAAAATCAATACAGTAAGAGAGCCTTTTTCGTTGGTGATTATCTGTCTGTTATGAGGTGTTCTCTTATTTGTTCCAGAAAATTTTTATGAATTATTGAGCATTGACACCAGGCAGAGTAAAATTAATAGAGAAAGAGAGCCTGGTCCTTTGGTGGATCTGTCTATCTGTCATTAACGTGCTTTATTGGTTTAAAAAACTGAATTGCAGGGAACTACTCCAGTCAGTGCAAGCTGGGACACTAGAACCAGAAGTTGCTTTTCTGAACGCTTTCCTGGTATGTCTCAACTTCCACATAGTGTTGTGAAATTCATGAATCGAATGGTTAAATTGTTACTATGACGTAGTGGAGTGCTTATGACAATTTGACTGCTTCGTTCATTCGGGAACCTGATTGATTTTGATTTGGGTAGAACTTATCATGGCATTGATTGTTGCAATTTTCAGAGTTTGAGACTTTCTTGATTCGTGATAGCATGTTTTATGTGTAAGTTGAACCTTAAGTCGTCTAGTTGTCAGTCCTTCTTAGGGTTTATCAGGAGTTCTGGATTGGGAATATGCAGAGTGCCAGAAATTTCTGGCTTTGTGAGAAACATCATTGGATAATTATATTTTGGAAATGACCTTCAAGCTTGGTTCTCCAAGTTCTTAGAATACGTGGGATCCTCTTTGTATGATCCAAATCTTTATATCTTTCATGATGCATAGGTGGTTTTCTACATTGAGCTTTATGTGGATGACTTGATCATTACTAGATCATCTACTTGAAAGCTAGAGTCTATCCGTGCACAATTGACTTTCACATTTGAGAAAATCACAAATATGAGTAGCTTTGCTTGGGGCATGAGCTTTCCCCTCTTGTCGCCCCGTGTGTGCATGTACAGATACAAGCCGAAGACTCAAATGTCCGAAATAGAAGGATGGGAGCCATGGAATGTCTTCAAGGGGGTCTTTTTATGAACCCCCTTAGCCAGACACCTGTTTATAAGGTAATAGATATAGTGAGTATTAATCGGTTTTGACCAAAACACTCAGGCAACATAGTTGTAGCATGGAGCATGCCATATTCATGATTGTTTGGTTCCTACACTCAACCACTCCATTTAGAGAAGGAGAGTTGGTCAAGGTGAGTTGATGTTGTATGCCATACTCTTATGGCTCTTGATGATCATAATGTGATGCAAATGTATAGTTCTAGAGCTGTAGTGAAAACCATATACATTTGCATGTCAACTACAGTGGCTAGTACATTGACTAGTGGTAGGCATATTGTTAGTAACAATACCTTGGATGCATATTGAATACATCCAAGATCCACTAATGTCTTCATAGTTCTCTCTCTCAATCTCTCATATAGAGTTACACTGTTTTGATAGAATTAACTATCTCTGGCTCTCTCTCTCTCTCTCCATCAATAATACATCATATCCTCACTACAATGCTCTCTTAATAACTCTCAATAATCCTTCTTAGATCGTGGATGCACCTCCCAAGAGGTATGTCTGATATGAAGAGTCACCAGAGCCACTACAGTGTTTGTTCACAGCTCACTACTGTTACTGTCACTTAGTCTTCTCTTCAGTCTTCAGCAGCTGCTTCTTCCACTTCTTTTAGCTCTTTTGAACTTAGATTCATCCTTTCCAAAGGTTAGAAAACTTTTCCAAAGTCACACATACATTCTACAGAACACTTACAAAAGGTCTACAGAATAGTTACAGTACAGTACCAGAACAGAGTGTCCATTACTAGAGAAGTGTATGTGCTACCTCCCCCTTGAGTCTCATGCAATGCTTTGGATCCATGCTTTGTTGAACATGATTGAGTTTGTTCCAAGGTTGGCTTCAACTAAAAAGCCTTGAGGTAAAGCTGCAACAACTGAGGATTGTGTGTCAAGTCATCCTCTTCCATCCATTTAGCATTCGTTGGTGATAGTTCTGAAACTTCACTAAGTATCTCTTGGAAAACTTTACCTATGATCTTTCTCTTTTTATGTGTCAAATTTTCTTGGGTACTAAAATCTCATCTAGTTCCTCAACCTCATACGGAATTTCAGTAGATGTATGTGTTCACAGTCTAGATAGTTCATGTGTGATTCTGAGCTATGCTAAGCATGGCTAGGTATTTTAGGTATTTTTCTATGGTCATTATGATACTTATTTGGGTATTTTATATTGGCCAAGTGTTAACCCTTAAACAAACAAGGTGGAAAAGCTAGAAAATCTAAAGGAGAAGACAACGCCAAGGCAAAAGTGAAATAGAAGACGAAGGCGTGTCAAGAAGAATCTGGAAACACAAGAAGTGCAGAAAAGTCCTACATTAAGGAAAAAAGGCGCATGAGAAAAAACGCAAGTCAATACTTTTGTAAAAAAAAAGACATAGGGCGCACCATGATTTAATTTAAGAGTGCTGGACTCTCACCCGTGCAATTTGTAAAGGTAGATGGGTGGTAGGAAGGAAGCTAGGAAGATAGGAGGACAATGGAAAAAATGACCTAGGTCACGGCCGGCCATGTAAAAAAGGGGATAAGGGGATGACCGTCCAAAAGAGATTTAGGGTTTTGTATATAAACTTGAAAAGTGAATGAGAAGCTCATTCTTGTGTGTGGCCAAAAGTGGCTCTCCTCTTCTTCTTCCTCTTGTTATTGCTTGCTTGAGCTTGTGCTTGAGAGAGGAAGTGTGAGAGTGTGAGGGAGTAAGTGTGTGAGGGTGAGGGACCGGGAGGAGAAGCTCTCCATCTTCTTCTCTCTTCTTCTCTTCTCTTCTCTTCTCTTGTCTTGCTCGCGTCAATGAAGCTTGGAGCGTGGAGCTTGAGGATGGAGCTTGCACTTGGATCGTGGAGCTACTAGAGTGTGCGGGAGAGGAGGTAACTCGATCGGCATGGAGGTAAGCTCACTACACCCATAGATATGGATGGCGCGTCGGCTATGTGAGAGGTAGCCATTAGTGCTCGGCTTGGAACACTTGAAGCAATAAGCAGTCCGTGGGTCTTGGCGGTTGAGCGAGAGCTCCCACACCAATCAGCATTAAATGTTGGCCGAATTGCTGTCATTTATGGCATAATTTTGTCCTATTTATATCAAGCTCCCTCCTCAATCAGTTATATCATCACCATAGATTTTGTTGGAGAGAGAGAGAGCCAATGACTCACTGTTGTATGTGTCATATCATCACCATAGGTTTTGTTGGAGAGAGGGAGAGAGGTAGCCTGGGGGGCTCTGGATTAGGGCCTTACGGAGGCCCTACTACATGCGGAGTAAGCTGCGAAGGAAAGGTAATCTGGGGGGGGGGTGATTTGGGCTGATGTGAAGATCCATCTCAGGGACGGCCTCCACTCACTGTCAAGCCTGGGTCTACAGTCTTGAAGGCCCTCCTGCAATAAGACCTTCCAGGTTTGCCCGCCTGGTGTGAGACCATGGGACAACTAGCTTGCCCAAGAGGGCCATACTATGATACTTTGGGTCTATGATTCCAAGCCCTCCCTCTGACCTATGTCGTATGATGGTCGCCCATGCCACCTTGGCCCTGGAATCCCTAGAACCATCAGACCCTGACAAAAGGAAATTTCGCACTAGGCAGCGAAGGTGCAGTACTCACAATAAGGAGAAGCACCAACACGAGGCGATGTACCAAGCCGTCGCTAGGAGGACCTGGCTAACCACCAGGGCTTGTTCGGCTAGTGAGAGGCGAACCGTGCTCCAATAGGTTAGTTTCCTCCGAATAGAATCAAGGACAGGAAGAAACAGCTGGGCAAGAGTGATGTCGAGTCCCACCTGGAACCCTAGGTACCGGACGGTTTGCCCTCTGCTCACCCATCTAAATCCCAGGTGGACGCCCCACTCCATGCTGGAGTCCGGGCCTGTGAGGAAACCAACCGACTTTCGCCAGTTGATTTTTGCTTCCGCTGTAGAGCAGAACACGTCAAGAGCTAGCCTCACTCTCTCCAGCATCAACTCATCGTCCTCTATGTAGAGGGCTGTATCATGTGCGTACTTTGAGTCTAACAACACAATCTCCTCTCTCACTGGAAGTCGGAGACCGCATAATCCGCTCACACGTGACTTGAGGAAGTGAGACATCGCCTCTGCGTATAGTAGAACCAGGTATGGGGCCGGGGGGCAGCCCTGTGAAACCGATCTCTCCAGCAGAAACTCCTCCCCTCGCCTTGCGCCTATGAGAACCCTGCCGGTGGCCGATCTGTACATGCCGGAGACCCCAAGAATCCAAGCCTGTGGGAATCCCAACCTCACCATGGTGCCCTCTAGGAAATCCCAGTCCACCCTGTCATAAGCTTTCTCGAAATCCAAGAGTAGTACTGCCAGTCTCTGCCCATTGTGCTGAGCCCACTTTGTCGCCTCAAAGAAGGTAAATACATTGTCTAGGATGCTCCTATCCTGGACAAAGCGTGTCTGTGTGTCATGGATGATATCTGGAAGCATGGGGCGTAGTCACCTACCAATCATCTTTGCCAGTGCCTTATAGGCCACTGACAATAAGGTGATCGGTCTCCATTGGGAAAGCTCGGTCTCCACTGGGAAAGCTCCAACCAGTCTCTCCCTTTGGGAAGAAGACTGATAAGGCCTGCCGAGAGACTCCCTGGTATTTGTCGTGAAGTGAAAATCTCTTGGAAGGCCATCAGTAGGGGGTCCTTCACCACTTCCCAGTAGGTAGTGAAGAAGGCCTTAGAGAGGCCATCCTCCCCCGGGCATTTTTGCCCATCCTGTGTATGGAAAGCCTCCTCTAGTTCCTTCTCTGTAAAGGGGGCCAAGAGGAAGCGTCCCATCTCCTCTGTGACGAGGGACGGGATGTGATCCCATACCTGCTGTCTACATCTCAGTCCTCTAGCTGAAGTTGTCTCCTGCTGGAAAAGTTGCGTGTAATAGTCGGTGGCAATCTCCATCACCTCTTCTGGGCTAGAACGGGTCCTCCCATATTGATCCCGAAGGCTGCGTATTTGCTCTTCTGTGGTGCGAGGCTTGTGCACTTGGAAGAACTCCCTACACATCGTGTCCCCCTTCCGCGCCCAGAAGGCTGCTGAGGTTTGGAAAGAAAACTCCGAGCGCTTGTCCTCTAGGCCAGCCATGGCTGCTCGCACATGCACCTCCTGTGCGTGGAGGATGGGATCCCCTGGTGCCTCTTGTAGTAATCTCTGCGTGGCTGCAAGGTTCGGCCGGAGTGCTCTCTCCTCCTCCCAATACTGCTACCTGGCGTGTATGGCTGCCTCTTGGCAGATTCTGCTCGACTTGGCTAGGATCTCTGGAACCTCCTCTACTATCCGGTCCCTCCTGTCCCACTCTTTGGTCAAAATCTACTCTATTTGTCTCGTTACCTTCTCCCTCCTATAGATTGAGTCAGGGATCTGAGAGGATCATGTGTCTAGGGCGGATGCTGGGGGGTCAAGTGTTAGGAGAACCAGGCAATGATCGAACAACGTGGTGCTTGCCAACTGCTCAATTTGGCTTCCACGAGAGCCTCCCCATTCTCCCACATAAAACGTGTCCAACCGCTCTAGCAGGACTCCACCTAGCCGCCTGTATCCCCAAGAGAAGTCCAACGACCTCTCCCTCCTGTGGAAGGCAGGGTCTCTCCAAGCATCACGTGCTTTGACTACAAGCAAAAAGACCTCCCATGCCTCCTGCTCCTCCCCAGCCATGCCTGGTAGTTTCTGCCTCTGCCCTGTTGGTCCTCCAAAGCCTCCAGGTTGTTGAAATCTCCTCCAACGATCCAAGAGTGCATCTCTGAGAGTCCATCTGCGATCTCCACCCATAACCTGCTGCGTACCCTGACCTCCGTAGGGGCATAGACATTGAGGACTCCAATACACGAGTCCCCAATATCCAATCTGATCCATAGAACCCTTCCTGCCACTATCATCCTGTGGTCTCGTACACAGGCGGTGAGACTCAGGCTAATAGAGGTGCATATGCCTCCCCTCCTACCATGGGCACCTATGGCGTGCTCCCAATAAGTGTGCGAGCTGCTCGGAAGTACCTTCCCAACTCGTTGGGCCTGGGTGGGGGTGAGCTTGTGCTCCTGCAAAAGCAAGATGTCGATCCGTCCGGCAAGGGCAGGTTGCAACTCCTGTTGAACAATCAACTTCCTAGAACCACGTGCCCCATTGTAGTGGAGACTATTCACATTCTAGGATGCAAGGTGTAAGCTCATGGGGAAACTTGTGACTGACCGACAGGTTTTACAGTTTCTATATCACCCTCTCTAATATTTTGACCTCTTGTTACAACTCATAGATTAGAAATTTCAGCATCATTGACACATACAGCCTCAATAAGGTTGACTCCACTGCCATGAGGCAACTCCTCTACAATAGCCTTTCCTCGTTGCAGTATTTGCCTTGGTCCCTCATCTTGTTGGAGATTGTTTCCTCTGTGCACAATGGTTAACTGGACTTGGCAGTTTACTCCCTTTTTGGAGAGAACTAATCTTACTCCAACAAGTAGCAGCTAAGTGGCCAAGCCTCCCACAAATATCACATTTTACATTCGGACTTGTTCGGTGTGGAAGCTGTTGATGAGGAGGAGAAACTGTGAGGTATGCAAGTGCGCTTTGCCGCTGGTCTGAAAGGTGAACTCCAGTCCCCCATGATGGCCCTCGACCGGACCATAGGGGTGATAGATGCTCCAGGTGGTACTATCAATGCATCTATTAGCCATGCTGAGAGTTGCGACTCTGTACACTGGTAGAAACGGGCCGCCTGTGCTAGGGGTCACTCAATCACGTCCCTTGGAGCTCTCCACTGTGGAGGGGCTCGAAAGATAATGCTCAAGTGTGGGACCTCGGCACTGGCCCACCAGTTAATGTCCATCATGCAACTAGGCCACTGTTGTGCAAACAATTCTAATCCTTCATCTCCCATCCACTGGGAGATGTGATCTGCCACCTGACTCTTCAACTCAATTTGTGTAGTCGTCCACTCCTGTGAGTAGGAGGACTGAAGAAAAAAGGCGTTTGGTCCATCCGGTGGTGCTAGTAGATGGACCTTGCTCCTCCTTGACTTACGAACTACGAAGATCCCCACTTCTAGCGGTAGTGGGAACTCTGCGCGCTCCGCAACTCTCAGGTAGGACCATGGGCCATTGCGGAAAAACTCATGTGGCCCTGGCAAGGGGGGGCTGTGGGCCAAGGTTAGTGCTGGGGGGGGGGGGCATGGGATGTGGGGGGGGGGGGGGGGTGAGGGGTCTGTGGGAACTCAGGCGAGGTAGTCTGTGGCATGGGTGGAGGATGGAGGGGTTGCGGTCCTGCCGGGTGGGACGGACAGGGGGGGGGGCTGTGGAGTGCTCTGTCGAGGGGGCGTCGCTCGCCCGCCTGCACCCTGCTGATGAGGCTCGGTTTGAGGAGCTGACTGTGCCCCCCTGCCGTCTCCCTCTCTGTCGTCTCTGGACGTGTGTGAAGCTGTCAGCGTCCACCTGCGGGCATGTTGGCAGAGCCGCCTTGGCTCCGAAACACGTACAAACTCCTGCCTGATGCCCAAAGTCGTGGTAGTGCAGGCACTGCCTTGGTTGCCCAGTCACAATGACCTGCTGCCTAAAGGATTGCCCGCTTGCCTCAATCTCTAGGAACTGTGGGATATTCTTAACCTCTTTCACGCCACCTGTACCTTTGGGACTCCTGCTGTTGTCACTGCATCCGCGAAAGACGCGGGAAGGACAGTGCTGAAGAGCCGTCCAAAGTCTTCCACCAACTAGCGATACTCAATCACTAGGCCGGGGAAAAGAAGGGTGACCGGGTGCCGAAGAAACCTATTGTGGAGTGCAAACTCCTCCATAGTAAAGCCACTGTACCAAGGGACCATGTATATGACCCCCTTCGTGGATGCATATGGTGAACTGGCGAGTAACTTGCGAGCTGGGTCCGCTGAGCTGAGCTAGACCATGAAGATCCCTTGGCCCAATAGGATTGCCTCCATGATCTGCGTTGTGCCGATGCGCAACGTGGAGTGAAGCCAGTCTTGAAGCTAGGCCCTGGTTGGGGAATGTCCTACTACCTGACCATAAATCACTGTTTCCATTAGCTCCAGCTCCTTAGCTCGGACGGCTAAGAGCTGCTCCTTAGAGAGGACTACGCGCAAGGTGTTTGATTGGGGGACACTCGTTGAGTGCACCGGCATCTGACTAGAGGTTTCCATTGCACGCCCCTTCTGGGAGAACCTACCTAACACACTGCTGTGCTACTGGAGGGGGGGGGGAGTTGCTGCAGGGGGAGGGAGCAACTGGAGGGGGGGAGGAAGTTGCTGTTTTCGATGCCGGTTGTGACTCAATCTGACAGGGGGCCAGGCCTCAAGAAGGGGCAGCGTGCGGGGGGTGGGGGGAGGGAAAGACAGGTGGGGGTGGGGGCGGCGGCCAGGGGAGAGGAAAACGGGGCTGGGGTGGGCGGGACAGGTGCAGGGGGGGGGGGGAGCGTGGGCGCAGGCGGTGGCGCAGGTTTGGGGGGGGGGGGAGCGAGCAGGCGCTGGATGGGGCCTTGACGATGGCGATGGGGAGGGAACAGCGGCCCTAGTGATAGCGATGGCGATGGCGATGGGGCCCTGGCGATGGCGATGGCGATGAATCTGGTGGGAGGTGGCGCGATGAACAGACAGGGGCGGGGGTAGCATGCGCGACGTGACGGGGTCCGTGAGCCGTTAGCCGATGAGTCCTGTTACTGTTTTTTACTGTTTCAGGTCTGAGTTTTGGCTTTTCTGCTACTGATTGGACCTATTCTTGACCGCTGCAACTGATTTACAGCCTGGGCGACCATCTTCTGATGATTTTCTGCCTGTTTCCCTTGGTGTTTTTGAGACTGCCATCTACACTTTCAGTTTTTGGGGCTGTTTCAGGGCTGGGGACCTGTTCCTGACCCTTCCACATTACTATTTTGGTGTCTATTGGCTGAGGCGCCCTGTTTCTTGGCTAGACGATTGCATTTATTTTTGTCATCAGCCTTTGCATTTTGAGTGTTAGTCCTTGTGCATGGTTGGGCGACAGTGTTTCAGGTTAGGTTTGGCTGTGTTTGGTCCATATTTTCCCTTTATCCATTGCATGTGAACTCTGTCATATAGTTTGTGCTCTTGGTTTGGGTGTACTCTCTCTCTCTCTCCCCCCTTCTTTCCTTTCTTTTTTATTCCTATCCTGTTTGATGGCTGCTCCATGTTGTTCCATTGATGACAAACTACACGGCCCTGATTACCTAACTTGGACAAGGCATGGTTTGTGCAAAAATGGTTATGGTATGTGGTGTCTAGAGTTTTGGAGCATTCTACATGTTCTAGTTGCCTTTCAACTGATTTCGAGTGTCCTACATGTCCTACTCCTCTTCGAGCTAATTTCAACGAGGACAACTATGAAGAAGCCTTGCTCACATGAGATAATGATGATATTTGTGCTTATTCTATATTCTTTGTCGTATCTCCAAAGAAGTTCTTCTGATGGTCACCTCCTGCGGGACTGCTCTAGAGATTTGGGTGAAGCTTCAGATGTTGTACAAGGCTCCTTTGCCTATGCGTGTCATCATTCTTTATGGACAGCTCCAACTTACTTCGTGTCATCCAGGTATAGGACTAGCTTTGACACATGCAGTCCGCTCTTCTAGAGGCCCATCTTGTGGGGGTTGTGCTCTACAAGATCCCTTTGGAGTTTGATGGAGTGGCCAATGCTTTGAGGGCCCATGTGTCATCGACACCCACCAATTTTCTATGGATGTCCTCGATGCTACTTGAGCATGAGATGTTGCGGTTCTAAGGGAGGCTCCCATTGCAGTTTGGTGGTTTCAATGAGGCCTTTACAGCTTTAGAGAGGGGTGACAGGAATAAAAAGTCCAAGGCCTAGCATTATCATTGTGGTAAGAAGGGCCATTTTCACAAGGATTGCAAAGAGTTAGTGGCTTTGAGGAAGAAGAAGGATGAGAAGCAGCAGTCGGATACGAACTCCTTCGTTGAGTGATCCTTTTCCTCAGACTTCAACTTAAATCCTCTGGCCAAGGCATAGGCCAAGGCATGGATAGGGACAACTTCAGATCGTAGGAAGGGCTGGATAGCCCCTCTTGCTTTCTATTGCAGGTGATGTGGTCATCCCTTATGACTCTCCAATGCTAGATATAAAAAAATAATGTATGCTTTGATACCATGTCTTGTTAGAGAGAGGGAGCGAGTGCTAGAACTTACGAGCCAGTGACTCACTGTTCTATGCATCATTCTCGTGTTTGGTACATGGATTTCATTTCTTGAGCATTCTTTTGAGTTCTCTTCTTTGCAGTGTTCTTTTTTTCTTGCTACCCTCCACAACTTCAAATGGAGCATGCTTGACTTAGGTATTGTCATGATACTTAAATATGTGTTGTGTTAGTAACCATGCCATGTGACCGGCCTTTATCTTCTTTCTAATGGGAATGAAGTGGGCTTGCTTATTGAACTTACATATGATAGTCCACATCCCATCATTCCCTATAGGATCCTTAGAAGATCAAAGATAAAATCCATAGCAATGTTTGCCAAGGCCTATTAGGTATAGGCAAGGGTTGCAATAGGCACGATATCTTTTGTCTATCATACTTGACCTTTTGACTCACAATGCATGAATGGACAAATTGCTCTATATCGTATCTCAAAGAAGACCAATAGAAAAAGTGCTCCACTATCTTAATTGTAGCATGAATACCTCTATGCGTTACATAAGGAGGAGCATGACTCTTATCATCACCTTTGGCCTCAACTTCTTTGTGACACACTGTCATCTATACATCATTAAAGAGCTCTCTCTTAACATGTAGTACTCATGTCTTTGTCCACTTGCTAAGTTGATCATAAATATTAGCAAAATCAGAATCAACAATATATTGATTCTTCATGGGATCCAACTTAGTGTGATAAACAAACTCAGGGCCAAAATCTAAGTCTTACGAGACGGTGCATTATCCAATGCATTCTTTTTGCCATCTATATACACAATCTAAAAATGAAACATAGAGAGGAAATTTGCCCATTCACTATCTTTCTTGATAACTTAGTTTGTCTTAGAAAATAGTGTAATTTTTTATCAGTTTGTGTAATAAAATCAGCCCCAAATAGTTAGTAGTTCCTTCTTAGAAGTCTACAAATTCTTCTCTGCACCATGGAAAATACGGTTTTCATAAGCCATGACATGGCTATCTTGCATCAAAACAGTCCCTATACGATTATCACATGCACCACATTGAACAACATGTGACTTTTTAGATCAAGCAATAGAAGCATAGGATCTAAAGGCATCTTTTCCTTTATCTTGTCAAAAGCTGAAATTTCCACTCCTATCCACATAAATGACACACCTTTCTTTTGCAAAGTATGCAGTGGAGATGCTATTTCAGCAAGTGATGTTTCTGTATTAGGAATACAAGCTTATAAAGTTGTGAATCTCATGCACATTCCTCAAATGTGGCTAGGAATGTATTGCTTGGACCTTTGTAGGATCCGTACATAAACCATCAATTGACACTATATGGCTCAATAGTAGATTTCATACAAAAAGAACTCACTTTCTTGTCATTTATCACGAAGTGATAGTTACGCAACTCATTGAGCGTAGTATCCAAGTGCCTTCTATACTCTTGAAATAAATCATGGGCACAAAGTGCCTAAATCAAATACAATGGACTGATTTATTGCAAATTTGAAAATTAGGATCTTTGAAACCCTAAACTTTGCTTACTTTGGGCAACAAGCAGAGTTTTTTGCTTTTGTGCTTTGATTTGATCAAGTTGAGTTGAGAGTGCTAGATGTGAGTATTGGGTGTTCAAAATTGGAAAGTGGAGGCTACAAAAGACTAGTGTTGATTGAAAGTGACAAGTGTTAAGCAAAATGATAAGTGAAGGGATACTTATCACTTTCAAATGATGCATGTCCAATTTTAGATGTCACTTGTCAATTTTCTAGAGAAAGAAGCTTCTAGACCTTCTACTTTAAATATATCTCAACCGGTTGAGAATCTTGTATAGTTATAGAAGATAAAATTGTTTCTTGAAAACTTTTGAAGTCTTTGACATGAACAAAATTTTCATCAAAGTTTCTATGAAAAATAGCAACCTTCTAAAGTTTAGGAGTCGTCAAATTTGGATTTTGGAGAGCTTCATTGTATAGCTTCACTAGTTCATGGTTTGTTTCTTTGATCATGAGCATTTGGTTTTGCCTTTTAAGACCACTAATTATCCATGCTTCTAGTCAATGTAACTACTTGAGTGAAAAAGTCTTAGTTATCTAGGCTTTTTGGTCAATTTGACCACTCGACTATACTTTTAGTTCCTCTTGGACATTTAGTCTATGATGACCCACATGTAAATATAGGGAATTTTGGCCATTGGATACCCTTGTATAAGCACGGGGAAGAATGTGAGAATGACAAGACTTTGAACTTAACCAGCTCGATTAATTATCACCATGAAAAGAGAGAGAGAGAGAGAGGAGCCAACACCACGTTAGGAGGAAACCGCCCCTCCCTCTTTACAAGAATTTATTGAATCGAACCATGGATAGCAAGTGCTCGAATCATATACAAAAGGCTAATTTGTTTCAATTTCTGAAAATTAGGATATTGAAATCCTAATTTTTGTAAACTCGGGTAATAAGCTTATTTTCTTCTTTAGTGCTTGGATTAGATCAAACTAAGTAGAAAGTACTTCTTGGATGAGAGACAGATAGAAGAATACAAAGCACGTGGCTGAAATTTTAGCATAAGAGCTTATTTCAAACGAAATTTTAACATGAGAGCTTATTTCAAATGAAAAGAGAGATCTCCAATATATAGGTGTAGGACTTGGGTGTTCAAAAGTGAAAAGTAGAGGTTATAAATGATAAGTGTTTGTTAAAAATGACAAGTGTAAGGATACTTGTCTTTTTGTAATGACACATGTCCTCTCCTAGATGTCACATGTCACTTTTCTAGAGAAAAAAGCTTTCAAACTTTCTTATCAAAATTTTTGAAATTGTAAAGAATTTGAGATAGTTGCTAGAGACAAAATTGCTCCTTGCGAAATTCTGGAGCTTTTAATGTAAACAAAATTTTCATTTAAGCAACTTTCAAAAATAGTAATCTCATAAATTTTAGGAGTTGTTAAATTCAGCTTTTAGAGAGCTTCATTATATAGGTTCACCGGTTCATGGTTTATTTCTTCGATCATGAGCACTTAGTTTTTCTAAAACCACTCATTATATGGGCTTCTAGTTAATGTGACTATTTGAATGTAAAAGTCTTAGTCATCTAAGCTTTGTGGACAAGTGTTTGTTGAAAATGATAAGTATAGGGACACTTGTCTCTTTATAATGACACATGTCATCTTCTAGATATAACATGTCACTTTTCTAGAGAAAAAAGCTTCCAAACCTTCTACTTAAAATTTCTCAGATAGTAAAGAATTTGAGATGGCTGCTAAAGACAAAATTGTTCCTTGCGAAATTTTGGAGCTTTCATTGTGAACATAATTTCCATTTGAGCAACTTTCAAAAATAGTAACCTTATAAATTTTAGGAGTCGCCAAATTCAGCTTTTGAAGAGCTTCATTAGATAGGTTCACTGGTTCATGGTTTATTTATTCGATCATGAGTATTTAGTTTCACTTTTTAAAATCACTCATTATATGGGCTTCTAGTCAATGTGACTGTCATACTATAAATGTCTTAGTCATTAGAGCTTTGTGGACAAGTGTTTGTTGAAAATGACAAGTGTAGGGATACTTGTCTCTTCATAATGACACATGTCCTCTTCTAGATGCCACATGTTAGTTCTTTAGAGAAAAAAGCTTCTAAATCTTCTACTTAAAATCTCTCAAATGAAAAAGAATTTGAGATAGTTGCTGAAGTCAAAATTATTCCTTGCGAAGTTTTGGAGCCTTTATTATAAACAGAATTTCAATTTGAGCAACTTCAAAAAATAGTAATCTCATAAATTTTAGGAGTCGCTAAATTTAGCTTTTGGAGAGCTTCATTATATAGGTTCACCGGTTCATGGTTTATTTCTTTGATCATGAGTATTTGGTTTCACTTTTTAAAAGCACTCATTATATGGGATTTTAGTCAATATAACTATTTGAATGTAAAAGCCTTAGTCATCTGAGCTTTATGGATAAGTGTTTGTTGAAGATGATAAGTGTAGGGATACTTATCTCTTCACAATGACACATGTTCTCTTTTAGATGCGACAAGTTACTTTTCTAGAGAAAAAAGCTTGCAAACCTTCTACTCAAAATATCTCAAATTGTAAAGAATTTGAGATGGTTGCTGAAGACAAAATTGTTTCTTGCGAAATTTTGAAGCCTTTATTGTGAATAGAATTTCCATTTGAGCAACTTACAGAATTAGTAATCTCATAAATTTTAGGAGTTGTCAAATTTAGCTTTTGGAGAGCTTCATTATATAGGTTTACCGGTTAATGGTTTATTTCTTCGATCATGAGTATTTGGTTTTACTTTCTAAAACCACTCCTTATATGGGCTTCTAGTTAATGTGACTATTTATATGTAAAAGCCTTAGTCATCTGAGCTTTGTGAACAAGTGTTTGTTGAAAATGACAAGTATAGGGACACTTATCTCTTTATAATGACACATGTCCTCTTCTAGATGCCACATGTTATTTTTTTAGAGAAAAAAACTTCTAAACCTTCTACTCAAAATCTCTTAAATGGTAAAGAATTTGAGATAGTTGCTGAAGACAAAATTGTTCATTGCGAAATTCTAAAGTCTTTATTGTGAACAGAATTTCCATTTGAGTAACTTTCAAAAAATTGTAACCTCATAAATTTTAAGAGTCGCAAAATTCATATTTTAAAGAGCTTCATTATATAGGTTCACTGATTCATGGTTTATTTACTCGATTGTGAGCATTTAGTTTCACTTTCTAAAACCACTCATTATATGGGCTTCTAGTTAATGTGACTATTTGAATGTAAAAGCCTTAGTCGTCTAAGCTTTCTGGTCAATTCGACCACCTGACTAAACTTTTAATTTCTCTTGGGCATCTTGTCAATGATGACCCAAGTATAATTATAGATCGTTTTGGCCATTGGCTATCCTTAAATAGAAAGATAAACATTTAATTATATTTTAAAATACTTAAATAATATAAATCGCCTTTTAAAGTACTTGAGGATGAAATGAATTTGGAGTCGTTGAGCCAATATGTCTTGGTGACACTTAAATAATACAAATCACCTTTTAAAGTATACGAGGATTAAATTATAGGGCGTTTTGGCCATTGGTGGGAAGATGAACATTTAATTATATTTTGAAATACTTAAATAATACAAATTGTCTTTTAAAGTACATGCGGATTTAATTAATTTGAAATCATTGAGCCAATATATCTTGGTAACAATTGATATACAAAAGGTTTGTTATACTTGAATGCAAGATGAGCATTTAATCATATTGTTAAATACTCAAAAGAATATACAAATCACATTTCAAGCTCTATGAGTATTCAAATTAATATGAATCATTGAGCTGGCACACCTAGACAATAGTTAATATATAAATGATTGGTTACATTCTCTCCCTCTTGAAATCTGTATTGTCCTCAATACATTGCTTGAAGTATTTTTGGTCCTGTAGCTTCTTCATAAGCTAGAAGTATGTTTTGGATAGTATTTGAAGTACTCTTTTGTTATCCATTCAGAATTTAAATGAAAGCAATTTTTAAATTTTAAAATGGTTTTTTTGTATATTTTCCCTCTTTGTTTCTTGACCACGTGAAAAACTATTTGTTCTTGTCAAAGTATCTATTTGTGTTTATCTACTTCAAGTGGATCTTTTACTAAAGGTTCCAATGGTGGATGCCCTTTATAGGGCTCAAAAGATGAACACGTAGGCATTGTAATGCTTTGGAAGTTGTAATCTAGAAATGGCTGCAAAAGCTTTGCAGGCTTTTGACTATGAAGCTTTAGCTTTTAGCACACAAAGCATTTTTTGATGAATCGCAAACTCTTTGGATGTATTTTCTTCCATATGCTATTGGTTTGGGGGACTGATTATGATGCAAAAAATAAGTGATTGCAGAATGTTGTGCTTGCTCCTCTTGCCCCACATTAGCGTCTAGTTGATTCTGTTTCTCCTAGGATAGTGGATGACTTAGTTGTGCAAGAAAGGGCTGCTATACATATAGCCAAACAGTCTCTAGATGGCTATTATAGAGAGTTGTATTGATGCTCCTTTACCTCAGCATACACCTTCAGGTGCTAGAAATGCAGGGGGGCACAATTTGTTGATATAGGCCATCTTTTTGGTGATGAGCAAGCATATGCTTTTGCTAGTGCTCTTTTGGATGAGGATGAGCCTACATGTTTTGAGGATGCACAATAGGATGTACATTGGTTGCAAGCCATGAGTGATGAGATGAGCTCGTGAGTAGAATAACACTAGGAGTCTTGTTCACTTGCCTTTTAGCAAAAAGGCCATTAGGACATGTTGGTTTACAAGTTTAAAAGGAAATGTGGTGGGTTTATTGACAGATGCAAGGCAAGGTTGGTTGCGAAGGGATATGCTTTAAAAAAGGGCATTGACTATGAGATGACATTTGCTTTTGCATTGAGGATGACCACCATTAGATGTATGATTACTATGGCTGCACATTTTAGTTGGGATGTACATCAATTGGATATAAAGGCAACATTTTTAAATAGAGATTTGGAAGAGGATATATATGTTACACAACCTCCATGCTTGTTGTGCAAGGCCAAGAGCACAAGGTTTGCAAACTGAATGAAGCCTTGTATTGCTTAAAACAGGTTTTGAGTGCTTGGTGATCTAAGATAGATGTATTTTTTACTGCATAGGTTTTCCAAGACAGCCCAATTGAACCTACCCTCTATGTCAAGGAGGGGAGGGGGATTTGATAATTATAATTCTTTACGTAGATGATATGTTGCTTACTGGACCAAATGAATTTGTTTTTCTTTGTAGATTTCAAGGTTGAATCACAATCTACCTTTGATATGTTAGATATGGGGGTTGCTTTACTATTTTTTGGGGATTCAATTCACCAAAAACCAGCATGGTATTCTCATGTCTTAGTCACAGTATCCTCAGAAGTTGCTAGTAATGTTTAACATGCAAGTTTGTAAACCTATGAGCACGCTTATCGAAATAGGGCTGAAACTTTCAACCTCTCTCTCTCTCTCCATTTCCAACATAATGCGGCAAACGGACTATATGAAGTGAATATTGACCCTCTAATTCTCGTGTCTCTACACTGGAGTAGAGAGTATGAGATGAAGAGAGAGTCATACTTTGATGGATCCCAAAACGCAGTGGCAACCTCCGAAGATGTTTGGCATTAGCAAATGTAGCTCCGAGGAGGTTGGATTTGTGTTAGATGGTAGACAGCAGGGGAAAACAGTCCATAATAGCTAGGCAACGGCTGCAGCAGCAAAATGTGGCTGCTGTGATGATGTGGCAAGACTGTATGATCAGGTTGAGCAGTAAATGCAAGTGCAAAAGATGACATCAGCAGATCTGTGACAAACACATCCTAGGAAGTGGTCTCAGCTGTAAACACAGCCTGCAGGGTAATGTAGAAAGGCTGAGAATAATCACCATCAGGTATAGGGGGCTGGACAGCAGGTGCTAGATGTAGAACAATAGTAAACAACAGCTCGAATTGAGATATCCTCCAGAAGTTCTGAATCATGGAGTAAATGTGATACAAGGGAACAAGGGTGCCATAGCACAAGGAAGATGATGAAGACAGCCACGAACCATGGACCGCAATGTCCTCCTAAAGGGGTGTGAGGGTAGTGGAGAGGATGGAGAGAGAGGTGACAGACTGAATGAGTCAGCCGTGAGGAATGAATGAGAGAATGGCCTATATATAGGCATAGTTAGTCTAGGATGGCGCCCCTTTTTGGGGCTGCAAATCCTAAACGCAAAACGCAGAAACGTAAAAACGCAAACTGCGGGTAAAGGGTTTCTCAACACCCCCTCTCAGGCCCAAAAAGGAGAACAAGAGAAAAGTGAGGTGGAGACGCAATGCTACATGCTGAAGAGTGCTTATGTAGCAGGTGCCACTTGGACAGTGTCCCTCGTGGGAAAATTGTTCACTTGCCCAAGTGCCCTAGTACAAAGATGATGAAATCATGCAATGCATAGAAGGAATGTCGAACTTTGTGTGGTGTCGAGAACCATAAGGATATGCCCGTACTCGATCTCGGGAGGTGGTTCCATGCGGACCAAGGGACGAAGGTAAGAAGAAGAGGAGGAAGAAGATGTAGAGGATCCCTAAGATCCAAGATTTTCACCGGAAAGGTAACCTGTAGTAAAGGAGTAGATAGAGTGAACTGGAGAACCCAAAACTCAACCTTGGGAGAGAAGCCACTAGCTCCGTGCATCCATGCTGGAAGGAATATGAAGGTCTTGTCACCAAGTCGCGGCTGAACCTCCGAGGTCCCGATTTAGGTGGTATTTGAAAATCCTAGATATCAATAGAAGAGATGACTAGTCGAAGACAACCACCCTAAGAAAGTAGAGGATAGATGAAGAACTTCATCTGGAGTAGGTTCCCCCTTTGAGGTGGGAGGTGGAGAGGCCCCCGCTGAAGTCGAAGAAGTAGATGTCCCCTCTGAGGGCAAAGAAATAACATCCCCCTTTGAAGTAGTGGGGAATCCAAAAACTCATGGATCACGGACTCCGAAATGCCTGATGACGAAGGAAGTGCCGCCGGTCGTGCCGAAGAAGGTATATGGGGTGTTGAAGAGCTCCCAGAGGTAGCCTCTCGAATCTAAGTAGTCGAGGGTGGGGAAGGGTGGGGCTTAGAATGAGCAAGAGATGGGCAACATTCGCTGTCTCTCAGTGGAGCAGACTAGGTAGCTGAAGAAGAGGGAGTAGTCGAGCAGCCAGTCTCTCGAAGGAGTAGACTGACGAGAAGACGGTATCAAACAATCACCGTCTCTCGATGAAGTGGATTGCAGATCCGTAGGTAATGGAAGCCACTGTACCTGAAAATAAGTGGGAGAAGACTGCTGTTGATATTGCGATGATCTCCAGGAGATCGTAGCGCCAATTGATCCTTCATGTGCTCAAAAGGACTTAGTGCGCATCGGATACGTCTTATTGCCTTGAGCATAGTACTTTGATAGCCGATGTGATCTTTGTGGCCTAGAAAGGAGAGGTGGCACAAGGAGTGTCTGGTGGAAGACACATGTACTCCGGAGGGGTAGGGAGCAAAGGTCAAAGTCGGCAAGCATCTGTGGTGTGTCCGGTGATGCCACAGTAGGAGCACCCAGTAGTGTGGTCATCTGTTGGTAAAGAGGCCATGGATACCAGTGTGCCTTGCTAAAGAAGGAAGAGGTCAGCCACCATGAACCATGAACCACGAACCACGAACCACGAACTACAATGTCTGCCTCAAGGGGTGTGAGGGCAGTGTGAAACATGAACCGCAATGTTTGCCTCAAGGGGTGGAAGGGCAATGGAAGGGTTGGAAGTGAGCTGCCTGTGGGAGGAGGATGTGACCAGTAGTAAGAGGTTGCAATCAGTAGAAAAACGCAGGTGAGGAGAGAAAAAGACTAAAAACGCCAGCAGGACCGCCTGTAGGAGAGAGAAGACTGAAAACGCAAGCAGGAGAGAGAAAGACTAAAAACGTAGGAAAAAACAGCAGCAGCAGTCAATATGCTGAAATCAGCTCCGAACAGTGTGTGATAGGTTGGAAACAGGCGCCAGACTGTTGTAGATAGGAATGGCCAGCTTGGACCGCGATGTCCTCCGTGTTTGGGGTGTGTGCAGTAAGCTGAAATACTTGAAATCTGCAAAAACGAGATTGTTTTCTGAATGGAGAGTGATCAGCAACAGTCGTTCTGCTGTAAACAGCTGCAAACTGCGGGTGGAAGGCTGGAAATAGGTGCCAGACTGTAGATAACAACAAGGGACAGCTGAGATTGCGATGTCCTCTGCGAAAGGGATGTGGGCAGCAAGCTGAAAACACCTGAAATCTGCAAAAACGAGATTTTGATGTAGCGGAAGAAGAAGAGAAGTGGATGCCGAACCCGCCACTGGTCTTTGCCTTCATTGGAGTGGAGGATCTTTGCCAGTGTTTGAGCAGAACCGGCTCTGATACCATATCAAAAGATGACGTACCAGCGAGATAGTAGGGTTGGTGGGGAGGAACACGGAGTGAACTTGGCAAATATGGAAAAGAGAAGAGAAGAGAGAAGAAACTCTGATGAATGGAATGATGAAGTTCCGAATCATGGAGTGAATGTGATACAAGGGAACAAGGGTGCCTTAGCACAAGGAAGATGATGAAGACAGCCACGAACCATGAACCGCAATGTCCTCCTGAAGGGGTGTGAGGGTAGTGGAGAGGCTGGAGAGAAGAGGTGACGGACTGAATGAATCAGCCGTGAGGAATGAATGAGAGAGTGGCCTATATATAGGCTTAGTCAGTCTAGGATGGCGCCCCTTTTTGGGGCTGCAACCCTAAACGCAAAACGGAGAAACGCAAAAAATGCAAACTGCGGGTGAAGGGTTTCTCAACAGCAGGTGTCACTTGGATAGTGTTTCTTGTGGGAAAATTATTCACTTGCCCAAGTGCCCTTTACAAAGATGATGAAATTATATAATGCAAAGAAGAAGGTACAATTGGGAGGGTGGGAAGGGAGGCTAATGTTGAAGACATAAGTACCGAAATCCAGAGAATACCAAGAAGGATAGCAACCACCTCTTAATTGTGGATGTTGATGTTGAAGGAGGAAGAGGAGCTGGATGTCAGTCTTCATATGGTACTAAGAATCATGATGTGAGGAAGCATCCTAACTAGAAGAACTAGATAGAAGTCACCGCCATGATAGCATCAAGAGAGATGCTGCATGATCTGCCTCGGGAGGGGAACATCCATGTTGGTAGAAGAGCAAAACTCCTAGGATGATGAAACTATGAATGAAATGGCACGTATTCCAAGTCTCCAGCCCAAGTAGGACAAATACAAACTTACATGTTAGTCCTACATTGGAAACAAAACCCTGTAAAAGAGAGAGAGATTTGCAAGTAGAGAGGTCAGTAGTGAGATGCTCCAAAGAAAAGGAAGGGAAAGCTAACAGAATGAACAATGCAATGATGCAACTGTGTATGTATATGTGTGAATAAATATAGTGCAAGACTTAAAAGTGAAAATCTAAGGATAAAATCCTATGGATTTGACTCAATAGCCTAAAGACCTAAGAGTGCAAAGATGGAGTGAATCTAAGGATGTGGTGTCACGAGGATGTGAAATTTTATTGCTTTGCTTAGTAATTGACTAAAAGTTAATCAAATATGCTAATGCTACTTGTACATGTGAGATGCAAGTTAATTATTTCACAATGTGGGATCCAAGATCTTGAGATATCTATTGGTGCCAAAGGCAAAAGTTGTAATAAGTTATGCCCCCGATAGATACTAGGTGGTACTCAATGTTAGGTTTGGGCCTAGAAAAATTTATTGGCCACTAATGCTAGTGGTTAGAGGTCAATAATTGCTCAGGGATACTTGAAAGACAAATTGGCCTAGCCAATTTAATTATTGATTGGTGGAATTATTTTTTTAGACACTAGAATAATTATTAAATTAATTTTTAGAATTAATCTTCTAAAAATTAATTTTATAAGCTAGATAATGTTGGAAAAGATTAGAAAGATGCCACTTGGCAAAACTTACCCATGCAAGTAGGAAAAACGTTTTTAGGGTTGATAGAAGTTTATTCTAGCCATTGTGAGAGAGGAGGAGACTATTAGAGAGCAAGGAGATGTTGCTGATATGATTTGCAGCCACTGGGGAACATTTCTACAGCAGGTGACAGTAGTTTGGAGCCCTCTAGGAGTAGGTGGTAGCAGGCCAAGGTTCTTCTGGTGTAGATGATAGCATATAGGAGGGGACAACAATCTTTTTGGTGGTCCTCAGTTATAGGGATAACTTTCATGGTTGTTTGAGTAGGGCAGTAGTAGTTTTTTCAACATTTCTTGCGATGAAACTCTGAAGTTTATCTCTATAGCATTCTCTCTCATCCCCCAACCATCTTTTTAGTTATCTCAGCAAAATCCAACCATTTGAGTCATCAGAGGTGAAGATATTGGAAAATCTTTGCTTTAACCCTAATTTAGGGTTTACAGAAGAAAGTAGGGTTTGATAGCCACCTTGGGGGCGTGCTTAGAATTGAGGGCCTAAGACTTAAATTCCAGTAATTGAAATTGAGGAATTTCAGGGAGATTCAAGAGGTTAGCCAGCCAGTATTAGATTTGGGGCTGAATTTGTCTTTGAAGGAGTAGGGTGAAGGCCAATCCCCGAGCAAATCAAGGGGGAAATTGGTTTAAAGATTTGCTGGTTAGTTTTGACAGCAAGTGGTAGTTGGATTAGTGGAGGAGATTAGAGGATCTTAATTATACTCTATCCATTTTCAATAAAAGCTAAATATATATTGCAAGGGGCGCCTGTTCTGGGGCCAACAGGCTTTCCATTGTCCAAGATTAAAGTGGTAACATTTGCATTTTCAGTTTATGTGAATTTTATGCGTGCTGTAATTGTTGATTAATCAGGTTATTACCACCTTATCCAAGGAGGAAGGCTAGTTTAAAGGTTCAATCGCCAGGATACGATCAATTTCCTCAAATTGGTGGGTTCGAGGCACATAATTGAAGGCTAGAAGCTTTACTCTAGTGCTGAAATTATATTCAACTGAGCATTACAGCAAGAATGTCTTCAGATAATGAGATGGGATCAAGCAAGGATGATGTCTCTCAATCAGAAAATTCACAAAGTGTTGGGGAAAATACAATGCATGATCTTGGATAAAGCACACGGCATGGGCAGCAAGCTGAGAATGAGGGAATTGGATAAGACGTGAGTTCTTTTAGGTCTCTTGAAGATGATGACTAGGCAAGATAAAGAGGAATTTCATGACCAATTTAAATATCAGCTTAGGACATCAGCTGAAATATTTGTGCAATTGGCAAAGGATCCTCAGTTCATGCACTTTTTGAACCCCTTAAAGGAGGGTAGTAAAGGTAAGAAGAGGAAATCGCTGTCTTCAAGAGCTTTGGGACAGGAAGATGCACTGAAGTAAAAGCCAATATAGCAACATGATGTTTTAAATGTGGGTAATGAGCATAAGCAAATGATGTCAGTGGGAAAATTGATGCATATGCAAGGCCAACTTGGAAGTGTCAATCTAATGCTTTTTGGACAACAGGTCATGTATGCAATGATGGGGCAGCCATGGTACTTTGGTGGTGGCACTAGTTTCCATGCTATGGTGGGTTAGAAACTGCATATAAGAATGTATGGCACAACTCCTTATGGTATGCAACAACCAATGCATGGTATGCAAGAGCCGATGTATCTTGGTATGGATGATAATATGCATAACCCTATGTAGAGCAATGTTGGTATGATGTTAGGACACAAAGTGGCAAGTTTGACAATGCATATATGCAGCTCATTGTGTTTGGACTTACTGTGAGAGTGCGCAACGGAAGAAGAACACCAACACAGAGGAGAGGAGAGAGAAAGCAGAGAATGAAGGAAGAAAGTCTGCACTGACTGAGATGAATGCTGAATACACTGGAATGGACAGAACAGTCCCTGCACGCAGCCCGGAGCGTCAGTGAGGGAACCAGGACAGACTGGAAGTAGTGGCAGCACCAATGCCGGAGACGGAGATGGAGGGAGCAGTGCTGTACCTGCAGAGAACAATGCTGGACTGACTGGGGGGGCTGATATAAATAGCCCCCAGGCCAGCAAACTGGCCGACCAGCCAAACTGGCCGACCAGCCAAACTGGCCGACCAGCCAAAGTGGCCGACCTGGCCAGATTTGGCCGACCAGCCAGATCTGGCCGACTTTGGCCAGATCTGGCCGACTGCCCAGAAAAATGGGCAGTCAGGACAAAAACAGCCCAGTTTGGGCTGGAACAAACCCAGGGCTGCATGCTGACTAGAGCAGCCACAAAAATGCACTGACAGAGCTTCTCTGTCTCCTGTCAGACTCTGACAGGAGCTCACAACCAGGAGATGACAGACTGAGACTAATAAAGAGCAGGCTAACACCCCCTCTCAACTCCTGGGAGAGTCTGAAGACCCAAGAACCGCATGTGATGAAGCAAAGAAGCCTGAGGCAATGGCTTCGTAAAGAGATCAGCTGCATTGGCCGCCGTAGGACAATAGACCACCACCAGCTCCGAATCCACGATCCGCTCTCGAACATAGTGATACTGAACCTCAATGTGCTTCGTACGAGCATGAAACACCGGGTTCTTGGCCAGAGCAAGAGCACTCTGGTTATCCACGCGCAGCTCCGTAGGTCCGGTCTGGGAAAAGCCAATCTCCGCGAGTAAGCGACGGAGCCAAACTGCCTCCATAGCGGTCGAACATAGGGCCCGATACTCAGCCTCTGTAGAAGAAAGTGCCACAGTAGGCTGCTTCTTGCTGCTCCAAGAGACAGCACCAGATCCAAGGGTGAAAGCATAACCTGTAGTGGATCGTCTCGAATCCACATCACCTGCCCAATCAGAATCACTCCATCCAGAAAGGGTAATCCCATCTCCATACATGATCCCAAAGGATCGAGTCCCCTGCAAATAGCGAAGAACCCGCAAGGCCGCCTGCCAGTGATCCTGGGTAGGAGTCTGCATAAAAGAAGACAATAAAGCCACCACAAAAGAGATATCCGGCCGAGTGTGAAGCAGCCAGATAAGAGAGCTGACTAGGCACCTGTAACGGGTGGGATCGGTAAGAGGAACTCCAGCTGTCAAAAGCTTGGACTCAGGGTCCATGGGGCATGAGATAGGCCGACACTCAGCCATATCAAACTCCGAAAGAAGCTCGGAGATGTACCTGTGCTGCGAGATAAAAATGCCCTGTGCCATCTGATAGATCTCCAGACCTAGAAAGAAGTGAAGGATCCCTAGATCCGTCATGTCAAACTCCTGCTGTAGAATGGACCGTGTATGCTCCACCTGCTGAGTGTCGCTCCCTATAATGATAAGATCATCCACATACAAGATGAGGAACACCGAAAGAGAATCCACAACACGTAAGTAGAGGTTGGGATCATAAGCGGAGCGCGCAAAGCCACTCTGTAGAAAGAAGCGGTCAATCCGCTGGTACCAAGCATGAGGAGCCTGCTTTAGGCCATAAAGAGCCTTCCGCAGCCTGTAGACATGATCCTCCTTCCCCTGCACAAGAAAACCAGGAGGCTGTGAAACATAAATCTCCTCCTCAAGAACGCCATTCAGAAAAGCAGACTTGACGTCCATCTGATAGACAGGCCAACGGTGGTGAGCAGCAAGAGCCAAAAGAACTCGGATGGTGGACATCCTAGCTGTAGGAGCAAAAGTCTCAAAGTAGTCCAACCCTGCACGCTGTGCAAAACCCTTGGCAACAAGCCTAGCTTTATGCTTGTCCAAGGAGCCATTTGCAAGATATTTGGTCTTAAAGACCCATTTCACACCAATCACCTTCCGTTTCACGGGACGCGGAACAAGCTCTCACGTATGGTTTCGCTCGATGGAATCGAGCTCGGCCTGCATAGCCTGTCTCCAAATATCCTGTGCAAGAGCCTCCTCCACAGTGGAAGGCTCGGAATCCTGAAGAATCTGGGACATAAGAGCATAGTTCACACATGGTGAACTGTCCCGCTGGGCCTGTAAACGTGCTGATCGACGGGGACCTGTAGAAGAAGCAGGAAAGTGAGTAACACCTGAATCCTGCATGAGCCGGCGATACCATAAAGGAATCCTGAGAGACTCCTTCGGCTGTGAGGGAGACCGTGGGGTCTCCGGAACCGGTAAAGCACCCAAATCGGAGAGGGACTCCCCCTCACCGAGTGAAGGTAGATCCTCCGCATCTGAAGAAGGCTGTATATCCCGTGAAGATCCCGAAGTGGCGGTAGAAGAGCTCGTAGTAGACGAAGGCACATCCACCAAAGGGGAAAGGGAAGCCGAAGGAGGAAGAATAGGGGGGGGTGCTAAGGGGCATCCTGGAAGGAAGTGAAGGGAGAGAAGGTGGGGGGGGGGTCCGTCGATGATGAAGAAACATCTGTAATAGAACCATCAATCGGATCCTCAGAGGCCGAAGCCTCATCAAAGATCACATCCCTGCTCACCTCAACCGTCCGCGTCGTCGGGTCATAGAGCCGATATCCCTTCGTGGTCGTACTATAACCAACGAAGATAAGCTTGCGCGACTTAGAGTCGAACTTCGTTGATAGATTACGAGGACCGATTTCTTGAAACTGATGGAAGCACGAGACAGACTAACCTCCCAGCCACGCCTAGATAAGTGCTGGCCCTCAAACCTGATCCCTTTGCCAGCCGTCAACTTCCTGGAGTCCTACTATTCCTGGACTCCCTTACTCTCTAGGCTCCCCTTAACCCCGTTCGGGCGCCCAAGAGCCCGGACGGTCATTCTCGTGCATGTTCCCCTAAATTTACCTTAATGTAACATTAAATATCCCTTTTAATGTCACATTCCACACTTATGACCTTAATGTGACATTAAATATCACTTTTAATGTCACATTAATGTCACATTTCCTTCCCCTTAAGAATCGGTTTCGTCCTCGAAAACGATATTTGGAAGGTCTAACTGTAAATCGGGAAACCTTTTCTTTAAAGTACTTACTCGCTCCCATGTTGAGCTTTCTTCTGAACAATCTTTCCACTTAACCAAACATTCTTGATAAATAGTATTCCTCGTTCGTCTATTACGAACATTTAATATTTTTTCTGGTTCATGTGGATTAGATTGGTCATAGAATAACTCCTCAATATCATCATTTAAGATTAGATTATCCAAATCACCCAGCTTCTTCCTTAATTTGCTTACATGAAAAACTGTATGTATTTTACTACCAATAGGTAGTTGAAGCTTGTAAGCCAATTCTCCCACCCTTTTAAGTATTATGAAAGGACCACAATACCTTGGTGAAAGCTTTGGACAATGTCCCTTTTTCATAGTTTTAGTTTGTTCAGGCACCTTAAGATAGACCAATTCTCCTTCTTCAAAGGAGATGTCTCTTCGGTGAGGATCTGCATATGCTCTAGCTCGACTTTGAGCCTTTTTAATATTTTCTTGAGCAAATTTTAACATACTATTCATATCCTCCAAAAAGTCTTTAGCTGCCTGAACCTTTTCCTTATGCAGTCCTACTGCAAAAGGAGCTCTGGGTTGAAACCCATACATCAACATAAATGGACTATATCCAGTGGAAGAGTGTTTGGCACTGTTATATGCAAACTCTGCTATCGGTAAATACTCTTCCCAATTAGTTTGCCTTTTGCTTACATATGCCCTAAGCATATCTTCAAGAATTTGGTTAACCCTTTCAGTTTGCCCATCTGTTTGCGGGTGATCCGCCGTACTCATGCTAAGTTTAGTATCCAATTTCCTAAATACCGCACGCCAAAAATGGCTATCAAATTTTCTATCCCGATCAGAAACTATATTTGCCGGAAGGCCATACAATCGGTATATGTTCTCTACGAACAATCTAGCCAATTCTGGTGTTTTAACATCAGTTGAAGTTGGAATAAACCTAGCCATTTTGGTTAACCTATCCACAATTACCCACACAGAGTCGTGCCCCCTCTGTGTTCTAGGTAAAGCAACAATAAAGTCCATGGAGATACTCTCCCATTTTCCCGAAGGAATTTCTAATGGATGGAGAAGTCCTCCCATTTTTAATTTTTCAGCTTTATTAACCTGGCATTTATTACATTTGACCACATAGTCAAGGACGTCCTTATTCATTCCAGGCCAATAGAACTGGCTTTTAATAAGACTATAAGTCTTATTAACTCCTGGATGTCCCGCACTAGGGGTATCATGACACTCAAAGAGTATCTGGCGCCTTATTTCTATATCTTTCGGGACACATACCCTACCCTTGTAGAGTAAATAACCATTATCAATGGTAAAATTCTTCCACTTGAATCCAGTTTGAGCAACCCCTGATGCTCCATTTCCTAGTTGAACATCCTTAGATATTCCTTCCTCAGTAGAAGCACTTTCAGTTGGATCCCCGTTTTTTATTGCTTCCCATATGTTGGAATATGTCGGATCAACCTGGCATTTCCCTTTTAAAGATTCAAGCAAGTTGGAAGTGAACTGAGTAAAACTCAATTCATTAATGATGGGCATTCTGCTGAGTGCATCAGCTACTATATTATACTTTCCTTTTCTATATCTTATTTCATAGTCGAACTCTTGGAGGAGTTCGGCCCATCTGGCTTTACGCCCATGTAAATCTGGTTGATCATTAAGCCACTTAATGCTTTCATGATCCGATAAAATCAAAAGTTTGGCACCATACAAATAGTGCCTCCATTTCTTCATTGCATGTACTATTGTATACAGCTCCCTCTCATAAACAGAATAATTCTGTTTTGCACGATCTAATTTCTTGCTTTCAAAAGCAACTGGTCGACCTTCTTGTAATAAGACCGCGCCTATTGCCTTGTCACTGGCATCAGCTTCAACCACAAATGGTTTATTGGGATCCACTATTAATAATACTGGAGCTGTAGCAATAGCTACCTTAAGTTTTTGAAAACTTTCATTTTGGTCTGTTCCCCAATTAAAACTTTTCCCTTTCCCTTTAAGTTGGTCTGTCATTGGAACAGCTATTTTGGCATAATCTCGAATGAATCTACGATAAAATCCAGATAAACCTAGGAAGATCTGCAGCTCTTCCAGGTTCCGTGGAGGTGGCCATTCAATAATTGCCCTTACTTTTTCTGGATCCATGTTGATTCACTCTTTCGAGATTATATGCCCTAAATATCTGACCTCTTGTGCAAAGAATTCACATTTAGTTTTCTTCGCATAAAGGGAATGTGTTCTTAACAGTTGGAATACTAATTGTAAGTGTTCCAAATGTTCTTCTGTTGATTTACTAAAGATCAAGATATCATCCAAAAAGACTACTACAAAATGTCCTAGATAGGGCCGTAAAACACTATTCATCAGCTTCATAAAAGTAGCTGGTGCATTAGTGAGGCCAAAAGGCATCACCAGAAAATCATAATGCCCGTATCTAGTACGAAATGCCGTTTTGGAAATATCTTGTGCCTTAATTCTTATTTGGTGATAACCTGATCTTAAGTCTATCTTTGTGAAGAATTTTGCCCCTTGCAATTGATCAAAAAGATCTTTCATTCTGGGCATAGGAAATTTATTCTTCACCGTTATTTTATTAAGTGCTCTATAGTCAACACAAAGTCGCATAGAACCATCTTTTTTCTTTACCAATAAAATTGGTGAAGCCCAAGGTGAATTACTAGGTTGAATAAATCCTTTATCCAGGTAATGCTTAATTTGTCTCTCAACTTCTTGATGCTGTGTTTCACTTAACCTATACGGTGGTTTTGAAATTGGGTGTGTATCCTTATTTATATCAATTGGGTGATTTATTTCACCCCTGTCTGGTGGAAGACCACTTGGTAAATCAGAAGGAAACACATCTTTAAAATCATCTAACAAACTGTTCAATTCATTATTAACATTCAATTCACAAACATAAGAAAATTGTTGCTTTATATTACAGAAAGTAAAAGTATTCTGTACAGGAAGAGACCATAGCATATATACCTCACAAACTTCCTTCTTTATCAGCTTCTGAACTTCAGTAGAACACAGCAAAGGATTATCAGATACTTCATGTTCACCTTGAATGACAAAAGTCTTACCATCCCTTTCAAATTCCAGTGTATTATGGTGATAGCTACGTTTTAAGGATGGTTCCAATCCCCATAGCCACTCCCTCCCTAGAGCAATATCAGCTCTTTCCATGTTCATTATTTGGAAATCAAGCTTATCTTTATATCCTTGAATCTCGATTTCCAAATTGGATACCATTGTATCCCATATTTTATTGTCTTGGCCTTGCATCATACGCACAACGTATTGATGCTCACTGTTTTGTTGGGGAAGTTTCAATTTTTTGACAAGTGCATAATTTATAAAATTATGTGTGGCAGAGTCATCAATCATGACTCTAACCTGTTTTCCAGCTATCAATCCATGTACTCTAAGTAAATCATGTGGCCCAAAAGTAGGCTGCCACAAAGAAGTTGACATACAACACTTATGTTGTACATCCATGTGCAAGACCTTTAAAGATTTATACTTTTCATGGCCTTTTAATTCTAAGGTCTGCACTACATGGATTTGTTTTTCTTTTCCCTTGCCCTTGTCCTTTCCTTTATCTTCCCCCTTTTTCTTTTGAGGGCAATTCCAAGCAGCATGGTTAGGGGATAGGCAATTAAAACACAATTTTTCTTTTTTGGCCTTATCAAAGTCATCAGGACTTAGCTTTGGCCTCATATATGGTTTCTTTTCAAAAGGTTGTTTTTTAGCCTTGAAAAATGGCATTTTTCTTTTAAATTTGCCCACAAATTTTGAGGTTTCTAATTCCTTAGACTTGGGCTCCGTATCAGTGAGACTGGTGAGTGTACCTGGACGCGTACTATTTTCATAAATTAATGCAAATTTAATTGCCTCTTCAAGCGTCTTAGGTAAACTCCGTTTTACTTCCTTTTTACAGGCTTTATCCAGTCCCCTAATGAATCCTCTTGTTTTTTGGAATTCATCAATTCCTTCCGGTTTGAGGATTATCTCACGATATTCCTCCAGATATGTAAGTAGGGGCCGTCCCTTTTGTTTGACATAATCCCAATCTTCCCAATTTCTTTCCATTTCATTTTCAGGAAGAAATTCTTTTAAAAAGACGGATTCAAATTGAGCCCAAGTTTCAGGTATTTTATTTGCCTCCTTTAAAGTTCGCCACCACTTATATGCTTTGGGTCCCAAAGTTAAACTGGCCTCCAGTGCTTGGAGATGTGGTGGGGTATTTTTTAATTTATGTAAATCTTCCCATTTTTGGAGGAAATTAAAGATTGTATCTTTATTCCTATCTTTTTCCTCCCCGTAAAATTGAGGTGGTTTCATATCCTTTAAAACTGGATTATCCCTCAATTTATGGTAGGTTTGGGGTTCCTTAGGATCTCGCATAGTCACATCTAAATCTTTCGATGAAGATGGGACATCCGAGGTTTCTATCTTATTTTTATCTCTTTCTAACAATAAAGTTAGTTGAGATTTTATTTCAGTAAGTGTTTGGGTTAAAAATTCCATTTGAACCCCCTGAGTTTGCACACGAGCAGTAAGATCATCGAATTGCTCTCGCGTGGCAAAAAATTCTTCCCATTGTTCTTCTTGTATGTCTGGTTCATGGGGATCTACCATAGGTTGATCCCCGGAACTAGAACTTTCCATTACCCTTTCTTTCCCTTTTTTTGCCATTAATACACTGGAATTGGAAAGCAAAAATAAGAAATTTACATACAAGATAAAATACTTCCCTGATTTTTAATGGCAGGCTGTGGCTTCAGTTGTGTATGAAATTTTCTGCCTGTCTCACAGCAGTCACAGTCCTATCCGTCTCAGGAGCAGTCCTATCCGTGAACAGCAATCTGATACTGGCGGCTCCACTTCTGATCTAGTTCTCGCGGCTGCTGGCAGCTTCACATCTAATCTGGTTGGTCCTCGCGAATGCTGGCGACTCCCCGCCTGGTCCTCGCGAATGCTGGTGGCTCCACGTTTTTTTTATTTTTTTTTTCTTTTTCCCTGCCCGTAACGAAGCGTTTCTGCCCATAACGAGACGGGTCACCTTGATGTGGCGTAACGTTCCCTGCCCGCAACGAAATGGGTCACATTAATGTATGTGATGTGACGTGGCTTCTCCCTTTTAATTTTCCTTTACGGCCCGTCGATTCTCACGCGACGGACGGAAGAAGTGCTACGTCAGATCGCGTGACCATCTGGAACTAGGTGCCGTGAAGACGCGACGGGACGGGGCGCTTCTGGCTTCCGTTCTTCTTCACGACTGGCTTCCGTTCTTCTTCACGACTGGCTTCCGTTCTTCAAATTCGTCACTGCTCTTCTGTTGAGACCTTCAGGAATCCTTACGGCTACCGGCTCTGATACCAATGATAGATTACGAGGACCGATTTCTTGAAACTGATGGAAGCACGAGACAGACTAACCTCCCAGCCACGCCTAGATAAGTGCTGGCCCTCAAACCTGATCCCTTTGCCAGCCGTCAACTTCCTGGAGTCCTACTATTCCTGGACTCCCTTACTCTCTAGGCTCCCCTTAACCCCGTTCGGGCGCCCAAGAGCCTGGACGGTCATTCTCGTGCATGTTCCCCTAAATTTACCTTAATGTAACATTAAATATCCCTTTTAATGTCACATTCCACACTTATGACCTTAATGTGACACTAAATATCACTTTTAATGTCACATTAATGTCACATTCGTCTTCCTCTTCTTCTTGTCCACATGGACAAAAGCATCGCACCCAAAGATGCGAAAATGGGACACGGAAGGCTTCTTCCCAAAGAAAGCCTCATACGGAGTCATGTCCTGTAACGCCGAAGTCGGAGAGCGGTTGCGAATATGCACCACTGTAGCCACCGCCTCACCCCAAAGGAAATGAGGAAGACTCCTATGCTCCAGCATAGATCGGGCCATCTCAATCATGGTCCAATTCGCACGCTCCACCACACCATTCTCTGATGGTGTATTCGGATGGGAATACTCCACCCGAATACCATGATCCCTGCAAAACTGAGAGAAAAGGTGAGAAGTGAACTCGCCAGCGTGATCAGCTCGAATGCCACGAACCTTGGAAGTTGTTTGGGTCTCCACAAACACCTGCCACTCACAGAAACGGGAGTACGCCTCGCTCTTGTACTCCAAGAAATAAGGCCACACATAACGACTAAAGTTGTCCACAATCAGCATCAAATACTTGGCCTTCCCAAGGGAGGCCGTGCCCATAGGTCCGCAAAGGTCGGTATGAACCAACTCAAGTGGAGAAGTAGCCCGCCTAGAAGCAACCTGCGGGTGAGGCTGCCGGTGCTGCTTGCCCCTCAAGCAGCTAGGGCACAAAGTGTGGAGAGGAGGGAAATCAGGAAGGCCCTCCACCATCTTCCTCCTAGAAGCCCGGCGAAGAGAATCGAGGTTCAAATGACCATACCGAGCATGCCAAAGCAGCCCAAGCTCATGGGAAGTCCGCGCAGCCAAGGCTGTGAGCGTATAAAGCCCACCCTCCTGTGTACCTGTCCAAAGAGCATCACCTGTAGAAGCATCCTCCACTGTGACTGCATCCTGAGTAAAAATGACTCGGGTACCCAACTGAGTAAGACCATGCACAGATAATTGGTTAAAACCCAAATCAGGCACATAGAGAACTTTGGCGGAGGAAGACCGCCTGTCAGAAAACATAGGTAAAGTCCCCACGCCTCGAACAGGAACTGTAGAATTGTCACCAATGGTGACTGTACCCCCTCTGGAACGAAGATCCTGAAGCCAATCCTGACGGAAGGTCATATGTGAAGATGCTCCACTGTCGACGAGCCAAGGCTTCTCCTGTGTGGTAGAAGCTAGGGCAGTGTCTTCCTCAACAAAGACATGCACAAACGCAGATTCTGTTGTGGCTGGGGCCGCCTTCGTGTCCTTCTCCTTAGGCTTCAAATGGGGATACTTCTGCCAACACTTCTCCTCGGGATGAGTGCCCTTCCCACAATGGGAACACTTGGGCTTCTTCTCCTTCGCATCCTTCTTGTCCTCCTCCTTCTTGTCCTTGGCCTTCTCCTTCTTTTGTTTCTTCTTCTTGCCGCCACCTGTGCCGGCCGTAAATGCCTTGGTGGAGCCACTGGCTCCCACCTCTTTGAGTCGCTCGTCATGCTCCAAGACAAGCGGGGAAAGCTCCTCCCATAGGAGTGTCTCACGGGTCCTCGAAGTGATGAGACTGGTGTAGAAGACATCATAACGGGGTGATGGCAGCTGAGTCAACAGAATCATCGCCATATCCTCAGACAATATCAGACGACCAAGAGAGGCTAGCTCTCCTCGCATATCCTCCATCTTCGTGATGTGCTCCTTCATGGAAGAAGAACCATCAAGACTGAGCATCCGCAACTTCTTCTCCAGGGAAATCTTGTGGGCAAATGTCTTGTGCTGATACAAAGACGCAAGCTTTGTCCACACTTCCGCCGCGGTCTTTAACCTGTGAACATGTACAAGAACAGAATCATGGAGACTCATAAAAAGAAAGGAACGGGCTCGAGAGTTGAGCCTATCCCATAAGGCTGCACGGTCCATAGAGGTGCCATCGGACGAATCCACGGGGGGTCGGTCGATGGGCGAAGAAACAAGCTCCCAAAGGTCAAAGGTATCAAGGATGCAAGCCACCTTGCATGACCATAGGGAGTAGTTGGAACCATCCAACTTATCTTCCTTCGGAAAGGAAGGGAGAATCGGCACCTGTATAGAGGGAATCAAGGAAGGCATCCGCACATCTGATGCAGTCTTCACTGAAGAAACCTTCGCAGTAGATGGAACCCTCTGAGATGCATGGACTGAAGAAGGACGAGTGCGAGGAGGGTCTTCCCGATGTCGAACTTCACGATAGTCCCGCCTCCGCTCAGAGGAATGATGAGAGAGAAGCTCATCCTCTGAGTCTTCAAAGCCTGAAAATTGGTAAGACATCTTCCAATCTGCAAAATACCAAAGAAAGTTGTGCCGCTGTCGAAATAGGACCAGCAATGTGGTCACCAACCACCAGGACGCAGGCAGAGAGTGCCTACAAACACCTGGATCTGCAAAACGCAAAGAGATCTGATGTCGAACACCAGAAAAGAGACCACCAGCACCAGGAAACAGCCCGGACAGAGGTCGCCAGCAGGAAAAGAGCCGCCTGGGGTGGAAGCGACCTGCAGAGCAGCAAAACGCAGCCTGTAGGGAGGTCGCCCAGCAGCAGGAGAGGCCGCCTGGTAGCAAACGCAGGGTTGCTGCGTCGCTGGATGACGTGGCAGCCTCTGCAGTCAGCGTGGACAGCAAACGCAGGCTGAACAGCCTCCTGTAGCAGTCGCCTGGCTGTTGTGGATCTGTTGGCAGCAGCAGTAAGGTATTTCTCTCCTGAAGATATGTCCTCCGTGCTCTCAATCAGGCGATGATACCATGTGAGAGTGCGCAACGGAAGAAGAACACGAACACAGAGGAGAGGAGAGAGAAAGCAGAGAATGAAGGAAGAAAGTCTGCACTGACTGAGATGAATGCTGAATACACTGGAATGGACAGAACAGTCCCTGCACGCAGCCCGGAGCGTCAGTGAGGGAACCAGGACAGACTAGAAGCAGTGGCAGCACCAATGCCGGAGACGGAGACGGAGGGAGCAGTGCTGTACCTGCAGAGAACAATGCTGGACTGATTGGGGGGGCTGATATAAATAGCCCCCAGGCCAGCAAACTGGCCGACCAGCCAAACTGGCCGACCAGCCAAAGTGGCCGACCTGGCCAGATTTGGCCGACCAGCCAGATCTGGCCGACTTTGGCCAGATCTGGCCGACTGCCCGGAAAAATGGGCAGTCAGGACAAAAACAGCCCAGTTTGGGCTGGAACAAACCCAGGGCTGCATGCTGACTAGAGCAGCCACAAAAATGCACTGACAGAGCTCCTCTGTCTCCTGTCAGACTCTGACAGGAGCTCACAACCAGGAGATGACAGACTGAGACTGATAAAGAGCAGGCTAACACTTATAGTATTAATGGTGGTTATGCAAATGCTCCATATAGTGTTGGTCATGAGGGAAATGCAACTATTAATGCATGCAATGTATAGGAAAATGTATCTTGGTAGGTTGGTAGTATGCAAATTCCCAAGTAGAGTTACATTGCAATGGTCCAAAGTATGCAAATAAAAAAGGTGCCTAATGCACCTGGTGCTCCTAGCATGTCAGGTACACATGAGGGGCTAGTCAACTGGATGCAATGTTATACATTAGTTAAGTTGAAATTATAGCAATGTGAAAGTATAAAGCATCACGATGCTCAAGAGGAAAGAAGGCCTAGAACCTAGTGGAGGTTTTGAGGCAAGTAAAGTTAGAGGTAAAGTTTCTTGTGCTTCTTAGTGAAGTTTCAACATTGTTTTACGTATGAAGAATGCAATTGGATAGAGGGTGACCTGGTAGATCATCCTTAGTGATGCACTTTATCTCGATGTGTTTTAGTTGGAGCCAATTTTGGAGATCATCCTCAATGATGCACTTTACCTTGATGTGTTTTAGTTAGAGTCAATTTTGGATCAGGCTCTCGTAAGTTTAGTAGAGCATACATAGAAGGTCTAGAGTATTGTCTGATGCTCAAGGGGGAGGTTGCACCTCTACTTCCCTAGTGATGGACAACTTGATTATGTAGTGGATCTCGGATGTACGTGGTTTGCTGTATGTTGTCAATATTTTTGCCATTGGGATCACTACTAGTTTACTAGTGAGTACAGTTGGTATGCATATGGTATGGTTTGCAACTAGACTTTGAAACTATACATTTGCAAGGTTGCTAGCACGTATGGAATACATGGAATGTACATTTTGATGTGATGTATATTTGCAAGCATATATTGAATACATGGATGAAGTGCAATGTATATTTGTAGGTGATACAAGAGAAGTATAATTACATAAGTTACATGTGGTTTATAGTTGATGTATGTCTTACATGAGTATCATGTACTATATCATTGCAATGAGGCACTAGTTATGCTTAGTTTATGTATTACAATGCCTTGGTAGTTAGAATATTATTATGTTTGGGCATGTGGATGCATCCCTTATGGTTCAGCAATGGTTATGATTCATGTGTGTGGATTGTAACTGGTTTAAGTGACTGAAATTTCATATGTAAGTGAATGCATCCCTTATGGTTCTAACAATGGTTATGATTCATGTGTGGATTGTATCTGGTTTAAGTGATTGGAATTTTACATGCAGAGGGTATGAGCATGGCTAAGCAATAGGTGCACATGTTGTTTGACTATGATGCTTGTATGTATTTCCAATAGTGGCAATGGACGCTTTGACATATTGTAGTGCAATCAAGGACAATTGTAAGGATTTCAAGGGGGTGGTCTGTCACGGGGACGTGAAATTTTGAGATGCTTTAATCTTACTAGTAACATTTGATTAAGTTATTAATCAAATGTGCAAGGTTGTTTAGCACATGTGATGCACATGGCAGTTACTTAATGGGAACGGGCCAAGGACCCCGAGGATACAGTGGGTGTTAAAGGAAAAAGTTGTGTTAAGTTATGCCAACTGGGTTTTGGTGGTCAGTTGGTGCCAGGTTGGACCCTAGGACAATTGTTTGGCCATTAAGTGTCGGTGGTGACACTAGAGACTAGCATTAATTAATTTATTAATGCTAGTCTAAGGATCAACAGAGGTTGGGAACCACTCCAAGTTGCAAATAGTCTAGCCAATTTCATTACAGATGGGCATGTTTAATTTTGGGCAGGGTCAAAATTGTTGAAATTAATTTTTAGAATTAATTAATTCTGAAAAATTAATTTAATGGCTGAAAATGCATTAGGAAGGCTGCCACTTGGCAAAGCTTTCCCATGCAATTAGGGAGAAGGCTGTTGGAGGGTGGTGGAAGCTGATTTGCAGCCATTTTGAGCTTGGTGGAGGGAGAGGAGGTGATCAGATTTGGCTCTAAGAGGCGACGACGACTGATTGCGCGCCGCGACAGGACTGGGGGCAGCAGGTTTTCTCTTCCGCCTCAAGAGAGGCGGCGGTAGGAGAGAAGGGCTTGCTAGCTGAGCTGGTTGGTGTTTTACCCCCCTTTTGAAGCTGTTGGTGCCATCAGATTTGTCATTAGAGCTATGAATCAAAATATACATTTCAGCTGATTTTCTCTTTCTCTACAGCATTCTCTCATCTCCTCCAGTCTATGCTCAAGCATTCTCAGTAATTCTCAGCCATTGGTAGCAGAGTACAGTCAAATTTGGTGGACAGCAGAGAGTTTACTGCTGTAAACCCTAAATTACAGCAGTAATTAGGGTTTAGCAACCACTTTGGGACCCGTGCCATCAGTCAAAGGCATTGTACACTGAAATCAGCACCGGAAATTCGTGGAATTGTGAGGATTTCAGATGCCAGCCCATCTATTGTGAATTTGGGGCAGCATTTGACTAGTTGGGATTCCATTAGAGCAAGTCCTAGGTGAAAATCAAGGGGCAATTTGCCCGAATGCTTTGCTGATTATTGGAATAGCAAGGGGCTTCTGAATCAGCCGAGGAGATCGTGAAATCTCGGTTTGTAATTCATCCATCAGCAATTGAAATTAAAGAAATACCGAAAGGGGCGTCAGTTTTGGGGCCAAGAGGGTGTCCACTGTCCAAGTTTATGAAGGTAAAGTGAGCATTTCAGTTTATGTTCATTTGCTAATTGCTGTAATTAAGTGCTTAATCAGGTTAAACCACCCTATCCGAGAAGGAAGGCTGGTTTCATTAAGCAATAGGTGCACATGTTGTTTGACTATGATGCTAGCATGTATTTCCAATAGTGGCAATGGACGCTTTGACATATTGTAGTGCAATCAAGGACAATTGTAAGGATTTCAAGGAGGTGTTCTATCACGAGGACGTGGAATTTTATTACTTTGCTTAGTAAAGTTAATCAAATGTGCTAATGTAACTTGCACATGTGAGGTGCAAGTTAATTATTTCATAATGTGGGACCGAAGACCTCGAGATATTAGTCGGTGCCAAAGGCAAAAGTTCTTTGATTGGCTTGTCTTTGCATCTTGCAAGTTCTTGCCATTGTTGGTTTTTTCTCCCAAAGAAGAGGCGACCAATCCCCTCTACTCAGAGTAAGGCTGTGTGGAGGCCTTTTTATGAACTTGATTGTGCAGCCATGTGTAATGTAAGAGCTGACTCTCAAACTCGTAGAAGGTGAGTAATCTAGATAGTGAGATAATGTGTTGGATAAAATGGAAGTATTTATTAGGCAACTTGTTCAAGAAGAATGTGTCGTGATCATTGTTTGACTTCAAGGAGCCAAGAGTAGCAAACTTGGCGAGTAATTGGTGATATTTGGCCAACTTGACTTTCAGATCATCCCCTTCCTTAATGAAAAACTCTTGAAGTTCAAAATTGAGATTGATACGTTGAGTGCGACCTCATGTTGTGTAATGGTCAATGAGATGACTCCAATGCTCAGATATAAGGAAAAAATGCTATAACTGAGAGTGGAACTCAAGAAGCGAGCCTTGCATTAACTCAACATGTTTAGGTTGTGGCATTGTGGGTTCTCCATTGATGGATGAGATCAGGGTGAGCTAATTGAGCATCGGGCATAGGCTTTAGATCAATGACAAGGTCCCAAAGTCCCTGAGATTCAAGCGCTTGTTGCATGAAGTTCGACTAAGTAATGAAATTCGATCCATTAAAACGAGTCTTATCCATGAAGGCATTCTTGACCGTTGCAATAAGAGTGGTAGTGCTAGGAGATAGATAAGGTGTGTAACGGTGATAGGGTGGGAAAGTGGAGTACACTTGGGAAGTAATCCAAGAGTGCCCACCATGCATACGAGATGTGTGTTGGTAGTGCTAGGAGATAGATAAGGTGTGTAATGGTGATAGGATGGAGAAGTGGAGTACACTTGGGAAGTAATCCGAGAGTGCCCACCATGCATACGAGATGTGTGCACAGTGGATCCAAATGTGGGCATGGACTGATTGGGTATGGACATGGTAGTCGCATGAGGAGCCCATGGTGGAGAGATAGGGACACGTGGTGCAGAGGATAGGAATCCCTAGGTAGGAGTGACCTAAGGGATGTGAGATGACATACCATAAGCAGAGGATGAAAATCCCTGCGTCTGAGATGTCAAAAGAGGTGGGAAATTGGGAGTAGTGACGGGGATGCACATCACAGCCGTTCTAGTGGGAAATGATGTGCTCATTGATGGAAAGGTGGAGGGAACTATGGTAAAGGGTGGAATGCCCTATAACAAGGCCCCAAGAAAGTTGGACGTTGGTCTAGTGCAACATATGTAGGAGAAACATGAAAAACTCATAGGGCTAAATTAAATAATGCAAGGAAAACTATCCATGTGATGACTGGTTAGGATGTACTAATAGACTCTTTTTCTGTATTATATATATCTTTCTAGATTGCAAAATATTGATATAATTATGGAAGAGAAAAGAAAGAGGGATGATGATGATCTTAGTATACCTAAAAGGTCACTAGAGGGAGTGGTAGATCCGATGCAAATCGCCCATCTCTTGCACGTCCTATGAGGCCTATGCCTAAACATCCCATGAAAGATGATGGTAAAGAGAAATAGTAGGAGCATGCAAAGCCCAAGGGAAAATAGCCGAGATACAAATGTGATATAGTGCATTAAGAAGGTTATGTACTACACAACCACATGAATATTGTTGGATGTATTCATGAAGTGAATACAAATTAAAACTTGATTCTTTGAAACCCTATTTTTCATCTACAAACCCTTCTCTTCTCTTCTTTCTATCTTGCATCTAAGCTACCTTCTCTTCAACTTCTATTAAATTTCTATGACTCGGCATTGGACGCATAATCCCATGACATCTTTGGTGAACTCAATGTGAAAAGGTGCACAAGACTTTAGCAGGATGGGTGATGCTATAGGCTTCGGGGATGATGTAAGGAAATTGTTGCAGACTTGTACTATTTATTTATTTTACTAGTAATAGCAACAGTAACTAGATTCCGTTTCCAAGTATGAATCAATCATTATTAAAACTTTGCACGTTGTGGAAATCAACTAAAATTGTTTGATGTAAGAAATTTTGCTAATCATTTGAAGGTCTATGCTAAAAAGATGCACCTCAATGGGATTCCTAGGCATAGCATGAGCTAGTACTTTATGCAGCTTGCAATGGATGAGCTCAAGCTGTGTTTAAATAAAATTTATGCAAAGGTTGGTGATTGGGATGAGTGCAAGTGGAGGGTGGCATTTCCCTTAACGATGTACCATGATGTGAAGGGGTAGAAAAGTGTGAGTATGGAATGGAGAATGAGAATGTGCTTGGAGCAGAAATGGAGGTTCCAACTCCTAGTTGTGGAGGATGGAGATGTGGAGTGTAATCCAAGGGTTTGGAATGAAGAAGCAAGGAAATTGAGGTGTGGGCTAGAAGAGGTGGGTGAGATGGGAGGGATTTGAGAAGAGTGGCTTATATGCACAAATGAAACAGAAGATGTAGATGTATTTGATGAAGGATGCTTGCTTCGAGAGTCCCCTCTATTGACATTTACATACAAAAAATCATTCGGATCGTGCACAACAAAGGGAGAAATAGGAGAGGATTTTGATTCATACTACTCAAAGGGGTTGTACAAACCTGACACTGGGCCTGGCTGAAATGAAGAAGATGGGTCACTAGTCATTTCAAATGTCGTATGTCCTCCAAGATTGGAGAAGTGGCTAGCCTCACCAATTGGTCTGGATGGTGTAGCAACTGTCACGAGGACGTGAAAATTTGATGCTTTGCTTATGTTTAATTGACATTTGATTAAAGGATTAATCAAATGTGCAATTAAAAGATGCATATGTGTTGCACATGTGAGGTGCAAGCTACTTTTTCACAGTTGAAGGCCGAAGGACCCTGTGAAAAAGATGGGTGTCAAAGGAAAAAGTTGTAACAAGTTACACTTGTTACATTCTAGGTGAATTTTGGTGTCAGTTTGCCCCTAGGACCATTAATTGGCCATTAAGTGTCAGTGATGACACTAGGGACTAGGCATTAATTAATGGATTAATGCTTGTCCAAGGGTCAATTAATGCATGGGACCACTTTGGGTTGCAAATGGCCTAGCCAGTTAATTTTTGGATGGGCAAGGTCAATTTTCTGGGCATGGATTAAGGGCTGAATTAATTTTCAGAATTAATTAATACTGAAAATTAATTAAATGACTGGAAATTGCTGAAAATGGATTAAGAAAGCTGTCACTTGGCAAAACTTTCCCATGCAAGTGGGGGAAAGGCTAAATAGGGCTGAAGGGAGAGGGAAATCTCATTTTTTCATTTTGGAGCTGGTGGGAAGAGGTGTTGGATTGTTGCTGCCAGCTTTTGGGGCCATTTCCCAGCCATTGGAGACCATTTTGGTGATGGAGATTGCATATTCTTGACCTTGGGAAGCTAGCAATTACTGCTGATGTACTTTCTCCTGAAGATCACAGTCTTTGATGCTCCTTGTTGTTGGTGCATCCGTTTGGGGCTGGTACAGCAGGGGAGCTGTTGATTTTGATCAGTTCTTCACGACAAATCTCAGAAATTTCTCTCTCTACAGCATTCTCTCGTCTCCTTTAGCCTATGCTCAGCCATTCTCAGCCATTCGGAGGAGATCTTAGCCATTTTTGGTGGGCTGATCTGTAATTTCTGCAGTAAACCCTAATTTACAGTAGAAATTAGGATTTAGCAGCCACCTTGGGATCCGTGCCAGAGATTGAAGGCTCAAGGGGCTGAAATCAGCGGCTGATAATTGAAGATTATCAAGGGATTTTAGGAGCCAGCCCATCCCGAATTGATTTGGGGCAGCATTTGGCCAACCAAGGGTCAAATTGGAGAAGAAGTCCTAGGTGAATCAAGGGGTAAATGACCCAAAAGGCTTGCTGGTCATTTATGACAGCAAGAGCAATTGGTTGATTGAAGAATCTCGAGTTGTACTCCTTCCAATTGAATGAAAGCTAAAGAAATACTGCAAGGGGCGTTGATTTTGGGGCCAACAGGGTGTCTACTGTCCAAGAATGTTATGGTAAAGTGTGTATTTCATTTTATGTGCATTAATTTATTGCTGTAATTAACTCTTAAATCAGGTTATCACCACCCATTCCAAGAAGGAAGGTTGGTTTCAGCAACACTAGTAGGAGGGCAGTGTAAGATTGACTATACATGATGTGTAAGTACTCTTCAAACTTCTCTTGTGTCGTGAGATTGAAATGTGGAATAGAAGAAAACAAAGAAGGTGAAGGTGAAGGTGAAGGTGGAGTGTTGTCTTCCTCGCCAAGTCCATAATACTTCCTTAGGGTCTCCAGTGGTAGAGAAGCTTGAGATGACATCATGGAGTCCTAAGAAGAAGGTTACTGAGCCATTGTGATTGAGGTACAAGTTGTTTGTGTGTCTTGCACAAAACCTAGCATTCCATAACATCCGTAGGATACTCTTTACAAGAGTATCGGCTTTGATAGCATGTGAAGAAACTGCTAGGGTTTGCACTGAGGAAACATAAGAGAGTTCTATTAGGTGCCAAGCATTAAGGGCAAAGGAGTGAACCGATCGAGGGACCAACCAAGGTCAACCATGAAATTTACATAAACAATGCAAAACTCAAACCCTAAACGTAAAACACAAAATGCAAAACTCAAAAATACAAAAACACAAACACAAATAGAGAGAGAATGAAACCAGTCTTTCTTCTTGGAAAGGGTAGCAATTCCCCGATCAAGCACTTAATTACAACAATCAGCAATAAACATAAATTGAAATGCATAATTTACCTTAATAATCTTGGACGGTAGATATCTTGTTGGCCCCAAAATTGGTGCTCCCTTCGGTATTTCCTTAACTTCAATTGCCAATGAATGCATTACAAGCCAAGACTTCACAATCTCCTTGGCTGATCCAAAAGCACCTTGGGTCTTGCTGAACAAACAATCAACAAGAAAGTTGGGCCAATTGTCCCTTGATTTTTACCCAAGACTTGCATAAATGGAACCACCAACTGGCCAAATGCTACCCTAATTCACAATGGATAGCTTGGCATTTGAAATCCCTGTCAATAAAACAAATTGTAGGTGCTAATTTCAGTGTACAATGCCTTATCCTATTGGCACTGGTCCAGAGGTGGTTGCTAAACCCGAATTTTGGCAAAAATTTAACAGCAGAAACCCTCTCATTGTCCAGTTTGAATGGCATTTTGGCCAGGTGGTAGCTTTCTAAACCCATTTTTCAGCATTATTCAAACATTTAATTGTTTTTTAGAATTAAGTAATTTTGAAAATTAATTTTAGTTCTTCGGACCTTGCCCAAAATTAAATGTGCTATCCAAAATTAAATTGGCTAGGCTGTTTGCAACCTAGAGTGATTCGCAACCTTTAAAGGTTGGCATTAATTGATCAATTAATGCTAGTCCCCAGTGTCGCCATTGACACTTATTGGCCAAAACAATCCAAGGGTCAAAAATGACATGAACTGACCACCAAAACCGGGTTGGCATAACTTATCATAACTTTTTCCTTTGACACCCACTGCACCCTTGTGATCTTTGGCCTGTTATCATGAAATAACTGCCATGTGCATTACATGTGCTAAACAACCTTGCACACTTGATTAATAACTTAATCAAATGTTATTGGTAAGATTAAAGCATCTCAAAATTTTACGTCCTTGTGACAGAACTCCCCCTTTAAATCCTTGTAATCGTTCTCGATTGCATTGCATTGTGCTAAAGGAAACACATTGAAAATTGCCAACCAGCATAAACATGACGTATGTTTGAAAAATAGCCCAGAATTGTTACTAGAAACTCATTGGATGCATCCATAACTTATGTTTCTAAAATGTTTTGACTTAATAACCATAGTAAAGCAGATTCTTAGTGTACATAATTTGATCATAAATTGATCATTTGCTGATTTGAGAATTGATCACAAACTGCTGCAAATGCGACCCCAAATTGATTGCAAAAACTGATCAGCAAATCGATGCAAAACTGATCCCAAAAGTGACCATAAATAGTAACTGATCAAAAACTGAGCTGAAACTGATTAGGATTTGAACTCAAAATTGAGGCAAAAGCTCATGTCCAATTGATCATAAATAGACTTCAAAGTGATGCAAAAGCATAGTCTCAGAGCCGTAGTAACAACCATACTTATTTGCATACATCTCACAGTGACTAATACTAAATACAATGAGTAGTGACCCCATGGCAGACATATTGTCAGCACAGTACCTTGGATACATGTTGAATATATCCGAGATCCACTACATATGAGAGTTGTCCACAACTGGAGTAATGGAAGTGCCACTTCCTCTTGAGTATTAAGTAATATTGTGAACCCCTGCTCAGTTGAACTTGATTGAGCTATTGAAGTCATGTCTAACTGAAAGGCATCTAGGTAAAGTTGCAACAACTAAGGATGGTCTACCAAGTCGTCCTCTTCCATCCATTTTACATCCATCGGTGAATACTTCTAAAACTTCACCAAATATCTTGTGGAAACTTTACCTCTAAGCTTTCTTTCCTTATGTGCCAAATTTGCTCATGTACGAAAATCTCATCCAGGTCCTCAACCTCAGGCTGAATTTCAACAAACATATTCTCTGGCACATCACTATGAAAAGGCCTCAACAAACTAACATGAAAGGCATTGTGTATCCACCAATGTGGAGGTAATTTCAACCGATATGCCACATTGTTGATCTTCTCCAATACTTGGAAGGGCTCGTAGTATCTCATGCTCAACTTCGGATATGACCTCTCTCCTCCTTTCATCTTTTTCAGCCTTGCCTTTTCAAAATGCAATAATACATATTGCCCTTTGCAAATTGCAAAGTACGTCTATGGCAATCGACTACCTTCTTTTGCTTTTCTTGTGATTTCTGAAGTACATACTTTATCTTTGCATAGGTTGCACTCAAGTTTTCCACATAATGATCAACCTCAAAGATCTTATCCTTAGGCTGCAAGATAGGTAGCACCTTCTTACCTTCCTTAACCACCTCAAATGGAGCTTTGCTAGTGGAACTATGCATTGTATTGTTGTAAGCATTCTCAACCAATGGCAAATACTACTCCCCTTGCATCTTGTGGTTTGAAATATAGCATCTCAAAAGATCCAATATTGTGGAATTTGCTTTGTGTGATTGACCATTTGTTTGGAGATGGAAGGATGATGAGAATTTCAGCAGGGTACCCATATTCTTAAACAACCCTTCCAAAATAAACTGGTCATCCAAGGGTCTTGATCATTAATGATCGACTTTGGCATACCATGATTCTTAAAGATATGTTGTAAAAACAATTATGTCATATGATTAGCCTTTATTTTCTTTCTCATTAGAATGAAATGGGTTGGTTTGCTAAACATGCAAATGATAGTCCATATCCCATTATTCCCTGTAGGTGTCATAGGAAGTCCAAAAATAAAATCCATTGCAATGCTTTGCCAAGGCCTATCCGGAATAGGCAAGGGCTGCAACAAGCCCTGCATATTTTGCCTATCATGCTTTATCCTTTGACATACAATGCATGTCCTGACAAACTGCTCTACATCATGTCTCAAAGCTGGCCAATAAAAGAAATGTCGCCTTGATTGTGGTATCCATACCTCTGTGTTTTGCATACGGAGGAGTATAACTTTCATTGGTAACTCTAGGCCTTAACTGCTTTGTGACACATAGTCGTCCATGCATCATAAAAAATCCATCTCTAAGCACAAAGTACTCATGCCTCTAGCCATTGTAAAGTTGATCATAAACATTAGTCTAAATCAATAGCATATTGCTTTTTTATAGTTCCAACTTAGTGTGATAAACCATGTTGATGGCTGAAATTTGTAGCTTATGTGACTGTGCATCAGCCACCACATTCTTTTTACCATCAATGTGTACAATCTAAAAATGAAACATAGAGAGAAAATTCGCCCATCTCATATGCTTCCTTCTAAATAAAAATCCTAATCAACCACTATCCTTTTATATACAGAAATAAAATATCGAAATGGCACTTAATTGTCTTCGTCAGAAAGTACCTCAAAGTTTGATGATTTGTTTGCATTGTAAAATCAGCCCCCAACAAATAATGTTTCTACATAAACAGTGCATGAATTATAGTCAAGATCTCTTTCTTGTAGGTATGCAAAATCCTCTCTGCACCATGGAGAATTTGACTCTCATAAGCCATAACACGGCCATCTTGCATAAGAATAGTCCCAATGCTGTTACTAAATGCATCAAACTGATTCTTTATCTTGGTCTTGTTTAGAGTACAATAATTAATGTACGCACGCCATGAACCATCCTTTTTTTACACCAAATGCACTGGAGAACAAAAAGGAGATGAGCTGGGCTGAATTAGCTCTTTTTCCAAAAGCTCCTTCACCTGACTCATAGTCTTCTTCTGTTGGGTCCCACTGACTTTGTAGGGTGGCTTATTAGGTGGGATACTTCTAGGGATAATATCTATGCCATGATTTTTAGGCCTTTCAAGCGATAGTTGTTTTAGAAGTGACTAAGAGAAGCATACATTTTTAGAAATGTCATGTGATCCTTCTCTAACTTAGACATGTTGCCGACATTCTCACTATCATCTTTATCCTTAGTAAAAACCAAGGATGTTGAAAGATTATTATTATTTTTCCATTACTTTAGAAATGGCAGCTGGCAAGTACATAGGGACATATTCTCTTTTTAACTTTACATTAGTGTGAGTGTCTTTTCCTTATGCTGAATAGTGATTTCTTTTGCAAGAGAATTAATCATTGTATGCATAAGATGGCACAATAGCATTCCAAGCAATACATAACAACCCTCAAGTGGAGCAATGAAAAACTCTTCACTGTTCATATATTGTTGTATATGGAACCAAAGCTTTCCAATGAGTGGTGTGACTGGCTTTGCAAAATCAATGCATGCTGATCCATAATTTTGCCCCATGCTTTGCACAACTCAGTAGCATCATCATTGGGTTGGTCATTAACAACATCAAGCACCAATTCCATTGATGTTTTGGGCTTCTTTTCCTTAGAAATCCCCGATTTTCTGATTTTCCAGCTTGCTGCCTATTAGGACAGTCCCATGCAATGTGACTCTTTTGTTCACAAATAAAACATTTATTTGCTGCCATCAATTCCCTACGTTGTACCAATGTTTTCGAGCTCTTTCTTTGCTGTTTTGGCTTCTTTTTAGGTTAATTTTCAGATCTGCCTCTTTTTTTAACTTTAAACAACTTTTTATTTGACTTCTCCCGACTCTCTAAAAAGCCCGAATTCTTCCCATGCAGCAAAGCAATTGTTGTAGTAGCAGTCTCTATGAGTTGCGACATGCTAGAGATGGTGGATTTCATGCAAAAATCCCAAATTCCTTTAGGCAGCCCACAAATAGATTTTTCCACTTGTGGCTGGTGCGGGGCGATAAGAAGTGAGGGGCAATAATGCATCTCAAAACTTCTTATTGTATTGCTCCAAATTTTTACATTTCTTAGCATCTAGCTTTTTCCAAGCTATAGCTATCATGATGTCCACCTCAAAGGTACTTGTCAACCAAATTTTTACATCTCTTAGTATCTAGCTTGTTCCAAGCTATCATGATGTCCATCTCAAAGGTACTTGTCAACCAATTCGATGCAAACATTTGCTTGAATTATACCCATGTTGACGGTGCTCTACCTTGCATCAAGAGAGTGGATCACCATTGCCAACCATAGCATGAAAAATCGTGCTACCATTAAAGTATCTTGGCTACCTCATCATAGTATGTATATCTAGCTGTCCAAAATCCATTGGATTGGCACTTCCATGACAGCCTTGCATTTGCATTCCTTGCGCTGCAAATACCAACTTTTTTGCTTCATTACTGTCTTTGGAAGCTTCAAGTGAAGGCTTTGGCATTACGTTTTGTCCATCTCGCTGTCCCGAAGGTGTAGAAGATGACTTTTTCTTCTTGCCCTTGCTGTCCTTCTTCGGAGCATTCAAAAATCGGGTGAACTGAGGATCCTTTATCCATTCAACAAAGAGATTTGTTGCTATTGTCATCCGATTTTTGAACTAGTCATCAAATTTCTCTTCACTTTGTTGGTCATCAGTCTAATTATGCCTTGAAGGCCGTATATCTTGTCTAATGGCAACATTTTCAGCTTGTTATCCATGATTTAAGCCTTGTTCAAGATTAGGCATTGCGTTTCCTTCTTCCCCATGTGAATGTCCATACTGAGAGGCATCATCACCACTCGATTCCATCTCATTGTATGAAGACATATTGCTGTAATTTCTCAGCTGAGAATAAAAATCAGCACTTGCACAAAGCTTTGGCTTGCAATTAGGTGCCTCAAGCCCACCAAATCAAGGGATTGAGTGGTATCCCTGCAATGAAACCATGAAACCAACCTTCAGTGGTAATTCCCCGATCAAGCACTTAATTGCAACAATCAGCAAATAAACATAAATTGAAATGCACAATTTACCTTAATAATCTTGGACAGTAGACACCTTGTTGGCCCCAAAATTGACATCCCTTTCGGTATTTCTTTGGCTTCAATTGCCAATGAATGTATTACAAGCCAAGATTCCACGATCTCCTTGGTTGATTCAAAAGCCCCTTATTGTATAAACAATCAACAAGCAATTTGGGCAAATCGCCCCTTGATTTTTACCCAAGACTTGCACAAGTGGAACCACCAACTAGCCAAATGCTACCCCATTCACAATGGATGGCCTAGCATTTGAAATCCTTGTTAATACAACAAATTATAGGTGCTAATTTTAGTGTATGATGCCTTATTCTATTGGCACGGGTTCGGAGGTGGCTGCTAAATCCTAATTTCTACAAAAATTTAATAGCATAAATTCTCTCGTTGTCCATCAAATCTAGTTGAGATCTGTTGAGAATGGCTGAGAAATACTGAGATCTTTTGAGAATTAATTGGAGAAGGTGAGAAAAAGCCAAGATGAGAGAGAAATCTGATTTTCTTTGCGAGAAAGCCCTAAAATTTACTTGTTGCCTACTTCAGCCTGCATTTAATGCAGTCACCTACTACTGCCAAGTACCTCCATAATGTTGTCACCTAATCAACAATATTGTTACTAACCCTCGAAATTGTCTCCTGACTGAGGCCCCTAGATGGTTGTCTTCTGCAGCAAATTGTTGTTCTCTGATAAAAAAATGGACTAGCATCTCTCTCTCTCTCTCTCTCTCTCTCTCTCTCTCTCTCTTTCTCTCTCTCCATGATAGATGACGGAGAGACTGATCCACCAAAACGATGAAAAGCATGAGTCTCTTTCACCTCCCAACCACGCCTAGATAAGTGCTGGCCCTCTACCCGGATTCGTTTGCCAGCCGTCAACTTCCTGAAGTCCTACTATTCCTGGACTCCCTTACTCTCTAGGCTCCCCTTAACCCCGTTCGGGCGCCCAAGAGCCCAGACGGTCATTCTCGTGCATGTTCCCCTAGATTTACCTTAATGTGACATTAAATATCACATTTAATGTTACATTCCACATTTATGACCTTAATGTGATATTAAATATCACTTTTAATGTCACATTAATGTCACATTTCCTTCCCCTTAAGAATCGGTTTCGTCCTCGAAAACGATATTTGGAAGGTCTAACTGTAAATCGGGAAACCTTTTCTTTAAAGTACTTACTCGCTCCCATGTTGAGCTTTCTTCTGAACAATCTTTCCACTTAACCAAACATTCTTGATAAATAGTATTCCTCGTTCGCCTATTACGAACATTTAATATTTTTTCTGGTTCATGTGGATTAGATTGGTCATAGAATAACTCCTCAATATCATCATTTAAGATTAGATTATCCAAATCACCCAGCTTCTTCCTTAATTTTCTTACATGAAAAACTGGATGTATTTTACTACCAGCAGGTAGTTGGAGCTTGTAAGCCAATTCTCCCACCCTTTTAAGTATTATGAAAGGACCACAATACCTTGGTGAAAGCTTTGGACAATGTCCTTTTTTCATAATTTTAGTTTGTTCAGGCACCTTAAGATAGACCAATTCTCCTTCTTCAAAGGAGATGTCTCTTCGGTGAGGATCTGCATATGCTCTAGCTCGATTTTGAGCTTTTTTAATATTTTCTTGAGCAAATTTTAACATACTATTCATATTCTCCAAAAAGTCTTTAGCTGCCTGAACCTTTTTCTTATGCAGTCCTACTGCAAAAGGAGCTCTGGGCTGAAACCCATACATTAACATAAATGGACTATATCCAGTGGAAGAGTGCTTGGCACTGTTATATGCAAACTCTGCTATCGGTAAATACTCTTCCCAATTAGTTTGCCTTTTACTTACATATGCCCTAAGCATATCTTCAAGAATTTGGTTAACCCTTTCAGTTTGCCCATCTGTTTGCGGGTGATCCGCCGTACTCATGCTAAGTTTAGTATCCAATTTCCTAAATACCGCACGCCAAAAATGGCTATCAAATTTTCTATCCCGATCAGAAACTATATTTGCCGGAAGGCCATACAATCGGTATATGTTCTCTACGAACAATCTAGCCAATTCTAGTGTTTTAACATCAGTTGAAGTTGGAATAAACCTAGCCATTTTGGTTAACCTATCCACAATTACCCACACAGAGTCGTGCCCCCTCTGTGTTCTAGGTAGAGCAACAATAAAGTCCATGGAGATACTCTCCCATTTTCCCGAAGGAATTTCTAATGGATGGAGAAGTCCTCCCATTTTTAATTTTTCAGCTTTATTAACCTGGCATTTATTACATTTGACCACATAGTCAAGGACGTCCTTATTCATTCCAGGCCAATAGAACTGGCTTTTAATAAGACTATAAGTCTTATTAACTCCTGGATGTCCCGCACTAGGGGTATCATGACACTCAAAGAGTATCTGGCGCCTTATTTCTATATCTTTCGGGACACATACCCTACCCTTGTAGAGTAAATAACCATTATCAATGGTAAAATTCTTCCACTTGAATCCAGGTTGAGCAACCCCTGATGCTCCAGTTCCTTGTTGAACATCCTCAGATATTCCTCCCTCAGTAGAAGCACTTTCAGTTGGATCCCTATTTTTTATTGCTTCCCATATGTTGGAATATGCCGGATCAACCTGGCATTTCCCTTTTAAAGATTCAAGCAAGTTGGAAGTGAACTGAGTAAAACTCAATTCATTAATGATGGGCATTCTGCTGAGTGCATCAGCTACTATATTATACTTTCCTTTTCTATATCTTATCTCATAGTCGAACTCTTGGACGAGTTCGGCCCATCTGGCTTTACGCCCGTGTAAATCTGGTTGATCATTAAGCCACTTAATGCTTTCATGATCCGATAAAATCAAAAGTTTGGCACCATACAAATAGTGCCTCCATTTCTTCATTGCATGTACTATTGCATACAACTCCCTCTCATAAACAGAATAATTCTGTTTTGCACGATCTAATTTCTTGCTTTCAAAAGCAACTGGTCGACCATCTTGTAATAAGACCGCGCCTATTGCCTTATCACTGGCATCAGCTTCAACCACAAATGGTTTATTGGGATCCACTATTAATAATACTGGAGCTGTAGCAATAGCTACCTTAAGTTTTTGAAAACTTTCATTTTGATCTGTTCCCCAATTAAAACTTTTCCCTTTTCCTTTAAGTTGGTCTGTCATTGGAACAGCTATTTTGGCATAATCTCGAATGAATCTACGATAAAATCCAGATAAACCTAGGAAGATTTGCAGCTCTTCCAGGTTCCGTGGAGGTGGCCATTCAATAATTGCCTTTACTTTTTCTGGATCCATGTTGATTCCCTCTTTCGAGATTATATGCCCTAGATATTTGACCTCTTGTGCAAAGAATTTACATTTAGTTTTCTTCGCATAAAGGGAATGTGTTCTTAACAGTTGGAATACTAATTGTAAGTGTTCCAAATGTTCTTCTGTTGATTTACTAAAGATCAAGATATCATCCAAAAAGACTACTACAAAATGTCCTAGATAGGGCCGTAAAACACTATTCATCAGCTTCATAAAGGTAGCTGGTGCATTAGTGAGGCCAAAAGGCATCACCAAAAAATCATAATGCCCGTATCTAGTACGAAATGCCGTCTTGGAAACATCTTGTGCCTTAATTCTTATTTGGTGATAGCATGATCTTAAATCTATCTTTGTGAAGAATTTTGCCCCTTGCAATTGATCAAAAAGATCTTCCATTCTGGGCATAGGAAATTTATTCTTCACCGTTATTTTATTAAGTGCTCTATAGTCAACACAAAGTCGCATAGAACCATCTTTTTTCTTTACCAATAAAATTGGTGAAGCCCAAGGTGAATTACTGGGTTGAATAAACCCTTTATCCAGGTAATCCTTAATTTGTCTTTCAACTTCTTGATGCTGTGTTTCACTTAACCTATACGGTGGTTTTGAAATTGGGTGTGTATCCTTATTTATATCAATTGGGTGATTTATATCACCCCTATCTGGTAGAAGGCCACTTGGTAGATCAGAAGGAAACACATCTTTAAAATCATTTAACAAACTATTCAATTCATTATTAACATTCAACTCACAAACATAAGAAAATTGTTGCTTTATATTACAGAAAGTAAAAGTATTCTGTACAGGAAGAGACCATAACATATATACCTCACAAATTTCCTTCTTTATCAGCTTCTGAACTTCAGTAGAACACAGCAAAGGATTATCAGATACTTCATGTTCACCTTGAATGACAAAAGTCTTACCATCCCTTTCAAATTCCAGTGTATTATGGTGATAGCTACGTTTTAAGGATGGTTCCAATCCCCATAGCCACTCCCTCCCTAGAGCAATATCAGCTCTTTCCATGCTCATTATTTGGAAATCAAGCTTATCTTTATATCCTTGAATCTCGATTTCCAAATTGGATACCATTGTATCCCATATTTTATTGTCTTGGCCTTGCATCATACGAACAACATATTGATGCTCACTGTTTTGTTGGGGAAGTTTCAATTTTTTGACAAGTGCATAATTTATAAAATTATGTGTGGCAGAGTCATCAATCATGACTCTAACCCGTTTTCCAGCTATCAATCCATGTACTCTAAGTAAATCATGTGGCCCAAAAGTAGGCTGCCACATAGAAGTTGACATACAACACTTATGTTGTACATCCATGTGCAAGACCTCTAAAGATTTATATATTTCATGGCCCTTTAATTCTAAGGTCTGCACTACATGGATTTGTTTTTCTTTTCCCTTGCCCTTGTCCTTATCTTTTCCTTTGTCTTCCCCCTTTTTCTTTTGAGGGCAATTCCAAGCAGCATGGTTAGGGGATAGGCAATTAAAACACAACTTTTCTTTTTTGGCCTTATCAAAGTCATCAGGACTTAACTTTGGCCTCATATATGGTTTCTTTTCAAAAGGTTGTTTTTTACCCTTGAAAAATGGCATTTTCCTTTTAAATTTGCCCACAAATTTTGAGGTTTCCAATTCCTTAGACTTGGGCTCCATATCAGTGAGACTAGTGAGTGTACCTGGACGCGTACTATCTTCATAAATTAATGCAAATTTAATGGCCTCTTCAAGTGTCTTAGGTAAACTCCGTTTTACTTCCTTTTTACAGGCTTTATCCAGTCCCCTAATGAATCCTCTTGTTTTTTGGAATTCATCAATTCCTTCTAGTTTGAGGATTATCTCACGATATTCCTCCAGATATGTCAGCAGGGGTCTTCCCTTTTGTCTGACATAATCCCAATCTTCCCAATTTCGTTCCATTTCATTTTCAGGAAGAAATTCTTTTAAAAAGACGGATTCAAATTGAGCCCAAGTTTCAGGTATTTTATTTGCCTCCTTTAAAGTTCGCCACCACTTATATGCTTTGGGCCCCAAAGTTAAACTAGCCTCCAGTGCTTGGAGATGTGGTGGGGTATTTTTCAATTTATGTAAATCTTCCCATTTTTGGAGGAAATTAAAGATTGTGTCTTTATTCCTATCTTTTTCCTCCCCGTAAAATTGAGGTGGTTTCATGTCCTTTAGAACTGGATTATCCCTTAATTTATGGTAAGTTTGGGGTTCCTTAGAATCTCGCATAGTCACATCTAAATCTTTCGATGAAGATGGGACATCTGAGATTTCTATCTTATTTTTATCTTTTTCCAACAATAAAGTTAATTGAAATTTTATTTCAGTAAGTGTTTGGGTTAAAAATTCCATTTGAACCCCCTGAGTTTGCACACGAGCGGTAAGATCATCGAATTGCTCTCGCAGCAGTAATCGTGATAGAATCACGTTTTTTTCATGACCCACGTCTGATGCTGGCGGCTTCACGCCTGATCTGGTCCTCGCGACCCTGGTCTTCACGACCCACGTTTTTTCTTTTTCTTTTTCTGCCCGTAACGTTTCTGCCCGTAACGTTAGATGTCACATTAATGTGACGTGGCGCTGCGCTTCTCTTTTGTTTTCCTTCACGGCCCGTCGATTCTCACGCGACGGGACGGGGCGCTTCTGGCTTTCGTTTTTCTTCACGACCCATCGATTATTATCGACGTCTCTTATGACCAACGACTCCAGCAATTACTTTTCGTGACGAGTCACGTCACGTCTGGTCCATCGAACTTTCGCCTGAACAAATTGCGGGCAAATTCGTCACTGCCCTTCCATTGAAGACCTCCAGGAATCCTCACGGCTCTGATACCAATGATAGATGACGGAGAGACTGATCCACCAAAACGATGAAAAGCACGAGTCTCTTTCACCTCCCAACCACGCCTAGATAAGTGCTGGCCCTCTACCCGGATTCCTTTGCCAGCCGTCAACTTCCTGAAGTCCTACTATTCCTGGACTCCCTTACTCTCTAGGCTCCCCTTAACCCCGTTCGGGCGCCCAAGAGCCCGGACGGTCATTCTCGTGCATGTTCCCCTAGATTTACCTTAATGTGACATTAAATATCACATTTAATGTCACATTCCACATTTATGACCTTAATGTGACATTAAATATCACTTTTAATGTCACATTAATGTCACACTCTAGGTTGTAAATTGACTGAATGGTTGAAACCCAGCCCCCAAAAACGTTTTCTCCGTTTGCATGGGTATTTTTGCCAAGTGGCAACATTCTAAACCCATTTTTCAGCATTACTGGTCATTTAATTAATTTTTAGAATTAAATAATCTTGAAAATTAAATTTAGCCCTTTTGACCCTGCCCAAAATTAAATGTGCTCATCCACAATTAAATTGGCTAGGCCATATGCTAAGTGAATATAGTGACCTTGAACCTCCATGTGTCGATGTGAATCGGGGCATGGATGAACTGAAGAGTGTGTTAACAGATATTGAAATGTAGCAAGTAGCCTTTGTAAGTGATATCAGCAATTTGCTGTAAACGTAGTTTGTGAAGTGTGGACAAGCTGACAACAAGCCATAGTAGGCAGCAGGGTGGCCTGCACAAAGCTGAAAATGCAAACTGGGACAGCTCAAATGACTGCTGGAGTGAAAGTGCAACAGTTCCAGTCGGGGCACCAGGTAGAAGATGATGTCAGCGATTAGGGCTGCAGCTGCATACTGGAAGTGCCAGGTGGCAGCTATAGATGCTGATGTCAACAACTGGCAGGCCTACACAATGAACATGAAGCCTTGGAGGGCTGGCGACAGTTGTGGATGCTGAGAAGTGGGGAATAGGTCGCTTGCAGCAAATGCAAGCTGCAACAGGGCATGGACAGGTCATCAAGGGCTGGAGATTAGATGGGTGCACATGAACTGAGATATCCAGCGAAGGAGGGGTATGGACAGGAGTGGAAGATGGCACCAGCTGATGGAGAGTGTGAATTGCAAAACGAGATTGACTAATTGGTTGGGCAGCCCTTCTATTTATAGATGTGGATCCAACCAAAGTTTGGGTGTTTGCTTATGGGCACAGAAAATTTGTAGCATTTTGAGTTTTGGTGCTGTTTAAAATAAGCTAATTAGGGTTTAAACTGAAATGCCCCTTGTTAAGCTTAAGATATATGACATCATGGCAATCTTTTATTGAGTACTGAGGTCTCTATTATGGTCTTGTCAAATCTCTTCTAATGTTACATGTCTGTTGTATTGTGTTTAGGAACTTAAGTTTTTATACAAATGTTAAAGCTACAAATGGTATTATCCCTTAATATATGTGTAATATAAATATGTCTAAAAATCAACATACATTTTTGATTTCCATTCGCTGCTTTGGTCTTGAGCTGAAACTCCACTATGTAACTATGTAACACATTCTGTTTCTCTGTTTGCTGAAACTCCTAACAACTATGCTCCTATCTCATCTCTGGTTAGCTCTTGACCAAGATAACCACACTGGATTTTTTGCAATCAGAGTGGAGATGGGCATTGCAATAGATGGGAGTCGATTGCTGGTATCATCGCTTGGTTGATTTGGGGTGCTAGATGTAGTCATGCTATGGTTTTACTTGATATATTAATTGTAGAGACTCTCCCTAGGATTTGGACAGAGATTTTCCACTCTCTCCATGGGAGATGGGAGAGGTTACAGGGTGATTTGGAGTCTACGAGGAGAAGGAGAGACGATTTTTTAAGGGTTTAGAGGCACTTTTTTAAGTTTTGAGTCGCACATGGTTTGGCATCATAGATCTTTGGATGGGTTACTCATTCATACCTTCTCGTAGACTTCCTTTATTGGTATATATTTGTGTGTGTGTCCCTCAGGGCTGAGTTTCTACGTTGCAGCCTGGTATTTTGTCTTGAGAGGATTTATCAATAGAATCCTTCAAAAAGATGACTCTAAAGACCAAAAATTGAAAGCTCAATGTCCATGCATAATAAGCTCAAGACAAAGCACCAATAAGATGTGCATTTAGTGACTGCAAGGCACTATATTTTGCATTTAGTGACTGCAAATTTATGTTTTCTTCAATGCCCAAGGTACTATATTTTGCTCAAGACATGTGAAATAATGCAAGGAGAGAGAAAACACCTCTAAACACAAGTATAGCATTTAGATACAAGCATCAGGTCATTTACATGCACTAGTCTACAAGCAACAAGCATTAGGTCCTTTGCATTCAGGAGTCTATGAGCAACAAGCGTGACTGGCATGAAGAATGACAAAGAGACATACTTACTTCCTCACTCTGTGCACTTTTTTTCTGCTTATTGACTTCATGTTCATATGTGAAGAGTATGGTTCTGCACTTCTGCTCACATTTCTGGCACGTTATCAGAACACCAAATGCCTTCCGACACCTCTATTCTTTTATGCCTTGACAGCTGTTGTTTCATCCGGTGACCATGACCAGTGCATTTAGGACCCTGGCCATTGGCTGGAGTTCTGAACAAGTTTAGGACTAGAATCTTTTTGATTCAGGTAATATATCAGTCAAATATCGAGCCTCTTGAAGCACCCAGATCTTTCATAGGCATCATGGAGGAAAGGAGCCCTGCATCAGTTTCATTGGTTAGAGTCCATCTCATTTTGTATGAGTCAGCCTTTGATGTTATGCCACATATTACACAGCCACGATAATTGTTTACTATGCAATCAGGCCTTCCATCATCCCATCTCCCCCCCAAAACCCCCAAAAGAAAAAAAACACAGAAATACTCCTATCTTTTTTCTGGTTCAGTAGTAGAGGGCTTGTGTACAGTGCATCTGCAGAAATAACTGCTGCTGCTGATTTTATGATAATCGTTCAGCATGCTTGTCTTGGGCTGATGAAGATGGCTGATATGAAATCTTTATCAAAAAATTTGTGTTTTGTGGATGTAACATATATGTGACCTGATTTTAGAGATGGATGAACCAGAGGTATTTGCAATTTGCAAGTCATGCATAGTGATGTATATGGCCCTATTAGCCCACGCACAGAGTTTGGATGAAGGCAAAATGAACTGTATTTGCATGCTTTTAGCATTCTCTTGCTTGAATGAAACTTCATGTAGAACTGTCTTTCACTTGCTAGTATATTGTGTTCACAGGTTCCAGACACATTCCCGATTTTGGCAGCAGCACACAAAAGTTTATTGGCTCTAAGAAGGGCTGCTCTTGTGACACGAACTATCCATTCAGAGCTGATTTATAACTTTTCTGGTTCAAAGCATGTATCCTATTGCTGTGTTTAGCTTGATATTAGAATCAGTTTGTACCTTAAAAGTTTGGTATGCTTTTCTTGAAAATTCTGCTACTACTGAATGTCATACAAGCATTGAGAACTACTTTGGTTTTTGAGTCTGACATTATTTTCCATTTGTTGCACTTCTCGTTTTAACTTCGCTAGAAGGCTTTACAGCCCTTTTGAATAATCATAATGACCTTTCTAGGATTGCCTTATCCAAAATAGATTACAGAGTCGCTACGAAGATGTGGTATCAGTGAAAATTCTACTTACATTCTTGTCGCCCGGTTCAATGCGACTCAAGAAGAGGTACTACATGTTAATCTTTCAGTCACTTGGCATAAATCAGGCTGGTTTCTCTATAAATTACCATGTTTTTCTGGAGTACAGGGGTGGTTCTCTGATAAAGGTGCAAATCTTTTGATTGTTTTAACAAAAATGTCCTTCTAATGGAATGCGGGTCTCGGCATTGTATGTATCTGGAAGTTTTATTGTGACCTTAGTATTGTGATCCACATGGAAGCCGATAATGCAAGTTTGGCTGCATCTGTACCTTTTCATGTATGTGATGAATCAAATATCCTTGCCACAAAAATGGATATCACCTTTGGTCTTCTTGATCTTCCTCTCAGTTGTCTCTTCTTGATCCAAACAAGCCTTCTGGGATTGCCAGCCTTAGTGACCTAATGATGTGATGCCTGATGATCTCAGAGAGAGCAGGTGATGCTTATGGCTGCCATGTGGCAAGTTGGCAACACATTATGTTGGTCTGGTCTGTGTCGGCAGCACAATGCAGTGGTAGGTTAGTCAGCTGCCACATTGCAGGCTAAGTGACCAGTTGTTTGGATTCCTTGCCATTCCACTGAATTATCATCACAGGCATCAAATTACTAATTTGGCATTTTTAAAAGTAAGAATTTTGCTATATAGAGCCTCTCTCCTTGTACAGTACTTCATCCATCCTTTGTAACTTCTGTCTAAGCCATTGAGGTAGCCATTTGTTGGATTGTAAACAAGCCAAATCAGAGAGGACAGTAAATCAGAATCCCAGAAGGTGGGATGAGAAGGTAAACTTAATGCAAAGTAAGCTCTGGTATCAGTGGCTATTACAAAGTAGGGCGCAACTTGCATAGAGAGGATGGTGGAGATACAATGCAAGGCCTGAGAATCTGGGATTTGAAATCTAGAATGCAAGAGGTGGCTATACAATTTATGCGAATCTGAGCCCAACTGTTAAGGGGCAAGCTTAAATGCTACATTTCCAAATCCCTTCAATCTTTTCTTTTGAATTTTTAAATGCACCTACTGACCCACATTCAGGGAGAGTTTGGCTTTCTGATCTGTTTTTGCTGAGCCTTCATGATGTATTTATTTTTGCATGGTGGTCCATATCCTGAATGACTTGGTCTGCCATGTGCTTTCTAATGCTGCTCCCTGTTTGCTTCTCCCTCACAGTTTCTACGTTGATTGCTGGATTTGCATGCTACAGGGTGCATCTCTGCCATCAAATTCAAATAGGTGTTGCACCTGACCCATGTGCAATTGCTTCCCATGTGAGGCAAATCATACCCACAATCAAGGGCCCGTTTCATTGACAAGGAAAATTTTTGATCATCCACATAGTGGGTGCCTACTCTGGTGGTTGGCAAATAATTGTCTATTACAGCTTGTGGGCCTATCCTTAGATGGGAGCACATAGTGTTCGTCATATTTAAATTAGTGAGAAAGGTGCCCATCTATGAATGCATCCTGCAGAGTTTGACCCCAGGTCCTTTCCTCTTAAGTATGAGCTCTGATCACTTTGGCTACATAATCTTGGATAGCACAGAGATGCATGCAAACATGTATGCATGAATGCTCTTTACTATAAAGTGATACAATTGTGTGCGGGATAAGTTTTGGATTACTCTTATGTGTCAGTATCATGTGTTCTACAATTTTTTAATAGCTAGAAGCTGCTAGAGATCTTGTCAAGGGCACAGAAATAAAATTGGAAGAGCTAGAGAAAAGAGCAGACAAGCCCTTGATCCAGAAGGTCAGTCAATTCTTTCAACTGATCAATTGTATTTTGGTTTGGTGAAGCAAGTTTTAGTGTATAATTTGGTTTTACTTTGCAGCATTTCAAAATATCATCACTTGAGCTGGAGATATCTTCCTTAGCAGATTCTATTACTTGTCGGATTGCATCCAGGGATGCTATATGATCAACCATAGAAGGTGAAAATTCTGGAGGCCATAGCCTGGCTGATTGTGCATGCAAAAAGCAGAAGAGATGAAATTTGAAGCTTTCTGATTTGTTCAGAATTTAATTTTAGTTGTCATGGCCTTCTTTATCACTCCCATGGTCAACCTCTGCCTTTTTTAATATGTTGATTGTGAGTATAGCATGCAATCAATGCTCCTGCATGTAACTGGAAATGTGTCAGATGACTAAGCATTGCATGCAGTTGTAATTGACTAAATGTGAGCATCCAGCTGTAATTTTTACTAATTGTGACTCTCTTTGGAAGTGGACTTCTGTTCATTTTCAGATACTAAGTGGCTACCAAATTTAATGTTATCGGTAGAAAAGGTTTTTTCAAATTAGAGGATTTGTAAAGGAATTTTCAAAAAAGAAAATCATATAGAAGGTAATCTATGGTCTCATATACATTTCCAACAAGAGCCAAAGTTGGCTAGAGTTAAAGATTGTCATGTGAACAAGACCTATGAGCCTTTTAAAAGGTAATAGATAGGAAGTAGTATGTAAGCCGATAAGCAAAAGAACTAGAATTGGTAAAAAGTATAGAATAAAATAGGACATGAATGAGGAGATCAAATGAGACCATCAAAGATGGCATGTTCATTGCTATTATTAAATGATTTGGAAAAGAAAAGGTTAAATGAAATATTCAAAAAATAGCTTCGATAGTGAGAAGTCTTCAAATATTCTTGAACTCAATGCTAAGCCGATCACACAATGTCACATATTGTATCTGCTTTTATTATGGTTATGGTAAATGACTTTGGCTCATTTCATGTAGTGCCCATTTAATGTTAAGAAACTTGTTTAAAAGATAATATGCTCATATATATGAAAGCAGCATGTGGTGTCTCCATCGCATTTATGCTTCATGTTAGGTTAGAGTGGAATTAAAGCATAAGGTGACATTTACATGCTAAGTGAAAATATTGCAAAATAGGGGAAGATTTGTCGATGGTTGATAAAAGGCTTTAGTTGGAAGAGCAAGCATAGTGCAGTATGTTAAAAATACATTTTTCCTTGGGAATCAATGCTTGCAACATTGATTTTATTTATCAAGCCCATTTTATGTGTAGACATTGTCTTGTAGGGTGACATTGAGTATTGCATATTGTTTAAGCAACAAAAACAAAGCATGTTCAATAAGTAATCAGGTTTACAAAGTTCCATATAGATTTGCTACTAAGATATATAGATTGCAATATCTCAATTTGTTTTTAGTTGATTGTGTTGTATTATCTATCATGATGCCAAGTCTATGGAGTTTCGTGTGATTTGGATGGGAAGGTTTTTTATATAATGATGTTACATAGTGCATTTTGTTCTACGCGATGATCTTTGAAATGTACTCACTTGATAGTTCTCTTCTAATGATTCAAGAGAGCTTTAAAACTTGTGGGGAAAAAGATAATTGGGTCTAATTGATATGTTTTGAGTGATCATTAGGTGTAGAAGTAGAGCTTCTTGTTATGAAGGTGTGCATCATTGAGAAAATTAAAATTAAATTGTGCATTGTCTATGTTAATTAGGTATATGAAACTTGAAAACCTTAAAAAGCATAAGTTGAATAGTATCTTAAATTGGATGATTGGTATAATAAAGTTGGTATATTGGTGCATGAGTAATTATTGAGACAATTGACTCGAGATTTCTACCATGCAGATACTCTCTTTATCACATGTTAAATTTCACTAATTAATCAAATTAGGGGTAGAATTTTGTTCTCTTTCTATTAAATCATGTTATAAATTGGCAGTGCTCTTTCTTAAGCTTGTTTTAGCTATGCATAGGGGAAACACTTATTTGTGCATCAAGAAACACTAAAGACAACCATTAATTTTATTTTCTTTTGTAATTTTACACATGAAGTAAATAATTGTAAATTCCTATCCAAAACTTGTTAAAGTTATTTTTAAAGTTGAGCTTTTCCACTCTTTGGATTGTCATTCCTTGGACGGCTACAAAGGAACAATGAAAAGAATCTATTTCGTAACATTTGCTAGCCAAAATTAGGTTGGTTTGCATGAGGGTAGAAGTGCTGTGACTCTTGGTAAACATTAATAACTTTTAATGCTTTATGTCCAATAGTCATATTTTTTGTCAATCACTACATTTTGTTTCTAATATAATTTTATTATGAAGCCTTTGTTGACTATAACTTAAAACCCCAAGTTAAACCTTTAACTAAATAGAAAAATATCTCATTTTAGCTATTATGGGTTTGAGATCTTCAAAAGGGAAAGTCGTAAAAAGAAACCACGGGGCTTGCAACAGTATTTCATTGAAAATGGCTCTAAGTGCATATATGTTTCACGATGCTTGCATGCTTGTTGGGGGGGGGGGGGGGGGGTGGGGGGTGGAGTAGTTTTTCTACATATAGGTTCTTATGCCACTTTAGACTTCAATTAAGGAGCCATATAGTATGATAGCTACACCTCATAGGGTCCATCTTAGAGTTAGAATTGAAAGGGTTAGAGAGTTAGAAATCCACTTGACAATTGTTTTTTGTTCCATGGGACAATATGTTTAGTTGATGGCAAAATTTTAGTGCTCTCAATTAGCTCTTATTCTTGTTATGTGGAAATTTTGGTAACAGTATTAGATGGATTGTTGCATTACATTAAGCACATCATTTGTTTTTTTCCCCCCCCATTGCCCTTCTTGAGCAAGAGCTTGTTGTTTAGAGAATCCAAGTCAAATGAGAATATTTTTGAACAAACTTAGTAGAGGGATGAGAATATCAAGGATTAATTTTTTGTTTCATTGTGTTTTAATGTAAATCCTCTAGGATGAGTCCACAAGGAAAGATGAGCATCCCCATTGTGGTAGAATAATCAATCAAGTAGGGTCTCAGACAAAGAGAGAGAGAGATGAAAAAGATGTAAGAGTTATGCAACTTTAGCAACTCAAAGTGCAACAAATGTATTGAGGGATAGGTTTAGAGTTTATGTAAGATTAATTGCCAAAGGTTTCAAATAAACAAATTGATTGCAAGAACAACCAACATTAGAATTGATTGAGAACCTTTATCAAGTGAGAAAATGTCATTAGATAAACTTAGTAGAGGAATGAGAAATCGAGGATTAATTTTGTGTTTTATTGTGATTTAATGCACATCCTCTGAGATGAGTCCATTAAAATAGGTCAGCACCCACACATTATAGTAGAATAATGAATCAAGTAGGGTCTTGGAGTAAGCAAGAGAGAGATGAAAAATATGTAAGAGATGCACTGTTAGCAACTCAAATTGCACAGAAACATATTTAGGGATTGGTTTAGGGTTTATGTAAGATTAATAGATATCTAAAGGCTTAAACCAAACAAATGATTGATTGTAAGAGGAAGTGGTGCTAGAACTTTGAGACAGCTTCATTTTATTAGTTGAGAAAATAAGGTTAGATAAATATAGCGTAGGGGTGAGAAATCCAAGACACTTTGTTGAGGAAAACCTTTATTTTGTCAATTTCTTGAGACATTCTAGTACTTAAACCTCATGAAACATCCATGGTTTCAACTATGCTTAAGAATTTACATCCTTCTACTCTTTAAAAGGAGGACTACAATGAAAATACAATCCCCTTTTACGAAAAATTAGATTACATCGTATCACTTTGAAGAATCCTAGAGGCAACCCATATTGAAGGTCTAGCAAGCAGTTGAGATTGTCTTTAGAATATTGTTAAGCAGATTGAAATGGATATGAATTGTAGTATTTGGGATATTGTTCCATGAGATATTATTATCAAGTTAACATGCCCAAAACTATTGCCATATTGTGTAAAATTACAAGTTTAAGATGATGTACAAAAAACTAGAGGTATCATTTGGGGTTTGATCATGATTATGTAGGGATCAAGTAAGAAAAAATGAACTTGAGACTTCATATGATGCCATTAGATTTATAGAACTATTTAACAACATTGTAAGAAAGTAAATATGCCACAATCTCCTTTTACAATAGGCAAATACTCCATCCAAAAATAGAGGGGCCTTGAAGAAAGACCCTAACAAGTTTAAGGAAAAATAAGAACATTAACTCAACACCATTCTTTAATAAAGATAACTAACATTCCTTGCATGTGAAGCACTAGGCTGCTTCATGACAACTTTTCATGTGATAGCACACCATGAATTAGCATAATGAGAAATGAAGTTAGGCATTGTACTACCCTCTCGTCTTCCCAACATATTAGGGTTGGTGCATGTTAGGATTCTCTCCCTCTCCCTCCCTCCCTCCCTCCCTCCCTCATCTTTTTCCCATTAGTTTTTCTCTTCTCTATCTCTCCCCCATCTATCTCATATATTTAAACTTTTTTCTCTCTCCTCTCTCTCTATCTCTCCACATCCACACAACATGCATGCATACGCATACATCTCGGCCACCTCATAGTGTTTCGCAAACTACCCCAACCACTTGCCCATTTGTTGTTGCCGCCCACTTGACATTGTTGTACCTATAGCCATTGCCCTTTTTGCTCCTATTGGATGTCTTTCCAACACCCTTTTGCCAAAGAGGAGTGCACGCACACACGCACACGCACACACACACACATATATATACACAGAGAGAGAGAGAGAGAGAGAGAGAGAGAGAGAGAGAGAGAGAGAGAGAGAGAGAGAGAGAGAGAGAGAGAGAGAGAGAGAGAGAGAGAGAGAGAGAGAGAGAGAGAGAGAGAGAGAGAGAGAGAGAGAGAGAGAGAGAGAGAGAGAGAGAGAGAGAGAGAGAGAGAGAGTTTTTACTTCTTTCCTTCCTTCCAATCCATTATGTCTATCTTTAGATTTGAAATTACTTTTAAGGTTTGGAAAGATTCTAGGTGAAAGGAATCCCTTTGATGCATTATATTAACCATATGTGGAGGACTTTCATGAGGTATACATTGTTTGGATTCATGTTTTCCACTTCCTTTGGTTGCTCATTTTGAAGTTCCTTCATTCCCAAAATCTTGTTTATTCTTTTGTTCAACGAGAGCTTCAATGTTTTAACTTTTAGCAAGGTAAGTACAAAGAAAAAGAATCCATACAATTATCCCATCTAGTCATTTTTTGAAAGCAATTTCTTGCTTGATTCACTTTTTCAACTATCTTAATTGCATGAGACTAAGGTCCATTCTTCATACTAGACATGCCTTTCCTTTTAGCATTCCTCTTTGTGACATTTTCAATTTGTAGACATAAGTTGTAGCTTCAATAATAATAAAGGCATGCCTAACAAACATATCTTCTACTAGCTTCCTCATATCGACTTTTCCAAAAGTGGTACTACCAAGTGATAAACTAATTTTGTGTAAATGGATCTTATAATTTTTAAAGAAAATAAGATCTTTGCTCAATGCATCATTGTAGGCATCATAGCCTTTTTGGGCATGTTTTGTGCTATTAGGCCAAATACGCATGTAAACAAGCCCTTCTCAATTCCGAGACCTTTGTCTACATGATCTTGAAGGGAAGGGAGATGGGAGAAGATATGGAGGCTCAATCCATCTTCTTCTTCATCTTCATTCTTCTCTTCTCTCAATGCACCTAAGTGAGTATCTTCCAAAGTGGATAGGTACTTTGACTATAGGACACTTGAGACACAGTCTCTTTCCCACTTTAATACAACCATAGGACATGTTTAACCTATGTTCTATTGCTCAACACTCCCCCTCAAGCTCAAAATGTGCTTGTAGCTATAATATCCCAAGTGCACTTATAAAGTAAAGCTTATCTTTACCTAATGCTTTGGTAAAGATATTTGCGACTTGGTCACTTGTTTTTGCATGTACCAAGTCTCTCTCTCTCTATTGATGACTTTCTCTTTGATGAAATGATAGTGTACTTCAATATGCTTTGTTTTTGAATGGTAGAAATGATAGTGTACTTCAATATGCTTTGTTCTCACATGGTAGATTGGGTATCACAATACGTGATAACTTCACCATCTATCTCAATCTTCATGTCATATAGAAATAGTCTTAGCCATGTCTGCTCACATGTTGCCAATGCTATACCTCTATACTTTGCTTCCATACTTGACAAAGCAACAATGGGTTGCTTCTTGTTGCTCCAACTTATCATGGCTAAACCAAAAGCATAACTATGGTGGATGTCCTATCCATAATAATTCCTTCCCACTCTACATTTGTGTATCCAAACAATGTAGGCTTGATCCTTTTCTCATAGAATAAGCCATAGTTAACTGTCTTCTTGACATACCTTAACACTCTTCTCACTACATCCAAGTGTTACTTGCATGGCTTTTGCATGAGCTGGCTTACTACAATTGAATAGCTCAAATTTGGTATTGCTATGGTTAAGTAGATCAAGCTACCACAATTGTCTTTGTGAACGTGGTATTATTCTCAACATATTGTCCATCATCAACCATCTTTATGTTTTGGTCCAATGGTGTATTAATTGGTTTACATGCTATCATCCCATGCTTCTCTAGCATTGCCAATGAATATTGCCTTTCCACCAATTAAATTCCATGTGGAGTGTCAGCCACTTAAATGCCCACAAAGTACCTCAACAATCCAAGGTCTTTGATATCAAACTCCTTATGCAAACCATACTTCACTTCAATAATTTCTATTTCAAGAGTACCTATTATGATAAGATCATTAACACATATGACAACAACCACCATTCCATCCTCCATGTGTCTAACATAGAGTGAATGATAACCCATACTTTGCTAAAAATCCTATTTTACATAGAAACATGCTGATCCTCTCACACCAAGCTCTAGGTGCTTGCTTTGATCCATATAGTGCCTTAGCTTGCATACATAATGTGGATACTTAGGGTACACATACCATTCAGGATGTTCCATATGTACTTCCTCTTCCAAAGTTCCATTCAAGAAATCATTCTTAACATCCATTTGATATAAATAGCTATAAATCAAAGCTAAGGTAATCACCAATCTAAGTGTAGTCACCTTTGCAATTGCACTAAATGTCTCCTCATAGTCCAATCCATATGTCTGTGCATAATCATTTGCAACCAATCTTCCTTTGTATCCTTCCAAAGAACCATTTGATTTGACTTTATAAAGCCACTTGTAGCTATTTTCTTTCTTGCCATAAGGTAGCTCTATCAGGTCCCAAGTTTTGTTCTCAGTCAAAGTATCCATTTTCTCATCAATTGTATTCTTTCAACATTTACTTTCAATTGCTTCTTCAAGGCAAGTAGGCTCTATATGCTGCACATAAGATACCATATATGCATAATTCATCTTCATAAAGGCATCTCAACTGTTCTTGCATGCGGTGGTGCATACTTCCCTGCACTTTTTATACCTAGAGTTCTAACATGAGGTTTCCCCCAAACTCATCATCCATAGACTCATACTCTAAACTCTCACCCATAGGCTTCTCTCCTTGTGCTATTTCTACCTTCTTTTGCACATGTCTCAAATTTCCACTCCATGGGCTATAACTCCCATTGTTTTCTTCATCATCTTGAGGCCCAAACATGTCCTCAATATGTTGATTTGTTTGACTATTCCATAATCATCATCATCACTGCTCTCATAAGCATCTATCTCAAATTGCAGCTTTAAGTCTATATCATGGCTCATATTCATTGAATCTTATATCCTTGCTTATGTAGACCTCTCTAATGACTAGATCATACCATTTATAACCCTTCTTACCATATGGATAGTATACATAACCAAACACCATGAAATATGCAATTGTAGGTGTTCTCCTATACATCTTCTCATACGGTGATATGTGATGAGTTAATGTTGTAGGATTTGTGTTTATAATATGAATTACAGTATGTAATACCTTAGCCCAATAAGTCAAAAGAATATGCATTTGGTTCATTATAGCTCTTGCAACTTCAGTAGTGATCCTATTCCTTCTTTTTGTAGCATCATTATGTTGTGGTGTATATTTGTATGTAACATGTGCCTTAATCCCATGATCTCTCATGTCGTTAGAGAACTCATTTGATATGTACTCACTCCATTATTTGATCGGGAGTACTTTAACTTTCAAATTTCTTTTCAGCCATAGCTTTGAACTCCAAAAACTTTTCAAATGCCTCACTTTTATGTTGCAAGAAGTAGACCCATGTCATCCTACTGAAATCATTAATAAAGGTAAGGTAAAACCTGCATTTCCCACTCAAAGAAACATTTTGACATGGAGCCCAAATATCGGAGTGTACCATTTTCAAGGGATAAGTGCTAACTTTCTCCCTCTTTGGAAAGGGGAGTCTAAATTGCTTGCTAAATTAACATGCCTCACATACATGATCATAGTTAACATAGCCAAACTATGGGAGACCACAAACAACATGTCTAGACTACATTTGTTTCAAGGTATAATCTCTTGTAGCCACATATTCTTCAGTTTGCATTTATTGCTTCCTATTAAACCATTCTACACGATTTGTCATTGTTAACCTCAAATTGGAATGGCGAAAAAATAAAGGAAAAAGTGCAAAAAGAATAGAAAGAGAGCAAAGGCATAGAGGCAGCCTCGAAAACTAAACTGAGAAAAAAAGAGCAATTTTAAAGGAAAGGCGCCTCAAAAACTCTGAAAACTCTTGTAAAAGAGCGCTAGGCTCCCTTCTGTGCCACTTGTAAAAGAATAGATGGGTATAGGCTTAGGGCATGAAGCAAGAAGAGGGAATTAGGAAAAGGGACCTTGCCACAATGGCTGGTTATGTAATAAGGGATGGGCGCTCATGGGGGTTTTAGGGTTTTATATATAAAGTTCAAAAAGTGAATGAAAGCTCATTCTTTGGTGTGTGGCTAACAAGAGTCCTCCTTTCTTCTCTTCTTCTTGCTTGTCTGTGCTCTTGAGGGAGGGAGTGTGAGAGTGTGAGGGAGTGAGTGAGTGTGTGGAAGTGAGGGATCAAGAGGGTGAAGCTCTTCACCATCTCCTCTTCTCTTTTCCTCTCTCTTCTCTTACCTTCTCTTACTTTACACATGGCTATGGAGAATGGAGCTTGGAGATGGAGGAGGCTTGAGGATGCTTGAGCTAGCATCTAGGATCGTGGAGCTACTGACGTGTGAGGGAGGAGGTAACTTGTTTCGGCATCAAGGTAAGCTCACTACACCCCAAGAGGATCGACGACGTGTTGGCTAGGTGAGAGATAGCCATGAGAGCTCGCTTGGAACGCTTGAAGCAATAAGCGGTCCGTGGGTCTTGGCAGTTGAGCGAAAGCTCCCACATTTTGGTTCTGTTGTCGGGACCAACGGATTCAAGCTTGAGCCCTCGCGCGCCGCATATCAAGCATCGAAGTAAGGGATTCATCCCCGAACCGGAGCTTGAGGTAGGTAGGAAGTTTGGGTTTTTGATCTTCGAAACAAGTAGGTATTTTGGGTTATTTTGCTAGTTTAATGATTGGAAAAGATGGAGGAATCATTTCAGTTTTTTGCCTTCGATCGTTATTGCATTTAGAATAGGATAGGATTAGGAAGCCGGATAGGAAAAGCATAGGGTTTATTGCTGTAAAACAGGGTAAAACAAGGCACAAGTCATGCAAAAATGGGAAAAAAAGAGTGCTTGGGATGTTAATGTTGGCAAGTGAGTAATTGGGAACACCAAAACCTTACTTGGGAAGGGATTTAAGAGCCAAGGGGACTGGGAAGAGCTCATTTCATGCCCTGACATTGAGAGAGAGCGAGAGTGTGTTTCCAACATTGATTCGATTCGATCTTGCCATTGAGGAGCTCTTCGCGCAATTCAGGTACGTCAGGACTTCTCTGCTATGTATTTGTTGTGATCTGGAAGGCGTTCTGCTCGGTGATTGTGCGGATTGTTAGATTCGACGAAATCATTCCCGACACGACCGTCGTCGCGCATAGCTCGGCCCGTCCGAGTGTCAGCGATTCTGGGCCAAGTCCCAGAATCGGCCCTTGGACCATTCGACCCACTTCACCATTCGACCCTTGGCCAACTATACTCGAACGCCTTTCACTCGGCCCGTCTGAGTGAAGCATTCAGACCAGCCTTAAAATTTGGCCCTTGGCCTAGCACCACTCGGACAAGTCGACACTCGGCCTGGAGGAATTCACCATTCGGCCCTTGGCCCATTACACTCGGCCCATTAGCCTCGGCCCATTTGACTCGGACCACTCGGCCCTCGGTCCACTTGACTCGGTCGTCGACCCTCGGCCCTTTGCCCATCTAGACTAGTTACCATTTGGCCCTTGGCCGCCGTCTGAGAGAATTCACTCGGCCTACAATCCCATTTGGCCCTCGGCCCATCCGAGTGAATTCACTCGACCCTTGCAACTTGGACGAATAACCCAAAAATGAAAAAGACGGCCAAACGCGGGTCAACAAGCCTATTAGGCCTAAAACGAAGCGAGAGAGTGCGTAAGCCGCTTAGACACTTGTTTCCGCACTCATCCTGAATTTCCACACTTGAAGTATACTTAAGGATAGCTGAAAGCCTGATTGAGCACAAGTGCACATGAAAGAACATACATATATTAAGGAGAGGTAAATTGAGGATTGGATGCAATAAGTCAAGGAACTCGCTCAAATAAACACCTCAAGGAACTCACCAGTAGGAAAAGATCCCAAAACATAGATGGAAAACCAAGGTACAAAGTAGGACCAAGCAAGCAGCACTAGAGAAGTGGATCTCACCAGCTTGTGCAACCTGATCAACAGCTTGGTGGAGCATGAGAACACGATCATGTCAAAGGAAAGCTCAGACCGCAGGCCGAATGAGGAACTCGACTTAGAAGTTTTTCCAGAGGAGGCGATTCAGCAGCTGGTAAGTAGCTACGATGCGCACGCTTGGTATGAGCACTGCGGTAGAACAACTGAAGCCATCATAACAGACTTGGAGGAGGAACGAAAGCTAGCCCATAAGGCACTGCAAGGCATAGTGAAATACAACCAAGACCAGCGTGTTAGGAGCTTAAGGCAGAACACAAAATTATGTGAGGTATAGTGGGTGTTGAACCTGGCAAGTGGGAATCGGACCGATCACGAGAGAGCCCTGGAAGGAGATTTGACATTGAGTGAGCCTCTCATGAAGAGATTGCTCGATAACACCGCAACAGTGGAGCAGAGTGCTGCAGCACTAGCGACATCATTACTAACAGGATTATGAACAAACCAAGGCTCTAAGGGCCAGTCTAGAATCCCAATTGTTGCAAAGCAACTCGATAAGTACCAACCCCATGATGACCCATACAACTTTGTAGAGCAATTCGAGCAAGTCTGCAAGGCCAACAGCCTCAAAATAGAAAAATTAGTGAACTGTAGTTAAGCATTTCATTGCTAGTGGTTGTATATATACAAGGTACATTAAATGAGGTAGTTGTGTCACCCATGGGACCCATCTCATCATCTCCGATGCCCAACTTGGTTGCCAATTTTGGGAAAATGAAGTTGGCAAGAGCACTTGTGTTAGAGAAAACTAAACCATGCTGATCCCTCACATCGCATGTGCATGCCATAGCTCTAAAGCCTCTATGTTTGGTTGCTCATCAACAAGGTTGAGACTGATGAATGTCAAGCAGAAAGAGAAAGAGGACATTCGCGACTATGTCACCCACGTGAGGAGCCTCTTCAAGAGAATCTCCATGGGCGAACGACCTACCGAGAGAGCGGTGTCCACCATATTTATCAGTGGAATACAAGTGAGGAGCTGTATAAGGTATTGGCAGGAAATTTGAGTTTGCAGCGAGACTCGGTAGCTAGGGTATTTGAAGAGGCCATTAGAGTGGATGACCAACTGAAAGAGCAGAGCTCCAGGAGCTCAAATTCAGAAGAAACCAACACGCAAAGTTCAGAGAGAGTGTTAGCCTCTAGTGAACGATTAGGTCTAACAACCCAGGACAAGGAAAAGGCCTCTGAGATAAACCAAGATTTGACTGAGGTGAAAATGGAGATAGCCAAACTGTAGGATATGTTGAGACGACCAATGCACTTGCACATACAATGCGTGTATTGTGGTGGAAACCACTTTTCGGCCGAGTGTCAAGACCCTAGGTCACGACCTTCTTGCGCTAATTGCGGTAGATTTGGTCACAACGTTGCGCATTGCAGATTACCAAGAAGACTCCCTTACTCACAACCCTACGACCAGCCATACCTAGCAAGCAAACCCCAACAATTCTTTGGAAGGGGGGCCCCATTGGCCCTTCTGCGCCTAACGACGGTAAATCGGCTATTTCTAGAATGGACATAAATCCTATAGGTATACCAAGACCGCCTGGTCCCTACGTGACTCATCCACCAATTAATGCGCCAGTCCACTATGTGGAGGAGCCAAATGAGGAAGAGACTTACGTATACCCATACGTCTCACACGACGATGAGGGCAACGCAATCCTAATGGACTATCGGCCATCTAGTGCCGGTGATGGTGTTAGGAAGAGGCCAAGGTAGAGGCCTAGGAGGCCAGATGCAAGATCCGATCTTAGCGCAGTACGACATTAGTCTGGAAAATCAAGCTTACAGTCAGCTAAAATTCCATAGCATTCACAACCTTGAGAAGATGGTGGCCAAGGAGCAGGTTGTTAGGAGGATAATGGAACAATGGCACCTCCACAAGTACCTAGAGAAGTTTGCACAGGAACCTGACCACACGAAGTGTGCGGAGTTCTTGAGAACGTACAACCCCAACCGAGAGTGCGGAATTGTGACAGTGGGAAGGGGGGACAATGCCTGGCAAGTGCAGGTACTGCTAACCCAATCCTTGGTGGAGAAAGCACTAGGACTGGAACCTAGGGTGGAGAAAAAAAACGTAAAAGGGATGTGTATGCCTTGCTGAAGATGAATAGGGAAGAAGTCTTGAAAAACGGTGGCATCAGCTTACAAGACATCCCTGATGCTGAGATTCGCCTACAGGCAAAGTTGGTGCATGCCCTTTTCTCCAGCCAACTCTACAATTCCCTTATGCACTGGATCAGTGTACATGTGCTGGAGAATGTGGCAGCCTGCACCCTGGACGAGGTGGATTAGAATGGCTATGTGTGCAAAACAATAGACCAAGCGGCCAAAGCAATAGCCTTGGGCAACAAACAGGCAGGTGGAGAATCCCCCTCATCTAAGAATATAGAGAGGAAGAAACCCTCCTCGAAAGCCTCCTTCATCAGGTATGGAAGCATACTGACAGCCATCATCCAGGAGGTTGTGAAAGAGTCCCAACAGGGAAGTAAAGGAGTAGATGAGACCCCAAACAGGTTTCTGACCCATAAAAAAATGGAGCAATCGAGTGATCGGACAGAAACCAAGACAAAGAAGGAGGAGCATGAGGCTTAATCGGAACGAATAAAAACAAAGGAGTTCATTGGGAAGGCAACTCAGAAGAAGAAACAGAAGGCGGGCAGGAAAAAGGAAGAAGAAGATCTGGAAAGAGCAAAAAAGGAATCCCTGAGAGAGGCAACAAAGTGGAAAAAGAAGGAGAAGGAAATGCTGAAAGGTTGGCCGAGGAGGCAAGGAAAATATAAGAAGAGAGAGAAAGAAGAGCTAGGGAAGAGGAGGCCGATTTGAGAAGACAAGAGGAAGAAGACATGGCTGAAACAATTCACCGGTCGATAGAACAACAGAGCCGACTCGATGGCCTAGGGACCTTAAGTCCACCTAGGGAAGAGAGACCCGGCTTAAGCGCACAAGTACCTGAAGCCATGCCATCCTCCACGGTCATCGAGGGCAAGGGTAAGGCCCCCCTCCATCCCATCCTGACTCCCTTGGTACCCGACAGTGAAGCCACCACTACCATCCCCAGCATCCCGGCCAACACCGACATGGACAGCTTTGTGGCGTGGGTGCAATACTTTATCAATAAGGAACTAGCACAAGGAAGGAGCGGGGAGGCCACAGCCACCGGGCACAAAAGGCCAACTACAGATGCCGAATCCAAGCAAGAGCCAAACACCAAAAAATGGAAGCCTCGAATACCCCAATCCCCACCACCATGATGCCGCATGCAAATCATGACGAATACATCGATGAATTGCTCTTGCAGTTAGAAAGGGCAAGGGAGGAAAGGAAGATCGCGGTGGTTGAGCTAGAGGTAGAAAGGGAAGCGATAGCGGCCTTCCAGCTTGAAAAAACAAAGCAAATGACTGCACAACAAAATGAAATTCTCGACCTGAAGAGGGAATTGAAGACCAAAGAAGAAAAGGAGCAAAGCTGGTAGCGACAACTCATAGATGAAAATCAAGAGCTCGAGAAGATGCAAAAAGAATATGACCTGTTGATCATGCAATATGAGAATCTAGTAGCGAAGATAGGGTGGATTGAGCAGGGCATGAAGGAGTTTACCGCAGGGGAGGGAGGGAGGAAACAAGAAGAGAAGCACCACCACCGAGAATGGAAACAATGACTGAAAGAATGAGCCTCAAAAGAGAAGAACAAGAGCAAATGGGCAGAGAGTTGGAAGATCAGTAGTGGAGGCTCACAGCCTTGGTGCAAAGATAGGGAGAAGGCATGGAAGAGATGAAGAAAAGGGCTGAAGTGTGGGCAGGCTAGAATGATCAAAGAGTGAAGACCTTGGCGCATTGCCTAGCTTTGGTGGAGAAATAGAAAATCCTAGCAAAAGGCAGAGTAGAGGCAGCCCAAGTGGCCTTCCACACTTAGCAACAAATCTTCCTGAACACCTTGATGGATGCCACACATGAGGAAGAAGGGGAATCCGTGGAGGCAGTGAAAAAGAAACTAAGCATAGCGCGCAGAGCCCTACGAGCATGGCTACACATGCCCTCCCAACCCATTGCAGTGGGGCTAAGCCCAGGGGAACACCGTAGGCATCTGCTATCGGCCGGCCTAAACCCCCAGGAAATTGATGCCTTAGGGTTCATAGAAGGGATACAATAGCAAGAGTGCCTAGGGATTGAGACAGAACTGCACATTGACCTAGGCGGATTTGATTAAGAGCTAACCCTATGGCCTAGCCCTCTGTGCCCCTCCCGCCATGCCCAAATGACATGGCCCCCAGTTTTCATGCGAAGCTCATACTTTGCGAGAGACAGGAACAGGAGAAGCAACCCTTCACCTTCAGCTTCCTCACCCCCAATGCCTTGCGCAGAGTTCTTCCCACCAAAATAGTGGACAAGGTGATCAACGTCGGAAGCCGCCAGAGCCAACAGTGGCTGCAGGAAAGAGAGAAGAATCCCACCTTCTAGGGCATCGAGGATGCAAAATACTGGCAGAATAAAGTTTTTGAAGTGCCTCGGTTCGTGCCTGGATACGAGTGCCAACCACTGTGGTGAAGGCGCATCTGCGACGACAACATCTTCACATGGATGGCCTTTTGTAACACTCTCTCTTTAGAGAGGAACGACCCTGCCTACATGGCATACCCTCGACGAATAGGAGATGACTTTCATGTAATATACAACCCATATACCACCACTTTAGCCCAGGCCCTTGCCTTCACCTCCGACAGCTTAGATGCCACCATGACATGCTTTATCGCCGATTTCTCCTCCTGCCCTGATCCCGCCTTCATCACCACTTGTAACTATCCTAGGCTCCTAAAAATCCCACTTAGGCAAGACCCCACCCCGGCCGAACGCGGCCTTCCCCCGCTCTTGTTTGATCCTAACACAATCGACAGCTCCGCGATGACCCGCCTCATGATGCGAGCCAGCCTCCTCCCTTCTTTCTGCATTGCTGTTCTTGAAGACATGAGCGACAGCCGGTTCACTCACTGCATCCATCCTTTCCTCTCCACCACTCCCCTCCAGGTTCATTTGAACCTTAAGAATGTCCTGCATAGTCAGAGATTTTTGAGCCACTCCATTAAATCTCCTTCACCACCCCCCTGAGGACGAGGAATAACAAGTCCCTACTACTAAACCCAAAAAAAAAAAGCATCCGCACGCCGATCTCGGCACATTGCTCACAATCCCTCCACCGGGTCCTTAAGTTAGATGCATCCGATGACCACAGTCGACTGTCCCCGCTCCTAACCCCCTAGCCCTTTTTTTCCTCCACTTCATGCCTAAGGCACACCAAGGGCAGGACACACCTAGGAAGGTAACACTCGCCTATGGTTAGACCTGTCATCCTACACTACACTCAATACACCTCCCTACTGCATGAAGAGGCTCCTCAAGTGTGGGACATCACCCAAGCCTACCTGTGGTTAGACCCAGCTCCCCGTTCCACCAGCACGTGTACAAGGCACCCCACAATAAAGAAGACACTCTCCTTAGGTAAGAGCACCACACTTTCTCCTCGTAGACATTGCAAGATGTGCCAAACCATCAACTTCGAAGGCCCCATCACCCACTTGACAGTATTGCGCACACTTCCATGGCAACCCAACCCACCTATGGCCCTACCATTGCTTGACCAAAAACTTGCCAACCGCCTGCCCTTCCCCAACAAACAGCTCGACATGTAATGGGACTGGCACCTGTCTCGAAGGGGGGCAATGTTAATCTCAAATCGGAATGGCAAAAAAATAAAGGAAAAAGTGCAAAAAGAATAGAAAGAGAGCAAAGGTGTAGAGCCGGCCTCGAAAACTTAACTGAGGCAAAAAGAGAAATTTTAAAGGAAAGGCGCCTCAAAAACTCTAAAAACTCTCGTAAAAGAGTGCTAGGCTTCCTCCTATGCCACTTGTAAAAGAATAGACGGGTATAGGCTTAGGGCATGAATCAAGAAGAGGGAATTAGGAAAAGGGACCTTGCCATAATGACCGGTTATGTAACAAGGGATGGGCACCCATGGGGGTTTTAGGGTTTGTATATATAAAGTTCAAAAAGTGAATGAAAGCTCATTCTTTGGTGTGTGGCTAACAAGAGTCCTCTCTTCTTCTCTTCTTCTCTTCTTCTCTTCTTCTTGCTTGTGTGTGCTCTTGAGGGCCCTAGGGAGTGTGAGAGTGTGAGGGAGTAAGTGAGTGTGTGGAAGTGAGGGATCAAGAGGGTGAAGCTCTTCACAATCTCCTCTTCTCTTTTCCTCTCTCTTCTCTTCCCTTCTCTTATCTTGCACGTGGCTATGGAGAATGGAGCTTGGAGATGGAGGAAGCTTGAGTTTAGCATTTAGGATCGTGGAGCTACCGACTTGTGTGAGGGAGGATGCAACTTGTATCGACATCAAGGTAAGCTCACTACACCCTGAGAGGATCGACGATGTGTCGGCTAGGTGAGAGATAGCCATGAGAGATCGCTTGGAATGCTTGAAGCAATAAGCGGTCCGTGGGTCTTGGCAGTTGAGCGAAAGCTCCCACAATCATGTGATTTGGAGCTACTAAAATTGTCATGAAGGAAAAATACAACATTAATATTTGCACTTTGGATTAATTCCAGCCTTTGTAAATTTAGCTTTAGCCTATGTGCACATGTGTGAACAGCCCTTAAGTTTGGAAGAGGGTTAGAATAAAAGGGACTAGAGGCCAAAGGCAAGACATCTTTTGATCATTCAATAATCTTGGCTTTACCATTTTCTTAGAGTTAGCTTCTTTCTAGTCTATGAAGCACTCAGCCATGGCCGTCATGTATTCTTGAATCCCCAACCATTAATACATGATGAGGATGTCTTGGTGCAATAGATTTGTTAATTCTTTGTTGTAGCTTAATTAATTTTCAATTTCAGTTAGATTTCATTCCATGGTTGATTGCTTTCATTACATTGGTATCAGAGCTGTAGCTTAGATCCTTGCAGAAGTCATTTTCAAGTACTAGATTCAGTTTCCTAGGCTAGAGAGAGCAAACCATAGTTAGGAATTTGAGTGACAGGACATGAAGATTTCAAACCGGAGTTACATGTGAAGGTCTGCTACAAACAAGGATGAAGATGGTGATTCTTGGCATTACCAATGGAAGAAATGGAAGGCTCCAGCCAAAATAGCAGGACGTGATCAAGATTGAGCCAAAATTTGGGGTAAGTGTACAAACAAATGGTTACAGGACATTTTAACTGTGGTTACTTTTGAGAAGGAAGGGTTTCTTCTTCCCTTTCCTCATTTCTTCAAGCTTTCCACAAGAATCCATGGCCAAGACAACATCAGATCTTCTCCTTCTCACTTCTATCATGAGAATGTGTTGGATGACCTCTTTCCCTGCCTCAAGAGCTTCAAGAGGAGTAGCTTATGTAGCTACTTAGCACCATTGCTGATTTCTAGTACGTGAGTATGTACTCACGTTGTTTGCGCCGCCAGTACATACTCCTATACTGCGTGAGAAATTCAGGGTGATGATCCTCTTGAGCATTGCTATTGATCTTCCAACCTTGGACAAGAGATATCTCACCAATTTCTTCAAGATCCTTATCAGTTTGGAGTTTTCCCTCTTCTTCAAAACCCTGGTTATGGAGTTTTATGACAGTTTTGGACAGCACTCAAATTTCTCAGATTTCTTCATCAAGATCAAAGGGTTTTTGCTCTATTATACTCCCTGAGGCTTCTACATACATCCTAGTACCAACATTGATTGATCTTGAAGCTTGAAGCTTTGTTGGAGCTTGGATATGGAGATTGCAAACTCTATGTGTAACAGTCTGGGACAGCATTAAGATTCCTGAAATTTTTAAAGCAATTCATGGGGCTTTTGTGGGCAAAGCATCTCTGAAGCTTCCTCAACCATTCCCCCTCAAGAATCCATCAACATTGGACCGACATTGAAGAGATTGAAGCCAATGGAGGTCTAGGTGTTCAATGGACAGCATGAAGCTTTTATGCCATTAAATGTTGGCATTCCCTCTCAAATTTCGGGATCTCTTGGACACATTGAAGCCCTCTCTATTACCTATTGCAACCTACTTCAAGTAGAGAAGGTAAATGGTCTTCATCAACCCACATTTGGAGCATTTATGGAGTCATGGAGCTTTCATGGGATTAATGAAGCTGAAGCTTATGAAGGAAGGGATTATCCTTGAATATTGAAGATCTCTTGGACTGATTTTAGCTGGATTATCAAGCTCAGCTCACCTATGTCAAGCATTATGGATTGAAGGTCATTCCATCAACAATGCTCTTCTCCAATCAATTAAAAGAGGTACTCTAATCACTCTTAATTTCTCTTTACATCCAATTGTTGCTGATCTCATTTCCAATTGCTGAAGAGAAATAAGAGGATTAAATGAAGCTTTCATTCATAGCCTAATGCATTACATGAAGCCTATAGGTTATCTCAGTCATTGTCTTTACTAAACCTCTTCAATTTACTGAAATGGCCATCTCTAAATGTCTCAAACTCTTCCATAATGAATGAGCATTACCCATCTACTTCCATTCACTGAAATCAGTAATTTCTTGAGCTTCATTACTCAATCTTTTATTGCCTAACCCTGACATGAAATTGATTGCCTATTTTGCCTCTTGATCATAAGAAAATCATTACCCAATTGGTAAGTGAGAAAAACTTTGTAAGCAGTGAGTCACTGCTGAGGTAAATACCTCTCCACTTCTCATTTACATTTCAGCCTTTTCAATTCCAATCTTGCATATCATGAAAAAGGGCAAATGAAAGGCAATTGTATTTCCTTCCTATTCCATGCATATCATACTGATTTTTAGAGCTAGAATTCACTTGCCATGTACTTGTCCACGAGGAAAAGTGGATGCCGGGCGAGTCGGTAGGACAAAAGAGAGGTGACCCTCCCCTACCGACGAGGACCCTGAAGGGGAGCGCTACCCGGCCCGAGAGGGAACTTTGCAAACCCCTCGGGTCTCGGATCCCACGTATTTTCAAGTTTAGGTGCAGGTACAAATCTCAAAGGCACTTGAAATCAGCCTACATCATGAGTTATGGACAGTGAGTTCTTGTGATATTGGCAAATGTATGGTATGGCAAATGTATGAAGACATATGGCTACAGTAAAATGTATGCATCCTATGGTAAAGACACTATGGTTCAGCATGAAAGATTGGAACAGAGTATGTATACATACCCTCATTAAAGATTGCAGTCTACATTGAGTTAGACAGCCATTTTACTGGTTACAGAAGTCATTTTCAGTATGGGCAGACGTATGAGACTCTCCTACAAGGTTATGAAGTTGGTACATGCTTGGTATTGATGGTACAAGCCATTAATTGACTAGAACAGGGTATTCACTGCCTGCAGGAATTTTCAGACAGCAACAGAAAATCCCTTACAGAAATTTCTGTACTCATCCATTTTCTGCATTTGATAGATCATTGGATAGAGGGCTCTTCAAGCTTTGAACAGAGCCAGAGACCTCGTAATTTGGAGCTCTAGAAGTAAAGATAATCAAGTTTTTCTACTACAGGAAATTCAGGACAGAAATCAACCCATGGCTAGAAATAAGAAGAGAGACCCTGTTTTGGATACTATCAATGAAGAATTGAAGGAATATCAGCAGGAAAGGGATGAACATCAACAGGAAAGGGGTGAACATCATGACACTTCTCAAGATGCCATTTACCGAATGCATTATGAGAACGATGAGGTCGATGCAAGCTCCACTCACTCCCCTACCAATCAACCCATAGAGACGTCTCATATCTCAATGAATTCAAACAGTTTTCAACAATTGTCAAATGACATAAAGGATATGAAATCAGGTTTCGAGGGTATGAGGTTGGGTATTGACAAGCTTGTAGCACTTCTTGGTGAGAAAATGTTGCCTACAGCTGGTCTTAATATCCCACACCCGCATAGGGCTGAAGAACCACCTAAACCACTTACTCCTAAGGTGGTAGGTCAATTTGAAGTTGGAGAATCATCTAAAGTTAAGGATTTTGCTCATCCCACTTCACTTCAGCCACAATTCCATCAACAAAAGGGTCACTTTCAGCCACATGGGCAGGATCTTCAAGAAAGAGTGCAAACAAACTCAAAGCATGATGAAGACATCCATGGGTGCAACTCTTTCTACAAGCAATTTTACCCTCAAGCAAATGTTGGTGGCTATGAGCAAGTCCATATTAATTCAGCCCCAAACTCTTATGGGCAGCCACATGGACATGTGAATTCAGCCCCAAATGCTTTTGGACAGCCACAACATAATTTCTCTTCTCAAGTGCAGGCCAATAGGCCAAGTCCCATGTCAAATCATGGTTGGAATCAGCAAAATAATGGGCAGCAACCACCTTTCAATTCACCGATGCATGGACAACCTCCCAATGTGAGCAACACATACTTTCATCCTCAAGGACATTGTTTCCAGCCACAAAGTCATGGTATGCATTATGGACAGCAAACTCCTTATGCACAAGGGCATGGAAATAATGAATATCCTAGACAAGGACCTTTTGGCAATTCTTTTGGGCCACAAAACCATAGTGGGCAGCAGCACCCTAATGGACAACCTCCTCAATACGAGAGAGAGTACAAGGAGAAAATAATTATCTCAAACTTCAAGGGAGAGAACCCTTCACCCATGGAGTTGGAGGAGTGGTTTGACAAGTTAGAGATGTATTTTTCCCTTTACCCAAGGCCCGAGAATGCCAAAGTAAAATTTGCAGCCCTTCATCTAGAAGGCTATGCTCACACTTGGTGGAGATATATGGCGAGGATGGGACATGACTTCTTGTCTTGGGATGCATTGAAAAATGCTATGATTGAAGTCTTTGTTTCCCCTATTGAAAAAGAGCGGTTAGAGAAAAAGTGGTATGCACTTGAGCAACGTGGTCTCTCGGTTAGAGAGTACTCAAATCAGTTTTTGAACCTCTCGATGTATGTTCATGGGGTCTTCGATAGTGCCAAGTTGAATAAATACATATTTGGTTTGGAACCTATTCTTTCTTCTGAAGTTGGAGCCATGAATCCTACATCCCTACAAGCTGCCATTCAATTGGCTGAACGTTATGGGCAGAAATACAAGGGTTTTCAGCCAAAAACAGGGCATTCTTTTTAGCCTACGCAGTTCCCAAGGACATCAGGCCATTATGGGCATGCTAAAACTGATTTTCAGCATATTGGGAAGCCATCAAATACTTTCAGTAATACCTACAGCAAGATACCCACTTTTCCTACTGTGTTTGGGTCAAAACAAAGCAGTAATTTCAGACCTAATGCTGAAAATAGATTTGATGCAAAGAGGACTGATATAAATGCCAAAACTTCGGCCCCTACTCAAGGCAAACATGTATCGAATGACAAGCTCAAAGATATGTATGCTAAAGGTCTAGGCTACAAATGTGGAGAGAAATGGTCACCCGATCATAAGTCCAAATGCAAGGCCAAAAATATGAAGATTAGCATGATCATCGAGGATGATTCCGATGTTGAATCTATTGAAGGAAGCTTGGCTCAGCTTGATGTCACAACAACTCAAGAAGAGGCGCATGAAAATGAAGAGAATGGCCATGATGAGTTCTATGATCCGATGGATGGGTTTCCTTTCGACTCGGGTGGTCATTATTTGGATGATTCATGGACTGATTTACATCCATCGCTATGTGCCATATCAAGTGATGCATGGAGTGGTTCAAGAGGGGATAATACCCTACGCCTTAAAGGTCAAATCAAGGGAAGGACCGCTCATATACTCATAGATACGGGAAGTACACATAGCTTCATTAATGCTAAGTCACTCAATGGGCTGAAATTGAATACGCATGAAATGCCTACATCACTCAAAATCCAAGTGGCAAATGGAAATTTTGAGATGAGCAATCAATGCTGTCCAAATGTACCTATCACCCTTTCCCCATTGTGCACTACATCAGTGAGCCTAATTGCATTAGAAATGGGTCCCATTGATATAATACTTGGCTGCAATTGGCTGAAATCTTTGGGCAGATTTACCATGGATCTCAACAACATGGAAATGGAGTTTAAATGGTGTGGACAACAAGTAACACTACATGGAGCTGAAAAGAAAAGAATGGAGATGATCAGTCCCAAGAAGGTTAAGAAAGAGATAAATGCAAAGGCATGTATGTTCACCATTCTTCTTTCCAAGATTGAAGAGGATCAGCCCTCTTCTTCTACCAACAATATGGACCCATGTCTTTGTAAATTGCTGAAAGAATATGATGATATTTTCTAGCCACCTACCTCTCTTCCTCCCAAAAGAGAAGTGGATCATCCCATTGACTTGCTGCCCAATACAAAGCCCATCAACAAACCACCATATCGCCTCTCCAAAGTGGAAAGAGAAGAGGTAGAACGCCAAGTCAAAGAGCTTTTGGAAATGGGTCTCATTAAGGCAAGCCAATCACCTTTTGCTTCTCCAGTCCTTCTTGTGAAGAAGAAAGATGGCTCCTTTCGAATGTGCATTGATTACCGTGATCTCAACAAGGTCACTATCAAGAATAGGTATCCCATACCTAGAATAGATGATCTCTTAGATGAATTGAAGGATGCCAAGGTGTTTTCAAAAATTGACTTGAGATCGGGATATCATCAAATACGCATGAAGGAAGGGGATGAATTCAAAACAGCCTTTAGGACGGAGAGGGGTCTTTATCAGTTTATGGTTATGCCTTTTGGGTTATCAAATGCTCCAGCCACATTCCAGTCTCTCATGAATAAGATACTTCAGCCATTGCTCTTTAAAATAGTTTTGGTATTCTTTGATGACATTTTGATCTATAGCAAGAATAAAGAAGACCATTTGCAGCATGTAAAAGAGGTCTTTGACATATTGAGGATACACAAACTGTTTGCCAAGGCCACTAAATGCTCTTTTATGACAAAGGAAGTGGAGTACTTGGGTCATATAGTGGGAGAAGATGGAATCAAAGTGGATCCTAAGAAGGTTCAGTGCGTCAAAGAATGGCCTACACCAACCAATGCCACTTCATTAAGAGGGTTCCTTGGTTTGTCATCCTTTTACCGACGGTTTATGAAAAACTATGCTCATGTTGCAGCTCCTCTTACCGATCGGCTGAAAAAGGAGGCCTTCTTTTGGGATGAGATCGCTGACAAGAGCTTTAATGAGCTGAAAGAATTGCTTGTTTCAGCACCCATACTAGTTTGCCCTGACTTCTCCAAGACTTTTACCATTTATGCAGATGCCAGTGGTAGAGGTTTGGGAGCAGTTTTGGTACAGGAGCATGGTGTCATTGCATTTGAGAGCAGAAAATTTGATGACAAAGAGAGAGAGATGCATGTTTATGAGCAGGAGATGCTTGCTATTTTACATGCAATCAAGAAATGGCACCACTACCTCTATGGGACACACTTCAAAGTCAAAAGCGATCATAGGGTCTTGAGATATTTTCTCTCGCAGCCCAATCTTTCTCCCAAGCAAAAGAGATGGTTGGCTACTTTGCAATCATATGATTTTGAAATATCATACATGGCTGGCAAGGATAATGTGGTAGCTGATGCGTTATCAAGAATGTGGGCATGCAGTCTATCTACTGTGTCCACCATCTATAAGGAGTGGATTGAAGACATTCAAGAGGAATATGTGCTTGATGAGCATGCTGCCAATATTTTACAGAAATTACAGCAAGGGTGTGATGCTGAATTTCCTAATTTTAAAGTGCATAATGGCCTCTTATGGTTTAAGGGTAAAGTGTACTTGATTCCCAGCAGTAAATTCAAGCTGAAGGTGCTTCAAGAGATGCATTCATCGCCAATGGCTGGTCACTTGGGCCTTTTCAAGACGTTTGATAGAGTTCATCAAAGTTTTTATTGGAAAGGTCTATGGAAAGATGTTAAAGAGTATGTATCTCAGTGCTTGGAGTGTCAGCAAAATAAGGATTCCACTCTATTACCAGCTGGCTTACTTCAGCCTTTACCTATACCTACGGGCAAATGGACAGATATTTCCATGGATTTCATAACGGGATTGCCTACTACCAGTCATGGATGGAATAGTATCTATGTGGTAGTTGATAGATTGGCCAAATCAGCCCACTTTATCCAACTAAAGTCCAATATTCAGCAAGACAAGTCGCCGAGCAATTTATGGAAGGTGTGTTCAAACTACATGGTATGCCTATGAGAATAGTATCAGACCGTGATTCGAAGTTTATGGGCAACTTTTGGAAAAGTCTATTCTCTTCTATGGGTACTTTCCTCACTCCTAGCACGGCCTATCACCCTCAGACTGATGGGCAAACGGAGAGAGTCAATCATTGGGTGGAAGTGTACCTTAGGCATTATTGTCATGACACACAAGCTTCATGGGATCGTTGGATCCACCTTGCTGAATTTTGCTATAATAACACGCATCACATGAGCATTGGGATGTCTCCGTTTGAAGCTCTTTATGGGTATAAAGTTCAACTTCCATCAGTTTTATTCCATGAAGACATCAACCCACAAGCAAAGGAAGAGTTGAAAAGAATGGAGTTGCTCATGAGGCAATGCAAGGACAGCATAAGGAAAGCACAAGACGTAATGAAGGTCTATGCTGATGAGAAAAGGAGACATTTAGACGTCAAGGTTGGAGATTGGGTATTTCTCAAAGTGCCTAAGACGCATTATGCTTCACTAAAGGGTGGGAATAACAAGCTTGCTCATAGGTTTTATGGACCATATTTGATTCTGGACAAAATTGGAGAGCTTGCTTATAAACTTCAGCTACCATCCTCCACTAGAATACATGATGTATTCCATATTTCACAGCTGAAGAAGTATGTTGGGCCCGATGTACAAGTATTGGAAGAGTTACCACCATTGGATGAGGCAGGACTGATCATATATGAACCTGAAAGCATTATTGGAAAGAGAGAGAAAGTTCTCAGAAATCGTACTCTCATTGAGTATCTTATTAAGTGGAAGAATTTTCCCATTGAAGAGTCTTCTTGGCAACCATCCACTTATGTCAGTAACTTTCCTTGGCTATTACAGGATGATATATGATGCAGTATGCAGTGACTGTGCAGAGACAGCTTGCTGTATGAAATTTTTGCAGACAATAAAACTGTCCTGACTTCATCAAAATTTGATTCTGATGTTATGGGGTGATGCTTGGGAGTGTATACTTCGTTTCCACACCTCGTACGCCTTATTTGGACCAATATATCAAAAGTTATGGCAGTTTTAGTGAATCAGCCCTGTTTGGACAGCAGCCAGTTTTCTCACAGTTTGGCATGCAAAAAGGTCTTCTTTTCATGGACAGTGCTTTCTTATCATTTGGAAGATGAATGGGCATGATTACTATCATTCTTGACTTGGATATAGGCCATTACTTCTTGGTTTTGAGGACAAAACCATCTTCAGGAAGGGATGGTTTGTCATGAAGGAAAAATACAACATTAATATTTGCACTTTGGATTAATTCCAGCCTTTGTAAATTTAGCTTTAGCCTATGTGCACATGTGTGAACAGCCCTTAAGTTTGGAAGAGGGTTAGAATAAAAGGGACTAGAGGCCAAAGGCAAGACATCTTTTGATCATTCAATAATCTTGGCTTTACCATTTTCTTAGAGTTAGCTTCTTTCTAGTCTATGAAGCACTCAGCCATGGCCGTCATGTATTCTTGAATCCCCAACCATTAATACATGATGAGGATGTCTTGGTGCAATAGATTTGTTAATTCTTTGTTGTAGCTTAGTTAATTTTCAATTTCAGTTAGATTTCATTCCATGGTTGATTGCTTTCATTACAAAAATCCAATTATCCTCTCTCTAGGGGGATGTGTCATGCTACCAAGTACATGCTCCATAGCAAAAAGATGACCTCTAGTTGATGAAGCACCCCTAGAACCATAACTTGTGTCTCCATAACCACATGTATAATGACCATACTATGTCCTTCCATGACCTCTAGACACAACATTTTGTGTATAGTAGAATTCTTTCTCAAAGTGTCCAAAGTGTCCATAGTGATGATGACAAGTACCATCTTTATGAGAACTAGACCATCCTTTACCTCGAGAGAAAAGGATCTCCCTGTACCTCTAGGCATAAAGTTTACTTGATCAAAAGAGCTATGACCACAAGAAAAGCAGTCTCCACAACAATATGAAGATCCTCAACCTCTAGATGAGCTATCACAACCTCTCTAATGGCATTGCTAGATGCATTAAAAAACTTAATTTCTTTAGTGAGAAACAAGACAATCAACTCCTCAAAGTTAAACATAAAATCACCTCTTACAAAAATAGAAGTGTCAAGGGACTTGTATGTAGGTCCAAGTCCATCAAAGTAATAGAAACCAAATCATCATTATCCATAGGCATATTTATTGAAGCAAGGTCTTTCTCAATGATCTCTTAAGCATCCTTACATATGCTAGTCTTTTTGATATGCATGATCAATGTTTTTGAAATGCATATAGATATACAATGTAAAACCTTCCTATTTTTACATGCATAGTCTTTGTAAGCCTTATTTTGTTCCTCCATAGGCTCTTTAGAAAGTTTAGTGCATGTATCCTCACCGATGATCAATTTCCCATAGACTTTAAGCTCTCAAGTGAATACCTTGTATTCAACAACAAGCTTGTTTTCATCCTTTATGTAACCACAATAGGGAAAAGAACACTAGGCATAACAAATCTTCATGCAACATCATAGAAAGTATCTCCCACAGCTTTATCTTTAACAAAATTGATCACATTTTTCATATTTTTCTTAGAATCTATCAAAGAACCACAAAAACACAAAAGAATACTCCACTTTGTATAGAATTTCATCAAATAGTATTCATCTTCAGTGTCTTCATAGTCCTCTTTAATCTCTCATGTAGATACAATGTTTTTTAGCATAGAAATGACACACTCTCTCTTATACTTGATCTCTCTTACGTATATCCTCACTCAATAGTACATTGGAATTACAATCAATAATACTAAATAATCCTCTCTTGGTCATGGATATCCCTCCCAAGAGGTTTTTCTAATATGAAGAGTCACTAGAGCTACTATAGTGTCCCTTGAGAGCTCACTACTATCACTATCACTATAGTCTTCACTTTAAGTCTTCTTCAGCTACTTCTTCTACTTTTTGAGCTATTTTGAGCTTGTATTCTTCCTCTTCCAAGATTACAAAACATTCCCAAGCTAAACATCCATCCCACATAACATTCACAAAGGCAAACAAAATAGAAACAGAGGCTCTACAGAAGCTCAACATAAAACACTACATACGGTTAACAGAACACATAAAAATCATACAACTTCAACCAAAACCATTTCAAACTATCTAAAACCATTGAACATGCTATCAATCATTCCTTAAAAAACTTATTCATTATCTCAACCTTACAAATAGAAAGAAAATAGATCAAAATAGAGGTAAAACAGACCCCATCCAAACCAAATAAACTCATTACAGAACCTATCAAAACATGATATTTCAAGTAAAAACTATTATGAGCTTCTCAAATAAACTCAACCCATCCCAACACATTCCAAAATACTTCCAACACATAAAAAATCAATCAATAAACCCTTAAATTAACCATTCAACTCACCCAAAAAAAAATCATTTAAAAAAATAAGTCAGTTCAGCACTCAACATATCTCCACACTTAATCAAGGAGCGTCCTCGTGACCTTGGAAAAGAAGAATAAAAGCTCAAAATACTAGCTCATCACTTTATCTTCATCATCGATTATGCGGTAGACAACAACCAATTATGACTTCATCCATTCTTTAAAATAACATGGATCTAACAAACAGATTGATGCAATGAAAATACCTTAAAGTATAGATCAATCCTTAGTATGACAAGCTAGAACCAAACAAATTAGTATAGGATATAAGAGTTTTCCACATTGCAGGACATAGTCATCTAGACAATCTTTAACTTTAACCTCCAACCAGTTTTGATCAGCTTTAGCTTCAATCTTCTTTAATAGAAACTTCATCGTCTCCATGTAAGAAGGATAATATACACACCACACACACAAAACATAGAACACAAAAACACAAATACACAATAAAATGTAGTTTGAATGGCATTGATGCCCAAAAATGGAGAGCCAAAGAGAATGATAATTTTTATTTAAAAGTTGATACATCCAAATACTATACCAATGCTATGTAGGATGATGATATTTCTTCTTAAACTTCATGCTAATCTTGAGACGTTCTAGGGTTTTGCTTCATCCATAAAATGCAGAGATACATTTTGAAGGAATTGCAAACAACACATCCTTTCCAACAAGATAATGAATCTAGTAGGAAACACATGTGCAAAGTAATACAACACATCCAATTTGAGCAACAATCACATCCTCATTAGGATTTATTGTCAAATTTGGAATGGTCTTCCAAGTGTTTAGATTGGACTGTTGATGCATGAAGGCAAGATTCCAATAGACGTGTGCAACAAGATGGTTAGAAGCATCTTCAAACTAAGCATGCACATGAGAAAATTGAAGATAGAAGTTTAAACATACTGAAGAAGTTTCCCGGGACCTAGGAATGAGAGGCCAATTAAATACATGTTTCGTCTCACAAAATCATGTTAAGTCCACTGTATGGAGGAAATGAAAGGCTTTAAGTGATTTAGAACAAAAAGTGGAAGGAATAGGAGGAACAACAAGAGAAGGATCTATAGGAGGAGAAGAGGTAGTAAGATTAGGAATAAAAGGGCAGGGAGTAAAAACTGGAATATGAGGAAATAAAGCAGGGGTAAAGGATAAAATAGGAATGGAATCAGGACTATAGTAAGAAGATGCATACAAGCAAGAAGGCAAGCAACAAAGGGAATATGAAATAAGATCATGAGGATAAATAGAACAACAAATTTTAAAATTTTGAAAGTACTCCTTAGTAAACAAGGGATTATTAGCAATGTGTTGCAACACTTTAGCACACAGCTACTAGATATCAGACTTATCAAAGGTACTCTATCGATGATGACGTGGACCCATAATAGCATCATCCAAAGGAGGATGCCAATCAACTTCTCTACACCATGACATGCGGCATTGATGAAAATTTTGTAAACCATCCACAAGATCCAAATCCACAGAATGTACATATAATATAGCTTGCAAAACCATATCTCCCACATAAATATTCAAATCCTCCTCATCTAGATTTTTCAAATCCTCGTTAATATACATGAAAGAGAGAAATTTGACTTGAGGATCAAGCATGTTGTCCAGCTTTGTCAAACACTGATTTAAGAAAATCACTCAACCAAAGATCCTACCAGCCATCCTTTTGGAGGCTATAAATCCACATCACTTAAAAAGATATAAGGCCAATGTTTGCTGATCATATTTAAGCCAAAAAGAGCAGAGAGAGGAGACAAGTTCACTATAATGAGTAAAAGCTTCCTGTAGACAATCCATATGATGCTATATCCTTTCCATCTGGGTAGCAAAGGCATTACATGACCTAGGCTGTTCCTGTAAATTCTCTAGCTCCTCCTTAGAAGACACAATAGAAGGAGTAACAGAAGCAAGGGGAGAAATAGAGAAGGCCACTATTTTAGATTGCAACTCATCAATATGCTTTTGTTGAGATTCCATAGTCACTTGGGCATGTTTTAATTCACCCTCACAAACACTAAGCTTTGTGGCCAAAGTAAGTATCTTTGCCAAAGCATCATCCTTCTCTTTAGTAATGGACACCTTATTTGCCTTTAAGCTCTAACTTCCAAGCTTGCAACTCTAACTTCCAACTCTCTAATAGTAGCTTTCTGAGAATCCACCAAAACAATAGCTCCTTGCATTTGCTATGTATGTCACTAAGAGAAAACCTTTCAAAAGCCAAGTCTTCTAGTGTCTTATTCCATTGACAGGTCAAGGAATCCACCTTGTTCTGCAAAGAGGCATAAAATCTTGTGTAGAAAAATGAGAGACAAGAAGTCAAAGCTGTTTGCATTGTAGTTTGGACATTTGACATGAGTTGGGAAGACATGGTGCTAGTAATCAATGTTGTCTGGAAGGATAAAGGAATTTGTAATCCAATGTACCTTTCTGTTGTACCGCAAACAAATTAGGACATACAAGGAATAAGGGAAGGGAGCTACTAGACACCTCAGGTACCTTGTGTGTGGCCCTTCTTACTAATGAACCTGACAGGGAGCACATATACTGAATCTGATTTGGGTTGCACAGGAGGAGAATGATCAGAAGAAGGAGATTGCTGAGGAAGTGGGACAGGATCAAGCACAAGAAGGCCACATGGGGAAGGTGCCAACTAAATTATTTTCTATAGAAAAACCCCATAGGAAATAGTACTGAATTGACCCTTCTTTACACGCTAAAAATGCTGATCCATTTTAGTCAAAGAATTGTTGTCCATTTTAGTCAAAGAATTCTGATAGATGTAGTGAATAGTTCCTTGGATAAGCATTTTGATGCACGCTTGCCCAACATAAATCAGTTCTAGAGGAATTGGCATAATTGCTTCCATAGGGGAGAGGAAATATGTGCCACACTATTCCTGAACTGGTGATAACCTTATTTGCTACCAAACGAGTAGAGGTCTCCTTTTGAAACAAGCCAAGAATCTCTACAGTGGATAATAAATGATTACCACTAGGCATAGGGGAAGCTACAAAGGGTAGGAATAGGGCCTCATTGACAGTGGGGCAACAGGAGATAAACATAAAGATTCCCATAAACCAAGCCCGAAAGCTTCTTGTAAGTTTCTAGAAAAGAGTAACAAAGTTTCGCATCCACCACTGGAGGGAATTTCAGGGCCACAAAAAGATGAAAACCAGCCTTATGAATGCAATCAACATCCAAGAGGAGAGAATAATTATGGACTGAAGGGGAAGATGTTGAGTCACAAGCATAGGAGCTTTAGAAGGTGCCATTTAGACTATTTACGAAATTCTTGCAAAACACCAATACATAGACCACAACTTAGGTTTTAAAAAAATTTAAAGAAAAGAATAAGACTAACAAGATTAAACTAGACAACCCCAAGCAAACCATAGGCTACAAAAAAATTTTGACACGGCCTATGCACACATGCAACCAAAGGATTCATGATATGTAGACAAATAGGCACCCTAATCCCCCATAATCAAGCAATCCAAATAAAATATAATCAAGTCACACCGTACCCCCCTTGACTTGTACTTAAGCAAAGAAATCATAACAAACTCATGGCAGAACCATTGACAAATAGACAGGACTCACAAGACTACCATTTAGCTGATAAACCCCAATCTTGTAAGCAGAGTTCGTCAACCTATAGTGTAATGATGTGAATGGGTGAAAACTACACGATTTCCTTTTAACATATGATATTACTAATAGTTCATTGTTAAATTATGCCCTTAATGCACAATGAGTTGTAGTTTGCAATCCAAAACCCACGTAGACTAGACTCAGTTGGACAATGGTCTCTACAAATGCACTTCCTTGTTACAAATTAGATGATGTTTGGTGCAAAGCGCATGCATGCATGACGGTGGGGGGTTCATTTTTATTTTTCAATTTAAACATGTCTGCAGCGTCTGTGTGTGCACGTGCACTGTGAACATTAGAGGTGAATTTTAATTTACAAAATCATGTGGATTATTGTGCAAGGTGCTCATGCAATGATAGGGGTTCCTTTCACAAATTAACGGTCAATTGATTTTAAATTAGAAATTTATGGGGTGCATTCTATTAATTTTGTGGATGCAATGGTCGTCAAATGAACTTTTTTTACAAATTAAATGTGTGTTATGGTGCACGTAAAAAAGAGAAAAGAAAATGGAATTTGGTAGGCATATATAGAACCCTCAAAGTCTGATGGCACGGTGGAAAAAGAAGCAGCATGACTCTCACGTCCAAAAAAAAAACTCGCAACAACAGGAGGGCAATAGGTCGACCAACATAGAATTGACCTCCTAGACAATGATAAAATAAAAAATGATGGCTAATACCCATGCATATAGGAAAAGCAATAGGAATGTCTAGTTTTGTGTGTTAGTTGTGGTCTTTTTTATTTTATTTTTTCTTTTAAGTGTGTTTATGTTTTTTCTTTTGTATTTATGATTTTTAAGGGTGTGGTTGTGCTTTTTTTTGTTTGTTTTGGTTTATTTTATTTATATGAGGGGGCTTTAAAACTTTAATTTTAATTTAGGTGTTGTGTCTATGTTAGTGTTTGTTTTAATGATAATGTCATGTTGGTAGAAGAAAATATTCAATTGAAAATGGATGAAATTTATGTAGGGAAGTGTTTTGAAATTTTAGGGATTTTGAAAAAAATTTAAGCTATTTTTGAGTTTTTAATGATTTTTTAAAAATTTGATTAGATTTTTCAATTTTTTTTTGAACTTTTAAATATAAAATTCCATTTAGGATTGGTTGTCCCAATTTTCAAAAATTTGCTGATTTTTCTTGTAATTTTTTAGCAAAAGTTCACATTTAATTTGAGTTTTTATAAATTTTAAGTGTTTTTGGGGTTTTGCTAAATTAATAAAAAACAAGCAGGTAAAATGTAGGTATTGGCTACACTGCAGGTTACATGTGAATAGTAACAAATCCATCACATGGAGAAAACCACACACGCATCCTTATGCGTGAATGGAGGCTTAGATATGGCACGCATGCATGAACTAAAAAATCTGCACGCGAACGACCACATAGTGCGAAATCATAGGAAAAGCATTCGTACGAATGAGGGCTCACATGAACATGAGCAAGACATGAAGAAAAGAAATGCAGGATTGGCGTGACATGATCCCTTACAAATGCCATGAACACGTGAGGGAGGGGGCAAGGTGTGCTAAGGAGGGGATGTGAGGAAATGGGCTATAAGGGGTAGGGGGTCAAGGATGGAAGGGAGTTAAAAATAGGAGAGGGGTCAAATATGGGGAAGGAGGATTAAAATTGAGGGGGGACCAAAGTTGGGGGGTAGGGGTCAAATTTGGGGATGGTGGGCTAAATTGGGGAGGGGGGTGGGCTAAATTTAGGGGGGGGGTAAAATTTGGGGAAGGGATGGCAGGTGGGCAGGTTGGAGGGTAGGGGTAGGGACGACGGGTGGGTGTGGGCTGGGGGGTAGGGGTAGGGACCTTGGGTGGGTGGGCTGTTGGGGCTAGGGGTAGGGGTAGGGACAAAGAAGGGAGAGGTGTGTGGGCAACGATTAGGGAGGGGGGGATGAAGGGAGAGGCATGTGGGTGAAAGAAGGGCAGGAGAATGGCGATGGCGAGGAGAGAGAGAGAGAGGGAGGAGAGAGAAGAAGAGAAAGAAGGAAAGAGAGAAAGAAGGAGAGAGAGAGGGCGTGAGAGGGAATAGTTGGGGGGAGGGATTTTTTGATTTGTTTGTTTTTATTTCTTTTTTTGTGTTGTATCTGTGTTTGTGTTTTTTAAAATAATCATAAAAATAAGTGCCCCCCATCCCATGCACCATCGCGGGGTGGGGGTAAAAAAGTTTATCGGGCCATGATGGGATTAGACGAGAGCAGGATAAACACATTGAGTCAGATATGACACAATGGACGCATCAACAGGCAGTACGAGGTAAAAAAATGGGTGTTCATATGGAAAAACGATAAAAAAAGCAAATGAAAATACACATAAAAATTAATAACACAAAATCTGTTGATTGGAACGAGGTGTAGAAAGAAGGAAAAATGTACAGGCAAAGATGTAGAATAGGGTTGTTACCTCAAAACATAGTTTTTGACAAGAAAAGGATACGTTCACATGGAATAAACAAAAAAATAAAACCTAAAAATATAATTCAATATTAATAACAAAAAATCAAAAAGTTAGAATGGAATGCAATAAGAAAGAAAATGTTCAATTTGACAAGACAACCATGGCTATCAAGTATAATAACAAAAAATCAGTGGGCTGAAATGAGGGGGAGAAAAAAGGAAAATCATCTAGGGGAAGTAATAGCTCCAAATAGGATGCCATTCCGACGAGAACAAAGCATGTTCACATGGAAAAATAGCAAAAGCCATGTAAATATGCCCATAAATATTTAAAAATAAGTAATGGCCAATCATGCATTGAAAAGATGGGTTATAAAAATGAAAAGTTTATGAGAGAAGGGAAAGATCAATGCTATCATATCAAACTATAGTTCCGACGTGAAAAAGGCATGTTCGCATGTAAACACATTTGATTCTTGTAAAATTCTTCAAAAATTAATAATTGATAAACCATTGCTTTACAAAAATATAGCAAAAATAAAAATGGACATTTCAAAGGGACAAATATGATTGTAAGGTCAAATTCCAATTTTGGTGAATGTAGGATGCCTTCATATGAAGGATAAGAAAAATGATAAAACAACCAAAAGGGCAAGAGAAGACAGCGAGAGAACAAGGTATAATAGGATGGGTGGATGAGGAAATGACCTCAATAGGGCATGAAGAAAATAAAATATCATTTAAGGATCAAATAGTGGGGTGTTCATGAATGTATGCAAACGAGATGCGTAGGGATGTGTCCCCACATTGAAAATGTAAACAAATTAGTTTGACTAATCAACAAGGGCCTAATACTTTAGCATGACCTATACCTTTGGGTCCCCACACTTAAGACATGGCATACACATAAATGAACACAACAAGAAGGTTAGAAACACTTGGCCAATTCAATTGGTCGATGTAGGTCGTCATTGACACACGAAGAGTTGAAGTCATCCATAGGAGGTACCATGGCTTGCCACATGTGTCCAGCATGGTAGGGACCATGCAACAATACCTAGGGAGGTAGCGTTGGTGAGGAAGACCCGGTAAGCCATCGATGGCGAAGAATACAACACTCAATCTTGACAGTCACTCATGTTGGGATGATAGATTAGTTGCTCACCCCGTGAGTCACATCGCTTAGAGATGAGTGGAATGGGACCCATATCTCATACCCATTTTAGAAATTGACAAGGGGAATGATGTAGAGGAAGTATGCCAATGTGCACGATTGAGAGTGCATTAGTGCATCTTAGCCCATCTAGTATAGGTGTAAGAAGGAAGGCCAGGGAGCCTTATAGTGTAGTGCGCAAAATAATGATGTGTCTTGTGATAATTGTAGAGGCTCATTCCATGTGTGAATAGGGAAACAGAAACTTACCTGATCGCCAGTGTCCTAACGTCCCTTGAACCTCTTAGTTGATTAAAGGAAGAATCAGGCACACTCAGCCCCCCCCTCTGTCTCACACTTTATTGATAGATATAGAAATGCAACTTGATTCCTAACCCATTGATATAATCCTTACTTACTATCACTTGTGCAAAGGTTGTATGCCTTATGCACAATTGATGATGGTGAGTGCATCCCACCCTATGCCGGCATACAGTACGAGAAGGAAGGCTAGGGAGCCTTATAGTGTCGTGCCCAGGAACAGATTATGCTTTGTGTATTGGGAGGCCCAACCCCTGCATGTGCAACACTCCATTCACATATCTCACCTCTCATGTTGGATTTAAAGGGCAAGGACTGGTTACTCACCTCATTCTCTGTCTGGTGCTCAATTGATAAATACAGGGAGGAGCATCCCATACTCACATCCCCATCGGGTTAGGATGATTTCTCATAGTCTCAAAACACTCAATGGGTTGTCTATGAAGATTAGCTTGGTGATGATGTTGAATTTTATTTGTTGATGAAAAGGTGTACTCATGGAGGTAGCCAACAGATCAAAAACTTGGTTTGGATATAGGAATCTTCATTTGCTGTTGTTGGAGGAGTCAAACGCCTTGCAAAGAGTCGCACAATATAGCTTATCAAGGGAGGTGGTTTCGAAACTGGATCTTGGAGGACTGCGGGGTATTACCACCTTTTCCATAGCTAGCTTCCCACTCAAGGGTGTGTGCTACCTTTTGTTAGAGCGAGGCTTGTTATGACAGGGAAATTTTTTATTTTCTCCCATAACAAATTTTTTTCCTGTTTTCTTCCATTTTTCCTACTCTCAAGAGTGTTTTCATATTTTCTCAAAGAGTAAATTGGTATGGTTGGGATCGAAGTTCTTTTCTCCCATAACCAACTATTATTATTTTTTATTTTTTAATTCACATGGCTAGAACTATCAAAACCATCCATGCCACCTTTGTAGAAGTAGATGAGAATGTAGCACAGTAGGAGCAAGAGGTGGAATTAAGGGGACAGAAGGCGTCATCCACCTCGACAGTATCAAAATGAAGACTATCACCAGTAATAGCATCAGGGGCAAGCATAAGTAATGTCTTAATGGGAGAGTGGGTGTTAATTGTGATTGTCAAGCTTCCCAGGGAAGGAAGTACTTCTTTAGGCAATAGTCATTGATTAGAAAGGGATTGTCAGAGGTGTCCATGGCCTATATTTAAATAGAGCCATTTGGGTTGACAACAAATACATTATAGGGGCCCATCCAACATTGTTGGAGCTTTCCTAGGAACTTGCCAAAGCATGAATCATAGGCGAGGAGTAGGTTACTTTCTTTGAGTTTCTTATGCTTGATAAAGTTGTCATGGTAAGCCTTTTGTCGAGCGTGAGTAGCTTGCATACACTGTAAGATCATCCTTCGGATTTTGTCCAAATATTCTAGGTGTAGAAGACGGTGCTACAATGACTCATTATCTCCCAAAGGCTTGGTGATAGCCATGCACAAAGAGGGTAGCTCTAATCAACATGGAAAATAACTTTTGTGCCATACATTGGAAAGGTGTCTATCCTGTAGCAACCTTGTAAGAGCTTTTGTATGCCCATAGGACCTTTATAAGTCGATCATCCCAATCATGCTGATGTGCATCAATCGTCCTTATCAAGATCAAGCAGAGGATACAATTGGTAACTTTGACTTGGGCATTGGCTTTGGGATAGTAGGATGTGGACTTGTGATGGCAGATCTTGTAAAGCTATGTCAATTCATCCATAATCTTGTTTTGAAAATGAGTACTTCTGTTATCACTAACTAGCTTTTAAGGACTACCAAGGCAGAATGTTACCGTGTTTCCGACCACGTTACCACAGCACAGAAAAGCGGAAGCTGGGAGAAGGAAAAAAGAGCAAAAAAGGCGCAAGAGCAAAAAGGCGCCTCGACTGGCAACCAATCCCTGAAAAATTCAAATATTCGGACACGACCCTCAAAAGGCTTCGGTATGGGGCCACGGCAATAAAAGAGAAAAGGCGCACCATTAAAATAGGGGAGTGCCCCCAAACCTGTGTAAAAGAGTGCCAGGCTCGCTCCTGTGCAAAGTGTATGCATTAGAAGGAAGAGGGTAAGCTAGGATGGTGGGAAATGGGAAAGAGGGCCTAGGCTCCGGCCGGCCATGCAAAAGAGGAAAAGGGGATGACCGCCCGGAAAAGGTTTAGGGTTTTGTATATAAAGTTAAAAAATGAATGTGAAGCTCATTCTTTGGTGTGTGGCAAAAGGAGTCCTCTTCTTCTTCTCTTCTTCTCTCCTTCTTGCTTGTGTGTGCTCTTGAGAGAGGGAGTGTGAGAGTGTGGGGGAGTGAGTGTGTGTGAGGGTGAGGGATCTAGAGGGCGAAGCTCTTCACCATCTCCTCTCCTCTTATTCTCTTCTCTTCCCTTCTCTTTTCTTGCGCGCGCGGCTATGGAGGATGGAGCTTGGAGATGGAGGAGGCTTGAGGATGCTAGTGCTAGCATCTAGGATCGTGGAGCTACCGAAGGGAGAGAGAGAGGAGGGTACTCGATCAAGCATCAAGGTAAGCTCACTACACTTGTAGGATCGACGGCGCGTCAGCTAGGTGAGAGATAGCCATTCGTGCTCGCTTGGAACGCTTGAAATAATAAGTGGTCCGTGGGTCTTGGCGGTTGAGTGAAAGCTCCCACATTTTGGTTCCGTTGCCGGGACCACGGATTCAAGCTTGAGCACTTGTGCACCTTACATCGAGCATCGAAGTAGGGTATTCATCCCCGAAACGGAGCTTGAGATAGGTAGGAAGTTGGGTGCTTTTAATCTTCGGAACAAGTAAGTATTTTGGATATTTTGGTTGTTGATGATTGGAAAGCATGGAGAATCTATTCCAGTTTTTTGTCTTCGAATTTTGTTGCATTTAGCGTAGGTTAGAGCTAGGAGATCGAAAGAAAAGGGGTAGGGTTCACTGTTTCAAAACAGGGTAAAAACAGGGAAGAAGTCATGCAAATGCGCAAAATGCTCGCTAGTGAGGACTAAGATCGACAAGAGAGGGATCGGGGGTGTCAACGCCATAGCTGGGAGGGCATATAAGAACCGGGAGGCCAAAAGAGAACTCATTTGTGCCATTTCAGTGTGAGAGAAAGAGAGAGAGAGAGCTAGGAAGCCCCCAGGCCGTGTGATTCGATCGCAGCACCGACGCACTCACCGACCCGTTCAGGTACATCAATCCATCCCTCACATCTCCTAGATGGCATCTGGAGGTTTGTGCTTGTAATAGTTGAGTAAATCGCAAGAACCGGGCAAGATCGGCATCGTGCGGTTTCCGTCATGCCGTATTCAGCCCGTCCGAGCTACTGCTTCTGGGTCGAGACCCAGAATTGGCCTTCGGCCCCTTGCCATTCGGCCGCTCGGCCAGAACCCTAGTCGGCATTCGGCCCGTCCGAGTCAACCCGTCCGAGAGACTCTCCTCGGACCGTCGGAGCCATAACCTTTTGACGACATGGCACATTCGGCCTGGTGCCATTCGGCCCGTCTGAGCGACCCGTCCGAATTAGCCCGTCCGAATCTGCCAACCCCGTCATTCGGCTCGTCCGAGTAAAACTCGTTCGAGCCAGATTTGGAGATTCGGCCCTTGACCCCATGCCATTCGGCCCATCCGAGTGATCCACTCGGACCCTGCAATTCGGACCACTTGGTCCGAATGCAGCCTTTTGCCAAAGTTGTCAGAAATTTGACCCGACCGACAAACGCGCATTAACACAACTTGTCGAAACCCTTTGGGCGTTCAGAACTTGATTCTGGCACCCAGGATAAGAGAAATCGTAGTACGCAGCCGCTTAGCGGTGGGCAGTAGACAGTTGAGGGGTCCACGGACTAGAACGCAAGCCGTTGAACTACAAAGACCCGATCGATCAAAAGTGAACAAGGAAACAACCAAAGAACCCTAAACCCTGACTAAACGGTCGGAAAATGGACCCACGAGCCTATCAGGCCAGAAGCAAGCGAGAGTGAGTGGGGCGCTGAGGAATTGCCTGCTGCACTCACCTTGAATTCTGCACTTGAAGTACACTTAAGGAAACTGAAAGCCTGATTGGGCACAAGTGCACAAGGAACAACACACTCATTGAGCGGCGGTAAAATAAGAATTGTATTGAGTGGTTAAGAGAACTCACTCAGATAAATCGCTCAAGGAACCCGCCAATAGGAGAAGACCCAGGACGTAGACGAACACGCAGAACGTAGAAGAAGAACCAAGCGAGGAGCGCCAACAACACGGGCCTATCACGACTAGTGACCTGGTTGACAGCGCAGCGAGGTGCAAGGCTTCTTCGACCACGATGGAGGAAGGCTCAGACCATCGGTTTACCGAGGAGCTCGACGTGAGCGTATACCCAGATGCTATACAACAGATGGTGAGCAGTTACGATGCGCATGCCCGGTACGAGCACCATGGCAGAACGGCAAATGCAATCATTGCAGACCTGGAGGAGGAGAGAAGGCTAGCCCGCAAGGCATTGCAGGGCATAGCCGAGTATAATAGGGATCAACAAGCCAGGAGCTTGAGGCAAAGCATGGAGCTACATGAGGTGCAGCGAGTGCTAAACTTGGCTGGCCGGAACCGTACGGACCAGGAGAAAGCACTAGAGGGAGACCTGACGCTGAGCGAGCTCCTCATGAAACGGCTGCTCGATAACACCGCGGTAGAGCAGAGTGCCACTGCGCTAGCAACGTCACTGCTTGCAGGGTTGGGGGCAAACCAGGGCTCAAAGAGCCAAGCCAAAATACCTATTGTCGCCAAGCAACTCGACAAGTACCAGCCACCTGACGACCCGTACAGCTTCGTCAAGCAGTTTGAGCAAGTCTGCGAAGCCAATGGCCTCAACGACCAGGCTCAACATTCGCAAGCATTTGGACTTTGCTTAAGCGATAAGGGTAGAACGTGGTATACAAGCCTGGACGCCATAGAACGAGCCAACTTCAATAACCTCAAGGACCTTTTTGTCAAGAGGTTTGCCGAACACGGATACTCCGACAACCTGCTAGTACGCCTGATGAACATCAAGCAGAAGGAGAAGGAGGGCATCCGCAACTATGTGACCCATGTGAGAAGCCTCCTTAAAAGAATCCCCTTAGGCGAGCGAGCGACTGACAGGGCAGTATCAACTGTATTCATCAGCGAAATTTGAGATGAGGAATTGTATAAGGCACTGGCAGGCGACTCAAGCTTGCAGCGAGACATGGTGGCTAGGGTTTTTGAGGAAGCCATCAGAGTCGATGACCAGCTGAAAGAGCGGAGCTCCAGGAGCTCAAACCTAGAGGAAACCAACCCGCGGAGTTTAGAGAGAATGCCAGCCTCTAGTGAGCGGTCGAGCCCATCACCCCAAGACAAGGGGAAAGCCACTGAGGCAAGCCAAGGCCTGGCAAAGGTCAGGATGGAGTTAACCAAGATACAGGACCTGCTGAGACGACCAACACGCCCGCACATCCAATGCGTGTACTGTGGGGGAAACCACTTGCCGGCCGAGTGTCAAGACTCTAGGTCAAGACCTTGTGCCAACTGCGGGAGGTTCGGCCACGATACCGCACAATGTAGACTCCCAAGAAGGTTTCCATACTTGCAACCCTATGGCCAACCTTATCTAGCTAACAGGCCGCAACCATTCTTCGGAAGGGGAGCTCCATTGGCTCTACCCGCGCCTAATGATGTGAGACCCGCCGCCCCTAAAATGGACATAAATCCCACCGGTATTCCTAGACCGCCTGGTCCCTATGTGACCCACCCACCAAGCGATGCTCCAGTTCATTATGTGGAGGAGCCAACCGATGAAGAGACCTACATCTACCCTTACGTCTCGCATGACGACGAGAGTAATGCGGTCCTCATGGATTATCGACCCATGCCGGTGATGGCGTTGGGAAGAGGACGGGGTAGAGGCCTAGGAGGGCAGCCACAGGATCCAGTCATTTGTTGGACTTGCGGACACCCCGGACATGTATCATCACGCTACCCTGAAAGAGAGCAGCAAAACAGGGACAAGGCTGACCAAAGGTGCGCAGAGTGCGGAATCACCTATCTTTTTGTTGATTGCCCAAAGCCGAAGCCATCCTCTAGCGCGGTTAATTTGCCATCCGTCCCATTAGGGCTGTTTGGTGTCGAAAACCCCGATGGGGAGGCCACACCTATTCCCTTACGAGTTATGACTCGAGCCCAAACCAAGCAGGCCGACATCTCTCTGCCAGGACCTAGCAACCTGGACATGGCCTCAGTAGGGAAGAAAAGCCGCAGGCGGAAGAAGAAGAGGTTGGATGCTAAGGTTGCATTGAAGACCGAGGGTGATACGACTTTAACCGCTGGGAAGAAAGTCTCAGATATAGAGGCAGAGACTTCAGCCCCTAAGATAGCCGAAAAGGGAAGCGCTAAGATAGGGGAATACCCGCACCCCAAGCGACAATTGGAGGCCATAGAAAAGGTGAAGGAATGGGTGAGGGAGGCTCAACAGCACCTCAAAGATACGGAACCCATCATAGAGGATGAGATCGATGATCTCTCTAGCATAAGCACGCCAAGGTCACAGCCTCCACGTAAGTCGGCCGAGGCTACTGTGCCACAAGCAGTGCCACTAAGACCAAGCCTGGACACAACAGAGCCGCAGATCAGCCGCGGCCGTTGGCCCGGACAGTCTGGGATAAGGGAAGGATGAGTATTTAGCAATCTCCTGACCACACTAGTGACCACCCCTGTAACATTTGGCCTGGGAGATCTGCTTAAGCAGCACCCTGCCCTATGGCAAGACCTTAAGCAGTGGGTTGAGGACTCACAAGAGCAGGTCACGGTAGACCCGCAAGACCAGGATGTAGAAACACAATTGCCCAGCCTCACGCTACTCTCTGTACCTAAATCCTTGCACGTCAACGCCTTTTGGGAAGGCTCTGAGATGCACGCAGTCCTGCCGGTCCTAGCCCTGGGTGACTCAACAAGGAAGGGAATCGTAGACACAGGAGCTGGGTTTAGTGTGCTTAGCCACGCAGTGCTGCAAACCTGGGGAAACCCTCCTGTTGAAGCTGCTAGATTTAACGTTACGCTAGCAAACGGTATGAGAGTGAAACCATTCGGGGTCCTAAAAAATTGGCTAGTGAAGATCGCAGGAGTCCAATTCTCCATTGACTTTATAGTCATGAAGGGAGTGGACTACGATGTCCTGTTAGGCCGACCCTGGATGCGCAATGCTAGAGTCATCGAAGATTGGGGTAACAGCTTGATCTTCCTTGGCTACGCCGTACGAATAGAAATGGACACTTGGAAGACCTCACCAGTCGACCTGGATGCCATCTCTGCTGTGCTCAAAGGGAACACTCAGGTCAGAAAGCCCTATGAGTCCTTGACCAAGTATATCCCACACCCAGAGGATGAGCGGGATTGGATGCACGTCCTCGCTACAATTGACCTGCCGTTCTCCAACCAAGGGGCATACGAGCAAGCCATCAAAGCGGTTGACAAGGCAAACGAAACACTTCCTGCACCACTCTACATGATGGCATCAAGCCTCCATGGAGGGCCGGAGCCTGTTACCTTCCAAGTGCCTTCCAACAAGAGGGAACTCCAGGGAATACTGGAGCACTTAACGGACCGACTGGTAGGCAACGCAGCCGCCAACCTCAAGCCACTCCAGGACCTCTTGGAGGAGTCTGAGTGGAAGTGGACCAGGGTACATGAGGTGAACCTCAGGTATAACTAGGCTTTAGTTTCCGACCAACAAGATGAGGCAGAGCAAGCGTTGGGAGATGATGAGCAGTCAAGCGATAAAGATTCCTGTGATGAATACGAAGATTGCCAATCCTTCGGTGATGAAAGTGAGGGTGAGGTGGATACCATAGAATACGACACCGAAGGGCGAGAAATTGAGCAGATACGGGCAGATGCCAAGATGCAGAAGAGACAGGCCCTTAGAATGGACCAAGGAGTTATGTGTACGAAATGTAATCGTGCTTGGTTGGAACGGATAGGAGCAGTAGACCTTGAGCAAGCCGGCCTAGCCCAACCAGGAACGACAGCACTGCTTAGAACCGAATCGCCATCTGAACTACGGCCACCAGGGGAGACCACCTCCTCTAGTGAAAATGGGGGGTTTAACTCTGAATCGGAAGTTACTTTGGATAGTGACCCAGAAATCCCTAGGCCACCCATGACCAGACGCACCAAGGGGGACTTACTTGTCCACCTGAGGCGCAGACGGTTGTGACAGGATGAGGCAAAGCGTCCCAAGGATGCACGATCAGAGGAACAAAGGAAGCCACAAGACCTCCCTAAACGCTTCTCTAAATTCAAAAAAGGGGACAGGGTAGTGGTTCTGCTAAGTGCCAAGCGCCAAGGGCAAACCAGCGAACCAATCGAAGGGCCAGCCAAGGTCAAGGAGGTAAACCTAGCCCTGGAAGGGGAAGTGCCCGGACCAGTGTTCATTGCCGAGGACTTGACTACTGAAGAAGAGTCCAGTCTTGTCACTCTTTTGCGAGAGTACATAGACGTATTTGCTTGGTCCTTAGATGAGCTACGAGGGGTAGATCCGAGTGTTGTGACTCACAACATACCCATGACGCCGGATGCAATGCCGGTCAAGCAACAACCGTACCCCATGAATCCAAAGCATGCTCATGCTGTCAAGGAGGAAATCGACAAGCTGATGAGAGCTGGATTCATTTACGAAATTGAGCACACATATTGGGTGTCACCCATAGTCATTGTGATGAAGAAAAACGACAAGATTCGAGTGTGCGTCAATTACAAGAAGGTGAACGCTGCTACAAAGAGAGACAACTACCCCTTGCCGTACACCGAGCACATGCTTGAGAGAGTGGCAGGTAAGGAAGCCTACAGTTTCTTGGATGGCTTCTCGGGGTACAATCAGGTGCAAGTGCATCCTGCAGATAGGCACAAGACCGCCTTTGCCACTGAGTGGGGCGTCTTGGCGTATGTAGTCATGCCCTTTGGGTTAACCAATGCCCCCGCCACCTTCCAACGCCTTATGTGCACCATATTCAAGGACATGCTTCGCAAGGAGTTGGAGGTCTTTGTGGATGATCTGTGTGTCCATTCGACCTGGATTGAACATCTAGACAAACTCCACACGGTCTTTGAACGGTGTCGCTTATACCGGCTTTTACCTGAATCCCTTGAAATGTCAGTTTTGGGTGAAGCACGGATGCATTTTGGGACACGTGGTGTCAAAGAACGGCATTGCCACGGACTTCTCAAAGGTCAGGGTTATCGTTGACCTCCCACCCCCAAGTAATTACAAGGGAGTTCAATGCTTCTTAGGTCACACAGGATACTATCGGCGGTTTGTACTGAACTACGCACTGATCGCTAGGCCATTGTACAAGCTACTGATCGTCTTCGAGTGGACCGAAGCATGCCAACGGGCATACGAACAATTGAAACAGGCTCTAACAACGGCACTGATTCTACGAGCCCCGGACTGGACCACTACCTTCCACGTCCACATTGACGCCTCTAAGTCTGCCGTAGGAGCAGTTGTGTGCCAACTGGGTGAGCATAACTTGGACTACCCAGTGAGCTTCGTTAGCAGGCAACTCACTGAGACAGAGATGAATTATTCAACGACGGAAAGGGAGGGACTAGCCATGGTGTTTGCCGTGAAGAAATTCCGGCACTATCTACTGGCCACACCTTTCACCTTCTTCGTGGACCATCAAGCCCTGCTCTACTTGGTAAACAAACCTTGTGCTACAGGACGCATAGCTCGATGGCTCCTCCTGCTCCTAGAGTTCGATTTCTCCGTGGTGGTACGAAAGGGAAAACATCATTACATGGCTGATCACATGTCTCGTATACCCACAGGAGAGGCAGCTGGACAAGGCATCAAGGACGAGTTACCTGACGCCCACTTATTCCACCTGTCCAGAGAGAGAGACCTATTTAAGGCTGATCTGACGCCATACTGGGCAGATGACATAGTCCAAGTGCTCGAGCACGGACCGCCTGAGCGACCAATAGAAAGGGCACGACTTAGGCACTTGATATTGAAGCTCCAGCCCTACCAACTGGTTGCAGGCCAACTCTATAGGTTGGGGCAAGACGGATTGCTGCGAAGGTGTGTGTGTGAACATGAGATGCACGATGTGCTCTCAAAAGCGCACAGTGGCATTGCAGAGGGACATTTTAGCGGAGACACGACGGCACGGAAGGTGTTGTAGTCCCAACTATGGTGGCCCACACTTTTCCGCGACGCCAAGCAATTCGTCAAGCATTGTGACGAGTGCCAGTGGGAAAAAGTTCCAATTCGTAAGGATCAAATGGAGTTAACCCCAATCATTGCTCGCCAACCCTTTGAAAAATGGGAAATTGACTTCATAGGACCAATAAGCCCCGCGGTGCAGTACTCGCAAGCCAAGTACATCGTGGTGGCCACGGATTACCTCACAAAATGGGCAGAGGCAAGAGCAACACGAAAAAACGATGCTAGAACGACTGCCAAGTTCTTATGGGAACAAGTGATCTCGCGCTTCGGTTGCCCTATCGAACTCGTCAGCGACCAAGGCACACACTTCATCAATGAAGTGATAGCACATCTCCTATCCACCTTTCTTATCATCCATCGCAAGTCCTCGCCATACTACCCTCAGGCTAATGGCCAGGAAGAATCGACTAACAAGATTCTCATTAACATCCTGACTAAAGTGGTCTCCGCCTCGAGAAGCGACTGGGACAACAAGTTGATGGTAGCCTTGTGGGCCTACCGCACAGCTTATAAAACAGCTGTCGGTCAAACCCCCTTTAGGCTGACCTATGGGACTGAAGCAATTCTACCCGTAGAATTCTTTGTTCCTAGCTTGAGAATAGCACTCCAAGAACGATGGGAAGGAAAGGAAGCATGGACCCAATGCCTAACCGAGCTAGAACACCTGTCAGAGACTCGTCTTCTAGCCACCCATGCACTCATCTGGGAGAAGGCTTGATGAAAGACGTGGTTTGACAAGAATGTCAAGCAGCGAGACTTCAGACAAGGAGATCTTGTTCTGCTATACTCAGTGAAGGGACACAAATAGAAGATGGCGTTCCGAGGACTAGGCCCTTTTAGAGTACGCACGATTGGTAGAACCGGGAATGTTGAGTTGGAGACACTTGATGGCGAAGGAGTAGGCTTTTTTAACGGCAGCCGCGTAAAGAAGTACTATCCTCCTTCACATCCATCACATGAGCCACCCATGCTAGAAGCCCTGTTGAACGTCCGAATGGCAACTGTAACCGATCTTACGGATCAGGACGAGGAAGCCGTAGCACCGGCGTATCTACAAATCACAGTCACAGCAGGCGCGGCGTATTCTTTTGACGCCTTGATTGATGAAGGGGCCGAGTACAACATCTTGACGCATGACCATTGGAGACGCATTGGTCAACCGACGCTACAGCCCACTAATGCCAACCTCATCCCATTTGGGGGTGCCGCCTATCCACTCTTGGGAAAGTGCAAGACACTTGTTTCCATCGAAACTGAAAGTTTACCAGCCTTCTTCCATGTGTTGCCTAACACTAAAGAAGCCGGTAATGTGTCACTATTGGGTCGCACCTTCAAAAAGCTAACACATTGTAATGTTGATTACAACCTAATCCGCATTCATCTTGCCATTGGCAGCACCCATATAGTAATGACCTTCAGCAAGGGTTGTCATGACCCCTCCACCATCACGATGCCACCGGTAGAAACCCCTAAAACCACGCCCCAGACCCAATCTAAATGGGCGAAACCTGTGGCTTCGTGCCATGCACTCGACCCACGGCCCAAATCCACCAAGAGTGCTAACAAGGCCAAGCAGCCTAGACTTATGTGGGTGCCAAAATGGCAGGAACCGCATTTGGGTACACCACCCAAATGGGATTCTAACCGCCAGAAACGTCAGCCGTCCCGGCCTAGAAGACAGTATAGATGCTATTGCCATAGCCAAACAACCGTGTTGCGATGGATTCGTAAGGATCTCTTGCGGACACAAGGATACTACGAGGGCAACCCCTGGGTCTGGGTGCCTAAAAATGGCCAGCAAAAAAGCTCATCTACTTGTGATATCGCCCTAGAAAGGAAGGCTTGCACATGGGGTAACCAGCATATGATCAGCACACCATTGCCAGCAACGGCTAGTAAGCCTCAACTTATCTATCGACCAGAGCAACCACCACAAGCCTTAAACCTGCTTAATCCAGAGGGCTTAAAAGAACCTATGACTGCTCACTCGAAACCCAGCCCAACCCTCGGGCCCCCAGAGCTCCCTGCAGCACCTCAATGTGCTTCTGCGAATAAAACCCAACCTGTGGCACCGATGAGGGAGTCACCACTCTCCAGTCCAGTTGCACCAATCCCACTAGCAGGTCTTAGACCCTCGTACGCGGTACGACCTTTCCTTTCCTTGGCTAACGACCTTGCCGCAACCTCTGGGGATGACTTAATAACCTGCATCAGGATATTGGACGACACTTTCACCACATTCGCTAGAAACTATGAGAGGCTAGACCTAGGCCTCCTTGATAGAACCTTTGCTTCGGAGGTTCGTGCATTACCCTGCACATGGGAGCAATACGAACTCATAACTACTAAGTTCCCCAAGATCGCTACAAAACTCATAGCAAATGATGAAATCTCAAGGGAGCAAGCAGCGCTCAGACGCCTAGTCACTTCATATCGAAAGCCTCCCCGCTCTGCTCCTGAAAACGAAATGTACGAGCTCATGCAGTGGGCAAGCTCGCCCTCCACGTTTTTACAGTAGTGGTTTGCTCTGCGAATCCAATGGGAGAAAAAAGGTTGCCGAATAATGACCAATGCTGAACAACGCAGGGCAATTAAGACCATTGAATATGACCCCACTTATGTGGCACCCATCTCATTTAGGGTTTTGGCCATCATCCGCAATCAGCACTTGGATGACCATGTGCTCGCCCACCCCTATATTGACCAACTCCTCACCGAGGAGGAATTACATGTCGCTAGCCGCCTTAATACTGGGGATCTCTTTCATGATGTCTTGACCTATATCTCCCAAGTCTCTATCCAACCGGCTGCTCTCGATTGCCATGCGCAACTGGAATACAACCCACGATTCTATACGTGGCTCCTTCACCCGTAACCTCCTACCCCAACCGCACCGACGCCCACCCTTAAATCCTAGGAAGGATTCTTCTCTCAGCCGGAAGAAGGTGGTATGTATGTACGTACAAAAACCCGGTGAAAAGAAAAGAGGGAAATACGGTGGAAGGAATTAGATAGGAAATGAACAAAATGGGGGTATGGTAAAGTAAAAGTAGCGACAGGCATGAGCATTAGCATGAGAAAAATGGCTTCTAAAAAATTCAGTTAATAGTTTAAAAATAGCAAAGTGCTATATGGAAAACACTAACGGAAGTTATGAATTGTGGCAGGAGCAAAAAATGTCGCAGCAAGACCGCGCTCATCGACTCCCATTCACTGACGAGGAAAGGGAGCTATATTGCATCCAATTGGAAAACCGCGCCTTCGGCCAGCTGAAGTTCCGAACCATCCACAACATCGGAGTTGTGGTGGCAAAGGAGGAGGCAGCCAGAAGAGTGGTGGAACAGTGCAACCTGACAAAATATATTGAAAAATTCTCGCAGGAGCCTGATCACTTCAAATGCGTGGAATTCCTCAGGACATACAATTCGGACCAGGAAGCGGGCACTGTAACAGTGGGCCGAGGAGAGGGCGCAAAGAAAGTACTGGTCCGATTGGACCCAGTCCTGGTGGAAAAAGCTCTGGGATTAGCACCTAGGACAGAAAAGTGGCAAAAAAGGGATGTTTACGCCTTGCTAAAAATGAAGAAGGAAGAGGTACTTACAAACGATGGCATAAGCATCCAAGACATCCCCGACACTGATGCCAGGCTGCAGGCTAAGTTGGTGCACGTGCTCTTCTCCAGCCAACAATACAACTCTTTAATGCATCGGATGAGTGTGCCCATGCTGGAGAATATAGCAGCCCACACTCTAGATGACGTGGATTGGAATGGCTACGTGCGGAAGACTATTGATCAAGCAACCAAAGCACTAGCCCTGGGAAGCGCACCAACAGGAGCAGATTCTCCAGCTTCTAAGGTGACGGAAAGGAAGAAAGCCTCCTCCAAGGCCTCTTTCATAGGCTACAGAGGAGTCTTAACTGCATTAATTTAGGAGGCAGTAAAGGCAGCACAAGAGCCGGAGGAGGGAGAAGGAGAAACACCGGAGAAGTCGCCCCCTTGACAGGACAAAGACAGGTCCACTGACAGAACAGAAACAGAAGAAGAGGGGGGAGGACCAACTAGTAAGAGGACAATCAAGACAACGAGGAAAAAGGCGGCGCAGGGAAAGAAAAAGGGTGATGAAGGCAGAAAGAAAGAAAGGGAGGACTTGGAAAAGGCAAGGAAGGAGTCCCTGAAAGAAGCAAAAGAAAGAGAAAGGATGAAAAAGCAGGAGGAGCAGAGGGAAAGAGAGGAGTTGTAGAAAGCCAAGGAAGCATCCAAACAAGAAGCGGAAGCAGAGAAAATGAGGGAAAAGGAACAAAAAGGAAGAAAGCGGGAAGAGCAAAAGAAAAGGTAGGAGGAAAGGAAGAGGAAAGCGGAGGAAGAAGAGGAGGAGCTGCGAAGGAGAGAGGAGGAGGACCTGGCAGAGGCCACACGACGGTCCATCGAACAATAGTGCCGGGTGGAGGAACTGAGGAACCTAAGCCCATGCAGAGAGGAGGGCCCTGGATCCAGCACACAGGTGCCAGAATTCGTGCCACCCCCAGTCTCCAAAGGCAAAGGCAAGGCCCTGCTTCATCCAATCCCTACCCTCCTGGTACCTCCCACAGAACTCACCACCGTCACCCCCAGCATCCCCACTAGCGCTGATGTGTCAAATTTCGTGGCGTAGATGCAATATTTTATCAACAAAGAAATGGGCCAGGGGCGGAGCACGGAAACTACGGCCACAGGATAGAAAAGGCCAGCCGCAGATGCAGAATCCAGGCAGGAACCCAAAAAGCAAAAAGTTGAAGCCTCCACCTCACCTATGCACGCAACGATGATGCCACCGGCTAATTACAACGAATACGTCGCTGAGCTGCTCTCCCAATTGGAGAGAGCGAAGGAGGAACGCAAAACGGCCATGGCGGAGTTGGCAGCCGAGAAGGAAACCATGGCCGCCTTCCAGTTGGACAAGACAAGAATGGTGGCCTTGCAGCAGCGCGAAATTGCAGAGCTGAAACAAGAACTGAAGGCTAAGGATGAAAGAGAGGAACATTGGAGGCAGTTACTTGAGGATGAGATGCAAGAGTTGGTGAACATGCAAAGAGGGCACAAGCTTCTCATAGGGCAATACGAGGAGCTTGCTGCAAAAGCCGCTAAGCCGAATGCACTCAGGGAAGAGTTGAATGCTTAAGACGAAGAACGGCAACGAGGCATGGAGGAGCAGGAGGAGGAGCTCAATCGCCTAACAGATCAGCTGATCTATGAACAACAAGAACAAGAGAGGCTGGTCAGGGAACTAGAGGATTATGGATAGAAAATCATGATGTTGACCTTGAGACAAGGGGAAGGCCTGGAAGTGATGAACAAGAGGGCGGAGGAGTGGGCCGCGCATAACGAGAGGAAGATGAAGATATTGGCGCGCCGCCTTGCCTTAACGAAAAAAGAGAAAATCATGGCGGAAAGCAAGGCAGAGGCAGCCCAAGTGGCCTTTAGTGCTCAACAAAAGATCTTTCTCGACACCATCTTGGACGCCACCCACACAGCACAAGGAGAACGCTGGAAGCAGTGCAGAGGAAGCTTGGCATGGTGAGAAGAGCCCTACATGCTAGATTGCAGATGCCGCCACTGCTGGCGGAGGTGAGGCTGAGTCTGGAGGAACAGCGAAAATATCTGACGAGAGCCGGCCTCACCCCCCAAGAAATAGATGCCCTTGGTATCCAGGAAGAATCAATACTTGCAGAACGGCAGGGGGAAGAAGCTGAGCCAGAAATCGATGTGAATCACTTCAGGGAAGAGGTGGTCCCACAACCCCCCTCGCCACGGGCCCAAGATCCACCGCAAGCAAACCCAGCTCTGCAGAAAGAAAAGCCATCTCTAAGGAAAGGCAAAAAAAGCTGGTAGAGGAGGCCAGACAGAAGCTAAGAGCCAAACTAGCCGTGCTACCGTCCGCGCCTCTCCCCCCGTGCCCAGATGATCTCCCGGCAGGATTCCATGCAGAACTGGTGGTGTGGGAGGTGCAGGAACTAGCAAAGGAGCCATTTTCCTTCAGTTTCCTCCTACCCAACAATCTATGGAGGGTCCTGCCCCTCAAAGTGATGGACGAGGTGATCGCGGCCGGTGGCCGGCTGGGGAAAAGGTGGCTGGAAGAGCGGGAAAAGACCCCAACCTCTTGGGGCACCGAAGCAGACGACTACTAGCACGATAAAGTTATTGAAATCCCCTACACTGTACAAAACTATAGGGACCAACCCCTGTGGAGGAGGCGAGTATGCGACATAAGCATGCTCGCCTGGATGGCTTTTTGTAATACCCTGCCATTCGAGCGGAACGACCCTACTTATATGGCATACCCTCGAAGGGTAGGCGTCGATTTTAATGCCAACCTCCACGGGCGCTATGACTTCCTCGTCATTTATAACTCCATTGTAACATCCTATGACAATGCCCTTCTTTTTACCACAGAAAGCCTAGACAAATCCATGGTATGCTTCCTTGCGGATTTTTCCTCATGCCCTGATCCCGCCTTCATAACCACCTGTAACTATCTTAGGCTACTTAGGCTACTCCTTAAGCAGGACTCGACTCCACAAGAGCGTGGCCTGCCTCCCCTATTCTTCGACCCTAATGCTATAGATAATTGTGCCATGGCTCGTCTCATGATGAGGGCTACTCTCCTCCCTTCTTTTTGCCTAGCCCTCCTAGAGGACATGAACGACAGCCAGTTCACCAGATGCAACCACCCCTTCCTCTCCACTACATCCCTACATGTCTGTATGAATCTAAAGAATTACATGCAGAGTCACCAATTCTTGAGCAAGTCTCTCCGCTTCTCCTCCTCATTCCGACTAAGATACTTGGGCCTATGTCTCCAAAAAAAAAAAAAAAACGGGCACCTAGGGGTCTCCCTAGTCCCCTTCCCCACTTCACGCCTAGGGCACATCAAGGGCAGGACTTCCCGACCTGTCACCCTAAGGCTCGCACAACACCACCAACAAAGCACAAGCTGGGTCCTCAAGTGTGGGACGTTACCAAGGGCTTGCCCAAGGTTAGACCCATCTCCTAGTTTCACTGCCACGCGCACGACACCCTACACGACAAGCAGCACATCCCTTAGGGAGGGCACAATCTTTTTTGCAGGTTCTATTCACTCTCAAAGGCCGGCTACCCGTGAAAGACCATCACTCAGCACCCCTTAAAGACCCAGAGCGCGCCGACCTCCAGCCACCCACCTGGTGCTGATGGCCACTATGATCAAACCAGCTCAAGGTGAGTCCGCCATTGGCATAGATCTTGGATATGTATCGTCCACAATCCATGCCCTACGTCTCAAGATCCATGGATAGCTTATTGCTCCCATCGGCCCGAGGACCTTCAAATCCAAGGCACATATCTTCAATCACAGCCATGGGGATAAAGCCAAACCGAGTTCAAGGGGTGTTTTACCAGAATAAAATCCCCCACACCACCATTGCATTGCTTCCAGCGCTTCTCCTACTCACAAGCCGACCGTCTCCAACAATGTGACCGATGCCGAGTGTCTCCCTGCAGCTTACTATACGCCGAACTCGCTTCGAGTCATCATCCCTAACCACCCACCTACCTGTTCCGCCGATTGGCCGACCTAACGTACCCCTTGTCCCACCGCAGTGCCATGGGACTGGCACTTGGCTAGGAGGGGGGTAATGTTACCGTGTTTCCGACCACGTTACCGCAGCACAGAAAAGCGAAAACTGGGAGAAGGAAAAAAGAGCAAAAAAGGCGCAAGAGCAAAAATGCGCCTCGACTGGCAACCAATCCCTGAAAAATTCAAATATTCGGACACGACCCTCAAAAGGATTCAGTATGGGGCAATGGCAATAAAAGAGGAAAGGCGCACCATTAAAATAGGGGAGTGCCCCCAAACCTATGTAAAAGAGTGCCAGGCTCGCTCCTGTGCAAAATGTATGCATTAGAAGGAAGAGGGTAAGCTAGGATGGTGGGAAATGGGAAAGAGGGCCTAGGCTCCGGCCGGCCATGTAAAAGAGGAAAAGGGGATGACCGCCCGGAAAAGGTTTAGGGTTTTGTATATAAAGTTGAAAAATGAATGTGAAGCTCATTCTTTGGTGTGTGGCAAAAGGAGTCCTCTTCTTCTTCTCTTCTTCTCTCCTTCTTGCTTGTGTGTGCTCTTGGGAGAGGGAGTGTGAGAGTGTGGGGGAGTGAGTGTGTGTGAGGGTGAGGGATCTAGAGGGTGAAGCTCTTCACCATCTCCTCTCCTCTTCTTCTCTTCTCTTCCCTTCTCTTTTCTTGTGCGCGCGGCTATGGAGGATGGAGCTTGGAGATGGAGGAGGCTTGAGGATGCTAGTGCTAGCATCTAGGATCGTGGAGCTATCGGAGGGAGAGAGAGAGGAGGGTACTCGATCAAGCATCAAGGTAAGCTCACTACACTTGTAGGATCGACGGCGCGTCAGCTAGGTGAGAGATAGCCATTCCTGCTCGCTTGGAACGCTTGAAACAATAAGCAGTTCGTGGGTCTTGGCGGTTGAGTGAAAGCTCCCACACAGGTGATGATGTTCTCATAGAGAAATAAGGCCATACTGTTACCGTCATCTCGTTTGAGAGATTTGGCTTCACACTACTTCGTCACATAATCTGTACGTACCAAAATGTATCAGTTCTGCTTTCTTTTGGTTGGCGAATTGATTGGGCCCACAAAATCCATGCCCCACTTCTCAAACAACTTTAGGGGAAGGATGGGATATAGTGGTATAGCACTCATTTGGGTAGGCTTTCCCATTCACGGCTAAGATAAGCATCATAGCATTTGCATTAGTCATAGGCATCTTTATGTAATGTATGCCACCAATAACCTGCGAGTAGAGCCGTTTTGGATATTGCTTTCCTGCAGTGTCCTCCACATGGCTTGTCATGGTAAGCTTTCAGCACTATCCCAATCTCACCTCCTGTAACACATCTTTGCAACACTTCATCTTTACCAGCATTGCCTACTAATAGGGTGTGGGAGACTGATTCCAATAGAAGCTTCTTCTTTTCTTTGTTGGGGATGCCACGAAGATACTATTGAGTTGCCAAGAGATTGGCAATGTTTGCATACTAGGAAGTTACAGTTTCTACAAAAAATAGGAAAGCATTAGGGAGGTTTGGATCATCTTGCTTCTCTTTTTCCGTTTGAGGGATACACGATAGATGATTGGCCAAAACATGGGAGTGATCAAGTTTGGTAATAACCACTTCAAAATCAAACTCCTAAAAGAGAAAGAGCCACCTTATCATTCGACCTTTCACATATGTCTTATTCATTAGGAAGGACAATGCCTCACGGTCCATATAAAATTTGAAGTGCGTCGATAGTAGGTACTGTCAAAACTTCTCCAAGGCAAACACCATTGCGAGGCACTCAAGCTCCGTCATTGTATAGTTTCTTTCTCGATTAGTGACCTTATGGCTTGTGTAGTAGAT